>NW_020837947.1:20210379-20537229 GCF_003676395.1 Aethalodelphis obliquidens | reverse complement strand
TTTTTTTTTTGCGGTATGCGGGCTTCTCACTGTTGTGACCTCTCCCGTTGCGGAGCGCAGGCTCAGCGGCCATGGCTCACGGGCCCAGCCGCTCTGCCGCATGTGGGATCTTCCCGGACCGGGGCACGAAACCGTGTCCCCTGCACCGGCAGGCGGACTCTCAACCACTGCGCCACCAGGGAAGCCCAGTGGTGCTTATTAAGTCAATGGGTGTTGATTCTTGTAAAATGACACCATAGCAAAGAGCTTTTTCTTTCCCCTCTATTTTTTCTCGCTGTCTCCACTCTTGAGTCACTATTGGCCAATAAAATGTGCAAATCAAATTAAGAGGGAGCAAAAGGAAAAAGGAGAGAACAAAGAATAAAAGGACCATAAGCAAGAGTGGGGGAAGAATGAGGAGGGACATCCTTTTTCTTGCCTGTTTCTCAGAGGGAAAAGATTTTATATCTAAGAAATATGAAAAAAAAATTCAAAAGGACGTCAAATCCTGTAAATTGTGAGGTCGAAGCCATAGTTTTGTTTTTATTGTATTTGTGCAAAAAAACCCACAATATTTTGTTAAGACAGAAAATAAAATACCTGCCTCTAAGCAATCCGTTGGTGCCTCCCCCCCCCCCCCAACTAGTTAGTCACCTTGTGGCTTTGGATGGGCTGGGGGATGGGAGGTACAGGTTTAGATAAAAAAGGCAAGTTCACTACCTCTCCCTCAGGCAGGGAAGCATTCATGCAGGAAGTGAACTTTCAAAGACTTTCAAAAACAAATTCAATAAAGGAAGTGAGAGAGGGGGCATACATGCAACTTTCAAGGAATAGGTGATTTTTCAGAAATTCTGAGGAGGGGATGAAATGGTGGCTCTAATGAAGGGAATCACAGTGAACATTTTAATGTTTACCCAGGCAAGCTGACTCAGAGTCCGTGCTCTTTAGCCCATGCAGTTAAGCACTTCCAAGTAGAGCACGTTAGACCATCTGATGTAGATACAGCAGGCTGGAGAGTAGAAAAGGAGGGGGAAAGGAACTCTAGGTGCTTTCTTAAATGACCTGCAGAAGATGTGAGGTTCTTGAGCCTAAATTTAAAGCAAAGTTTAAAGAAATGGGTGAAGGGGATCAAAAGGTCAAAAACAAAAACACATGTGTTAAATGAATGAATATGTTGGCCAAACTGCAATCTGAGTCACCTCTTACAAAAAACAAGAACACACAATTGACTTTACTCATTCAACTTTCATTCAATAAATATTTAGTATTTTCAGCCTTGTATTTTTTTTATCACAATGTATACATATAGCTCATGAACGAATAAACATAAAGTTAAGCATATTGAGAGAAAATAACTTCCACTCTGCATTTTTTCATTGCGCACAAGGTCAGCTTTGATGCTCAGCAAATGAAATATAATTTTTTCAATTTTTTTTTTTTTTTTTTTTTTTTTTGCGGTATGCGGGTCTCTCACTGTTGCGGCCTCTTCCGTTGCGGAGCACAGGCTCCGGATGCGCAGGCTCAGCGGCCATGGCTCACGGGCCCAGCCACTCCGCAGCACGTGGGATCTTCCCGGACCGGGGCACGAACCCGCATCCCCTGCATCGGCAGGCGGACTCTCAACCACTGCACCACCAGGGAAGCCCCCCTTCTGTATTTTTAATAGATGAATAGCAAATCACTTATGGTATAATTCTCTAACAAGACCAAACAATAAATGTATTACCAATAAAAAAATATACAATGATTAAAACGGATACTTGTCTCTACTCACAGATTTCAAGAGTAAGGTAATAAGACAGTATATCCTGAAGTATTATAACTGTTTTGTTGCAGCAAAGCTATGGAACAACTCTATTAAAATTACATCAAAATATAAAATGCAAAAAATGGTGGAAATGCAAGGAAACGTTGACAAATCCACTACTTGTTGGAGGAGGTCATCGAGAGGACGTGACCACTGGTAGACTCGAGAGCTGGACCTGGGCAATCAGAGGTCCTTAACCCCCCACCACACCCCCGTCCTTGGAATACTTGCTCTACCCACCCTTCCCACAGTGCAAGCCATGTTCAAGGACATAGCCTTGAGAGAGAAAGGTGTTGCTGAGACCATCTGGACTGTGTACGTGACTGAACCCAGTTAAGGCCTCTATATAAACTTTTAAGATTGGTAGGTGCAGAGTTCTACTCACCTTTTAGCCGCCCCAGACAAGCCTCATGTGTAAGTTCCCTTGCTTATTAAACCTGCCACCTACCAATCTGGAGTGGTCTACCTCTTAAGTCTGTCCTTGCCCTCTGTGTACAGGGGCCAGTTTAAGAACCAAAACTACTATAGCAGGAGATTTCAACAGAATCTCTCTACATTACTGTTGGGTTCAGCACACAAAAATAGTAAGGATATAGGAAGTTTGAAAAACATAAATAACAAGCTTGATCTACCAGACATATATAAAAATAAAATAAAGCAAATTCATCCCCCAATCCCAGATTGAGAATACAGTTCTCCTGAGTTACATATCTAGTTAGGACAACCCTCATATCCAAATTTCACTGGCAAATCCAGCAGACCTCAACTTGCAAATGCAGTATCTTAGTTGTGAACAGACTGCACAGTTGTACACTCTACATTAATACCCACCCCCATACCCCAGCTACCTTTCATACACCAAATTCCACCTGGGTCATCATCTGCTGAGAGATGACACGAGCTGCTGAGTAATGAGTGCTGCTATCAGCTGCTCACCAACAGGTCAGGCTCCTAGGGGAGCCTGAGTAGTGCTGGTGGCTTATGGCCCCAATACCCAGTGCTCCAGACCGAATGACAGTGTTCTTCAACCTCTGCTGCCCCACAGATGGCATCTGGAAGGAGGCTGGGGGGGTCATGTCCCAGAGTCTAGACCGTGCTCCACCCAGTGGGTGGTGGGGTAGTTCATGATGGTTCTGGCAGACAGCCTCTACCCCTTAATGACAGCTTCAATCCCTGTCCCCTCCCCTGTTCCAACTAGACAGCCTGGCCTGACCCTGGAAGCCAGGTTTAATCTCTCTAAGTGCCTGGGTCAGGGGTGGCTTGATGCCAGCCACTGTCTATCTTCCTGCTTGGGGTTCAAGGGTGGGGGCAGGGAGGCTATAACTCTTACTTGCTCCCCAGTTGGCTCAAGCCTGAAGGAGCCAGAGCTGGCAGAAACCATAATGAGGAATTTTGTAATCATTTCTTTGTTGTAGTAATGAGAACCATTTATAACATTTATGGGTTTTCTTTCCTTATACATTTGCCTTTTGAACACATTTCCGGGAACTCATTAGTTACCCATGTAAGGGACTGACTTAGTGAATATATCACTCCAAGGTTATAGAATTCTCATCTCACACGGCAGCCTCTCGTTCTGCCCTGGTTTGTCTTGCTTCCTATTCTAAAAAAATGCCTCTATGACCTTTAATCCCTAGAACTCCTTCCTATTTTCTCAGTCCATTACCTCCATTCTGACTTCCCTTATCTCCCTACCCAGTATAGGTTTTTTTTTTTTTTTTTTTTCCTAATGCACGTATTTCCTTACCACCATGAAACTCTTCATTCCCTAGACCTCCCTCCAGTCGGGGTCAGGAATCTCCCCCCATCCACTTTTACTGTTACTTTCCCAAATTGTTTCGTGTTGCTGGAACACCAGAGGAATATGTTAATTGGATCCACTGTGAATTCATATAATCTCAGAAGAGCATTTACCACTTTTTAGTATCCTTTTCATCCTCTCTCCATTGCATGTTCTATCTCCACAGTTCTAAACCTTTTCCATCCAAGACCTCCACTGATGCCCCTCCTCACTCTCAATGGATGGAGCTGCCTTCTACTTCCAGTAGAAGTACTTCCTTCCCCCTGGAGTTTCCACAAATATCTTTTCATCTTCCCATTATCTATCTTTCTTCCTTCTCCTCTCTGAGAAACTGCTCCTCCCAGCAAAAGCTAATCCTTGTGCCTTAAACCTCAAACCTCCAACTGCTCCAGGATTAGACTCTATCAATTGTCACCTCTTATTTGTGTTTTCAAAGTCCTCCCCTTTGTTGGCTCTTGGGTTTCTACCTTCAAGCTAAGGCCTCTATTATTCTTTAAATAAAAAATTATTAATATTAATATAAAATTGTCTAACAGCTCTGCCATTCCCTCCAACTATTTACCTATAGCTAATGTTCCTTTACCATCAAACTTTGTCAGTGAGTATCTATCGCCATTGCCTCAAATTCTGGCCCTTACTCTCTGCAGAGCATCTTAGAATCCACCCCTTTGGAATCTGGGCTTCCCAACCATTCTAGTTTACCTCCTTCCTTCGCAATCAATAGTCATGTCCTAATTGCTGACACACTGGGCTCAGTCTTCAGCATCGTTGACTTCTCTGAACCATTTACCAGGTTGACCTGCCCCTCCTTCGCACTCTCCTCCCAGGGCTTTTTCTTTTTTTAAAGGAAAATTAATGGATTTTTAAAAACTGGCTACATGACATCTACCTGATAGTACCCTAATTAGAAGTTCCTTTGGTAATCCATCAGGTTGAACACTTCAAAACAAGCCAGATTCCTGGGCATCCCATGTCATATATCAATAATCCAAAATTATGTAGGTTTCACATACCTACATTTTATATAGTCTTTCAATATTTTCTACCTGTACACTTGCTGGGGAGAGGGAGAAAGGATTGGAAAGAGCCTCAAGGAAATATCTAACATCTCTAAGCAGAAGCAAAGCAATTATCAAGAAGCTAAAGGAAATCCTACATGAAATTATCTGTCCATTCAAAGCTATTATCTCTGAATTGAGGAAATAATGTCAGCTCTGGCAGCAAACAATTCCTCACTTAGCTTCTGTGACTCTGTATCTCCTGGTTCTTACAACACTCAAGCGCTTTCTATCTCCATACTTTCCTCTTCCCCTTTCCTAAATGTGGGTGGTTCTTCAGTGTTCCAGCTTCAAACCTTCTCCCTCTTCTGTCTTCTCTCATTCTCCTCTCTACTCATGTCCTTAATAAGCTTATTCTGAATCACCTGCAGGCAAACAAATTGTGAATCTCTAGCCCTGAGAGATTGTGAGTCATTTTCCCCTGGGCTTCCTACCTGACCTATTAACTCAATATTCCAGCCTGAACTCAGTATCTTGTCACTATAACTAGCTTCGTATTTCAGTTTACATAATTCCACCAGCTCTGCCATTCTCCTAGACACCCAACTTGAAAACTTAGTGCCTTTTTGGGGTTTTTTTTCTGTCCCTTTTCTCCCATATACTACTCCCCAAATTTTATCACAAGTGTGCTGGGAATATGCTTGGCATGTATATTCTTATGATACCTGTCTTACCTTGTCTTGAATTACAATATGTGACAATGTTAAGAGAAAAAAATCTGTAAAGGAAATTTAAATAGTTCTATTTAGATACTTAATATTATTATTCACTCTGTAAAAATGTTATTTATGGCAAGGATGAGATGTAAAACTCAACCTCTACCTTTAAATTTTAATAGGCTAAAATTACATGCAGTGATATTTTTACCTATTAGAAAAAACTAGTAATATTTTAAAACTATACATTTTGCAAAAGTAATTTAATTTTATTATGTGTTATGGATGGAATTACGTTCCCCCCACATTCACATGCTGAGGCCTTAACCCTCAAAATGACTGTATTTGGAGACAGGGCCTTTAAAAAAGTAAGTAAAGTAAAATGAAGTAATAAGGATGGGGCCCTAACCCAATATGGCTGGTGTCCTTATAAGAAGAGGAAGAGATACCAGAGATGCACATGCACAGAGAAAAGGCCATGTGATGACACAGGGAAGGGAAGAAGCAACCATCTGCAAGCCAGGAAGAGATCCTCACCAGAAAACCATCCTGTTGACACCTTGATCTTAGATTGCCAGCCTCCAGAACAGTGAGAAAATAAATTTCTGTTGTTTAAGTGACCCTGTCTGTGATTTTTTTGTTATGGCAGCCCTAGCAGACTGATACATTATGAAAAATCTAAATATACAAAGAAGAAAAAATAGTAAAATGAGCCCCTATATAACCACTGCTCAAATTTAATAATTACAATCGACCCTCCATATCTGCAGGTTCTGTATCCTTGGTTTGAAAAAATATACATTTTTTAAATTCCAGAAAGTTCCAAAAAGCAAAACTTGAAATTTGCCAAGTGTGGACAGCTATTTACATACCATTTACATTGTATTCACAACTATTTACATACCATTTACATTGTATTAGGTATTATAAGGAACTTAGAGATGATTTAAAGGATATGGGAGGATATACGTAGGTTATATGCAAATATTATGCCATTTCATATAAGGTTTTTGAGCATCCACGGATTTTGGTATCTGAGGGGTCCTAGAACAAACCCCCTATGGATACTGAGGGACAACTATACCAAGATTTTGCCACATGTATATATATTTTTTCTTCCTTTGCTGAAGTATTTAAAGCAAACCCCAGACATCAGCTTATTTCACCCCTCCTTCACGCTGTACCTCTTATACAACATCAAAGCCATTAACACACTAACAAAATTAACAATAACTTGGAATTGTATAAAACCTAGTCCATATTCAAACTCTCAATTGTCTAAAAATGTGTTTTTACAACTGTTTTTTGTATTGTTTTGTTTTGTTTCAATCAAGATCCACACTAGTTCCTCCCAGTGCATTTGATTGCTATGTCTCCTAAGTTCTTTTTAATGTTTTTTTATTTTCTATGCCATTGATTTATGAAAGAAACCAGGTCCATAATGTCTTAATGTCCCACATTCTGCATTTGTCTGTTTACTTCATTCCTGTGGTACTTGTTTCTCTAGCCCCATATTTCCTGTAAACTTATGCTACTTGTTTTTTTTTTTACATTTTGTTTTTTTTTCGTCTACCTGATGGGTCACTCATAAAAACATGTCTTTCAGTGATGCCTTTTTTTCCCTGAATTCATCTCAGTTGGTTCTTAATCTTTTAATAGGTACTAATTGTAATGAATTAGTCATATTCTAATGGTTTCCCTAAGAGTAGAATGATGACATAGTGTAGGATCTGAAGACACATAAACATGAGTCAAAATTATTCTAGAAGAAATTCAGGAAATGATTATCATTGTTTTATATGACTATGTTCTTTGATTCAGTATGCTCTACTGTAAGAATATTCTCTCTTTAAAAATTTACCCATTTAAAAAGAAATAAAATACTCCCACACACCAATTACCTTTCTTGATTATGAGGGCTGGATTTTGAAGCTTTTAGATGTATAGAGGCAATTATTTTTAAATAACTAGAGGGATTTAGCTTATGTGTGTGCAGACACGCTATTCTTGGCAGTGTACGTGCAGAATCTTGTGTTTACAGGTTAAAAACTGGAACTTGATAAGATGAAGTGTCTTTCCCAAGTATATATAGATATTATAGTTATATATTTTATCATATATATATAAATTTCTCATAAAGATGTAGTTTCTAAATATCTTCTTTAGACTTGATAATTTCTCCATGTTATGGGAATTTCATAAAGGATATGGCACAATTATAATTACTTACATTTATTAGGTACCTACAATGTTGCAGGTATTAGTTTACACTCTTTATATGTAATAAAGAATTTAAACTTCGTAACATACCTAAAAATAGGTTCTAGAATTATTCCTATTTAACGGGTGAGGAATTAGAGTCACAAACCAATTAGGTTCCACGTTTTTTCTTACAGCCGGTAAGTAGCAGAGACAAGATTTGAATCTAGGCAGCTTAACCCCCTGATCCTTAGAGGTCTGATCCTGAGCCTTAGATCCTTAATTTCTATGCTGTGCAAAGCCTGTATTAAAGTGGTCTAAGCAGGGAGGCAGGCAGAAGTCACTAATTAGTTCTCAGCCTGTGCAGGCCAGTGCCCACTTCCCCCGTGGCTCCAGGGGACTTCTCCAGTTTCAAAGGGGATTCAGGGAATCCCCATCCAAATAAGGCAGTGTGGGATGGATCTGAGAATAGTGCTGAAGAGCAGTGGAAAGCCCCAGCCATGGAGAGACCTCTAAGAATCTAGCTATTTCCTTTCCTGTCTCTTCTGACAGAACTAGTCAGAGTTAGTTTATAGAGACTGCAGCAGGTCAGGAAAGAAGTGGATGTAAGTGCCTTTGGAGGAGTGTGGATCTAGTCTGTGTAAGGCCGCATTGCCTAGACCCACCATGCCTTCCAAGAACACTGAGGACAGACAGTGGAGTTTTCGTTTTGAAGGTTAGTTCTGAGGGAACTGACTTGGTGACAAGTTGCTTGTCACACATGCCTTTTTATCCTTCATGCTGAATACTTGACTTTAGATCTTCAAAGACTACTGCAAAGAAAGCCTGTCTACAATCAAAAGACATTGTGTTAAGGTTGCAATTGGTCTGGTTGGGCTTTGTTTTGTTTTATTGTAAAAACCCCTCTGTGTATCTGAAACTAATTGTACCACCTGGAAAATTGCTGTCAAAACTATATGTATTCGTTTCTTAGGGCTGCTGTAACAAAGTACCACAAACTGGGTAGCTTACACAACAAAAATTTTTCTATTCTTAATTTTTTGAAGAATTGCCATAATGTTTTCCATAGCGGCTGTACAAATTTACATTCCCACCAACAAGGCACAAGCGTTCTCTTTTCTCCACATCCTTACCAACACTTCTTATTTCTTGTCTTCTTGATAACAGCTGTTCTAACAGGTGTGAGGTATCTTATTGTGATTGTGATTTGCATTTCCCTGATGATTAATGATGTTGACCATCTTTTCATGTACCTGCTTGCTATCTGTATGTCTTTGGAGAAATGTCTATTTAGACCCTCTGCCCATGTTTAAAACAGATTGCTTGGTTTTTTGCTATTGAGTTTTATGAGTTCTTTATATATTTTGAATATTAATCCTGTATCATATATATGATTTGCAAATCTTTTCTCCCATTCTGCAGGTTGCCTTTTCATTTTGTCGATGGTTTACTTTGCTGTGCATAAGCTTTTTATTTGATATAGTCTCACTAGTTTATTTTTGCTTTTGTTGCCTTTGCCTTGGTGTCAAATTGAAAAAGTCCTTGAAAAGACAAATGTCAAGGAGCTTACCACCTATGTTTTCTTCTAGGATTTTGAATTTTATGGTTTCAGGTCTTATGTTCAAGTCTTTAATCCATGTGTAAGGTATAAGATAGTGGTCCAGTTTTATTCTTTTGCATGTGGCTGTTCAGTTTCCCCAACATCATTTTTTGAAGAGATTGTTCTTTTTCCATTGTATTTTTTTGGCTCCTTTATCATAAATTAGCTGACTATATCCATGTGGATTTATCCCTGGGCTCTCCATTCTGGTTTATTGACCTATGTGTCTGTTTTTATGTTAATACCATACTGTTTTGATTACTAAAGTTTTGTAGTGTGGTTGGAAATCAGGAATTGTGATAGCACCACCTTTCTTCTTTCTCAAGATTACTTTGGCTGTTTGGGGTTTATTGTGGTTCATAAAAATTTTAGAATTGTTTGTTCTATTTCTGTGAAGAATGCCATTGGGATTTTGATAGGGATTGCATTGAATCTGTAGGTTGCTTTGGATAATATGGACATTTTAACAATATTAATTCTTCCAATCCATGAGCATGGAATAGCTTTCTATTTATTTGAGTCTTCAATTTCTCTCATCAATGTCGTACAGTTTTCAGTGTACAAGTCTTTCACTTCTTTGGTCAAATTTATTCCTAGGTATTTTATTCTTTTTGATGCAGTTGGAAATGGCATTATTTTCTTAATTTCTCATTCTGGTAGTTCATTATTAGTGTATAAAAATGCAACAGATTTTTGTATATTGATTTTGTAACCAACAATTTACTGACTTCATATATTCTAACAGTTTCTGGTAGAGTCTTTAGGGTTTTCTAGATATAAAATATCATGTCATCTGCAAATAGTGACAGTTTCACTTCTTCCTTTTTAACTTGTACACATATTTTCTTTCTATTCCTTGCCTAATTGCTGTGGGTAGGACTTCCAATACTATGTTGATAAAAGTGGCGATCATTGTCTTGTTTCTGATCTTAGAGGAAAAAACTTTCAGCTTTTTACTGTTGAGTGTGATGTTAGCTGTGGGATTGTCATATATGGCCTTTTTTTTTTTTTTTTTTTTGGCGGTACGCGGGCCTCTCACTGTTGTGGCCTCTCCCGTTGCGGAGCACAGGCTCCGGACGCGCAGGCTCAGCGGCCATGGCTCACAGACCCAGCCACTCCGCAGCATGTGGGGTCTTCCCGGACCGGGGCATGAACCTGTGTCCCCTGCATCAGCAGGCGGACTCTCAACCACTGCACCACCAGGGAAGCCTCATATATGGTCTTTATTATGTTGAGGCATGTTCTCTCTATACCCACTTTTTTGAGAGTGTTTATCAAAAACAAATATTGAATTTTGTCAAATGCTTTTTCCGCATCATTAAGTTGATCATATGACTTTTATCCTTCATTTTGTTGATGAATCACATTGACTAGCTTGCAGATGTTGAACCATCTTTGTATCCCTGGAATAAATCCCACTTGATCATGGTAAATGATCCTTCTAATTTATTTTTGAATTCCACCAGCTAATATTTCATTGAGGATATTGCCATCTATATTCATCAGATATATTAGTCTGAAATTTTCTTTTCTTGTCATATCCTTGTCTGGATTTGGTATGAGGGCAATGCTGGCATCATAAAATGATTTTGGAAGTGTTCCCTCCTCTTCTATTTTTTGGAAGAATTTGGGAAGGATTGGTATTAATTCTTCTTTAAATGTTTGGTAGAATCCACCAGTGAAGCCATCTGGTCCTAGACTTTTTTGTTGTTGTTGGGAAGTTTTTAATTATGGATTCAATCTCCTTAGTAATAGTTGCTCTGTTCAGATTTTCTGTTTCTTCATGAGTCAGTCTTGGTAGGTTGTATGTTTCTAGGAATTTTCCATTTCTTCTAGGTTGTTCAACTTTTTTGGTGTATAATTATTCATCGTAGTTTCTTATGTCCTTTGCACTTCTGTGGTATCAGTTATAATGTCTCCTCTTTCACTTTTGATTTCATATGTTTGATTTCATATACTCTTTTTTCTTGGTAAGTATGGCTAAAGGTTTGTCAATTTTTGTTTATTTTTTCAAAAAAAAAATCAGCTCCTGGGAATTCCCTGGTGGTTCAGTGGTTAGGAATCCATGCTTCCACTGCAGTGGGCATGGGTTCAATCCCTGGTCAGTGAACTAAGATCCCACATGCTGTGATACAGCCCCCACCCCCCAAAAAAAATCAGCTCTTAGTTTCACTTATCTTTTCTATTGTCTTTTTAGTCTCTATGACATTCATTTTCTCTCTGATTTTTGTTATTTCCTTCCTCTTACTAACTTTACACTTCATTTGCTCTTTTTTTTTTTTTCTGGTTCTTTGAGGTGTAGAGTAATGTTGTGTTTTGAGTCTTTCTTTTTTCTTACTGTAGGCATTTATTGCTATGGAATTCCCTCTTAGAACTGCTTTTGCTGTACTACATACATTTGGGGATGTTGTGCTTCCATTTTCATTTATCTCAAGATATTTTTTAAAATCTCTCTTTTGATTTATTTTTTGACTCACTGATTGTTCAGTAGCATTGTTTAATCTCCACATATTTGTGAATTTCACAGTTTTCTTCTTGTAATTGATTTCTAGTGTCATACCATTGTGGTTAGAAAAGATGCTTGATATGATTCAATCTTCTTAAATTTATTAAAACTTGTTTTGTAGCTTAACATATGATCTATCCTGGAGAATGTTCCTTACGCACTTGAGAAAAATGAGTATCCTGTTGCTTTTGGTTGGAATGTTCTGCATATGTCTCTTGAGTCCATCTTGTCTAATATTTCATTTAAGGCCAATGTTTCCTTATTATTTTTTCAATATTTCCTTATTGATTTTCTGTCTCAATGATCTGTCTGTTGATAGAACCTCTACTACTATTGTATTGCTTTCTATTTCTTTCTTTAGATCTGTTAATATTTGCTTTACATATTTAGGTGTTCCTATTCACATATATTATATACTCTTGTTGGATTGATGCTATTAGTATTATATAATGACCTTATTTGTCTCTTATTACAGTCTTTGTTTTAAAGTCTATTTTGTCTGATATAACTACCCCAACTTTGTTTTAGCTTCCATTTGCTTGGAATATCTTTTTCCATCCCTTCACTTTCGGTCTGTGTGTGTCCTTAAAGCTGAAGTGAGTCTCTTGTAGGCAGCAAATAGAGTGTCTTTTTATTTTTTTACCCATTCAGCCACTCTATGTCTTTTAATTGGAGAATTTAGTCAATTTCCATAAAGCTATTATTGACTGGTGTGTGCTTATTGCCAGCTTGTTAATTGTTTTCTGGCTGTTTGTAATTCCTTTGTTGATTTTTCTCTCTTGCTCTCTTCCTTTGTGATTTGATGATTTTCTGTAGTAGTCTGCTTAGATTCCTTTTGCTTTCCCTTTTGTATATCTACTACAGGCTTTTGCTTTGTGGTCACCATGAAGCTTACATAAAACAACTTATATTTATAACAGTTTTTAAAAAGTTGATAACAACTTAAGTTTGAATATGTTCTAAAGCTTTATATTTTCATTCCCTCCCCCATGTTTTATGTTTCTGATGTCATGATTTATATATTTTTATCTTGTGTATCCCTTAACAAATTATTGTAGTTATAGGTTTTTTTTAAAACAATTGTCTTTTAACCTTCATACTAGCTTTATAAGTGATTAGCCCACCACCTTTACAAAATGAGATTATTCTGAATTTTACTGTATATTTACTTTTACCAGTGAGATTTATAATTCATCTTTTCCTCTTATTAATCACTGTCCTTTCATTTCAGCATATAGAAGTCCCTTTAACATTTCTTGTGAGGCCAATCTACTGGTGATGAACTCCTTTAGCTTTTACTTGTCTGGAAAACTCTCTATCTCTCCTTCAGTTTGAATGACAACTTTGCCAGATAGATTATTTTTGTTTGGCAGGGTTTTTTTTGTTTGTTTGTTTTGTTTTTCTTATCAGCACTTTGAATGCATCATGCCACTTCCTTCTGGCCAGCAACATTTGTGGTGAAAAGTCTGCTGTTGGTCTTATGAAGGTTCCCCTGTACAAAACAAGTTGTTTTTCTCTTGCTGCTTTTGAGATTCTCTCCTTATCTTTAAATTTTGACACGTTAATTATAATGTGCCTTGGTGTGAGTCTCTTTGGGTTCATCTTATTTAGAACTCTCTGGATTTCCTAGATCTGGATGTCTGTTTCCTTCCCCAGATTAGGGAAGTTCTCAGCCATTATTTCTTTAAATAAATTTTCGGCTTGCTCCCCTCTTTCTTCTCTTTCTGGCACCCCTATAATGAGAATGTTGGTCTGCTTGATGTTATCCCGTAAGTTGCTGAAGCTATCTTCACTGTCTTTCATTCTTTTTTCATTTTGCTGCTCTGATTGGGTGAGTTCCACTGTTCTATCTTTGAGTTTACTAATTGTTTCTTCCACTTGAAGAATGTTGATTCCCTCTATTGTATTTTTTCAGTTCAGTTATTATATTCTTCAAATCTGTGACTTCTATTTGGTACTTTCTTATATTTTCTATCTCTTTGTTGAAATTCTCACTTTGTTCATCCGCTCCTCTCCTTAGCTTGGTGAACGTGTTTATGACTGTTATTTGAACTATCAGGTTTTTTTCTGGAGTTTTATCTTGTTCTTTCATTTGGAACATGTTCCTCTGTTTCTTCATTTTCTTTGACTCTATTTCTTGGTTTCTATGCATTAGATAAAGCAGCCACCTTTCACAGTCTTGAAGGAGTGGCCTCATGTAGGAGTTGAAACTTTTCATTTAACCCTGCCCTAGTTCTTGGTTGTCTTTCAAATCTTTGTGATTGTTGAAGCAGCCTACTTTATTTTTTAGTGGTTCCCAGTAGTTAAGGGCATGCCAAGAACTGTCAGTGTTTCAAAAGTGAGGATCTCACTCAGTACGTAGATTCAGGATGACTGGAATCCGGACCCTCAGCCAGCAGCTTTTAAAGTATGTGAATATTCATCTTTCAGGGGAAGACTGGGAGAATAGTGTTTCTGCCTGCTCCCTCTGCACTGAGCCCTGGGGTAACAGCCAGTTAAGAAGTGTTTCTTTCTTTGCTACTGATCACAAGTCCCACTTGCACCAGAGCCAGGATATCATGGGATGTGTCCTCTGGGTGGCAGACACAAAACTCAGGGTGCTGGATATGTACAAGCTCTTTCTTTGGGACAACAATGACCTGGAGCAGCAGACAGATAGCATGATGATGGCCCCCACCAGCCTCCCTGTTCTCTGGATTGGATTGTAATCAGTACTAGGTGTGGGCTGAATTAGAAGCCTGCCCTTCAGGCCACAGCTATGAAGATAAGTTAATGGGCTTCTTTCACAGAAAGACTGGGTACCTACGTCTGTTGCCTCTGCTGTGTCCTAGGGTTGGTAGCTAAGAACTCTTTCTCAGTTTTTTTTTACAGTCCTGGGGGATCTGTGAGCATAAACCCTGCCCGCCACTAGAGCCCAGCGAGCTAGAGGTATCTTCGGGGAGACAGCTGCAAAAATCAGGGTACCAGATGAGTACATAAGCTTGTTTTTAGTAGATACCAGTGAGTTGCAGTGAGGCAGAGAAAGATGGCACTCACTGGCCTCCATCTTTGAAGAGTATTTCAGTGGAACCCTAGATGTGTGTTCGATTAGATGCCTCCGCCTCAGGCGGGTGCTTTAAGATAAGCAAATAAGCCTCTCTCAGAGAAAGTCTGGCTGCTTTTCAGTCCGCTGCTTCTGTGCTGAGCCCCGGCCTGGGTGAGTCTGTGAGAGCCCTTCAAGAACTGTTTATCAGTTCACTATAGTCTTATGGATCTCACAAATGCAAGCCCCATTGGCTTTCAAAGCTAGATGTTTTGGGGGCTCACTCTCCGGGGCAGGCCTTAAAAGTCGGGGTACCAGATATGGGCCAAATCCTTCACTCCTCAAAGAGAAGCCATGGGGTCTGAGTTTCCTTCTTATTGTGGTTGGTGCATTGGGGTTGGGGTTAATGGTAAAATTGATTCTCAGCCTCTCCTACCTGCTTCAATGTGGCTTTTTTCTCATTCACCCAATCTGCAGGAGTTGCTCAGCTAGTTTCTGGGTTTTTTCCAGAGGAAACTGTTCCATATGTAGCTGTAGATTTGCTGTGTCTGTGGGAGGCCACGAGCTCGGAACCCTCCTGAATCGCATATTAGAATGGATCTGCTCGCCTTCTATTATTTTCATTTCTATTTCTTTCTCAGATTATTTGCTCTGCCTTCATTCTTCAGTGACAGATGACAGAACTTTCTTCTTCTCCATTCTGTACCCTGCCCCTTCTACCTCCTTCACTCTTCCGTCTCTAATACTTTCTTCATATTGATTCCAGGTTAATCTTCTAACAGCATAATTTTGAACAAGTAAATTTCTGCTTGGATATCCCCATTACCCCAAGACTCATAACATTGAGTCCAGACTCCTTCATTCTCCTTCATTGGGCATTTGGAGATCTTTCACAATCTGGCCTCCAACATAGATTTCCTTAAAAACCTTCCACTCCTGACTTTCCCTGAACCACTCATTCTGGCCAGGGGCATCTTTCTTCCCAAGGTACATATTTGTACCTCCACTTTTTTCTTACCATCTGTTCTATTCCTTCTAGAACACCTCTCTCATCTTCATTTTTGTTTATCTGAGTCACATGCCTACTATTGATAAAATGCCAAGTTCAATACCCACTTCTTTCAGAAGAGAGTCCCTGCTTACACGATGCAACCCAATTTCAGAGATATAAAAATGGGGGGGGGGAATATGCATTTTCAAATAAGTGAAATGAAATATGTAGCATGTAGCTGACTAAATATTTGACAAAGTGTAAGTATTTACAGAGGACAACTATAGTTTATTTTTTTCTAGTGTCCATTCAATCTTCTTCTGATAACTGTTGCCCTATTTCTCTCAATGGGTCTACACCCTTGCCTACTGTGGGGTCAGGCACCTCTGGAGGCATTGACTCCACTTGGAATCCAGGGGTGGAACACATGCCCAAGGCTAAATTAGTCACTATATTAATACCCCTGACCAAAATGATTGGTTCAGGAAAAGTCTGGGGCTTGAACCTGGAAGTATATAGTCCCTGGAGCTACTGGCAACTTTCAGGAAATGGAGGCAGCACTGAGGAATCAGAAATAAGAAATTAAGACAGAGAAAAACAAAGTTCTGACCATGTAATATGTTTGAATCCTGCATCATGATGCACCAGGACAGAAGCACTTGGACTGGTTAGTAACATGAGCCCCTAAGTTCCCTTTTTACTTCAGGCAGTGTGGCTCTCAATACTCTTTTTTGCAACTAAAATAATCCTGATTTAGAATAGAGAAGACAAATCCCTAGGCATACAGACACATTCAACAAATATTTATTGTGTGCCTACTATATCCCAGCACTGTATATAGTTAATGAGTATATAAAAATGATTAAAATTGTCTCTCCATTCAAGTTCCTTTTAGGTAGAAAGGACAAATCCTTCACCAGATTTTCCCAGGTCAGTTTGGCATTCTACCTCAACTCCTCTGTACACCCTGAACGGGATAAATACAAACTTCATGTAAGTGGCTGCATTGGGAGGAATTTCTAGAAGTAGTGCTATAACGGATACAGTTTGGACTTTTATTAACCACATATTTGTGGTAAACTCTATCCTTTTAGAAAACCATAATCTCTCATTACAAAAAATTAAGCCATGACACCAATTTAGAACGTAGATTTAACATTATCTCTTAAAAGCAGCAGTGCTCTTTCAAGGAAGCTGTTACTAAATACACCACATAGAAATTAGAGGGTCGCTTGAATTCAATCCTTTTTAGGTTTATGTGCTGTGCACTTCTGATATTTAAGGTTCAGTTACTTGGTGGAAATCTGGAACAGAAAATATTCGGCAGATTAGGCAGAAGAACAAAGAAAAGAGGTGCCATCCTGGGTACAGTACGTGGTGTACAAATCAATGCCGTCTTCACTTCAATGCTTAATATGACAGATAAGCCAACTGATGCTGACTATTAACATGCTGGGCATATAAAAGTGCACTTTAGCATTCCCACAAATAGTCTGACAATGAAAGATTTCAGCAAATTAGACCTAGTCATAAAGCTCATAAAAATCAGTTTTATTACATGCATACTCGAAAAAATGAGCCAGTTATTATTAATACTAATTGGAATTTTAAAAATCAAAGGCTAAGCGTAAACACAAGGTTTCAGTAGAAATCTGTACATGTATGACATTATTATCTAAAACTTAAAAAAAGGACATCACACACAGTGAGAGCCAAATTTTACCCTGTTAATTGCCCGGACCTTGTGTCAGAGGCAAAAGTGGGCTTTCATATAAATTAGTAATGATACATTAGAATGGATAGGGACCTTAATGATCTGTAAAATTACCTAGATGTAGGGCAAACTCCTCATTTATAGAGGAAGAGTCAATTGAATACATACAAATATGATTTTCATAAAGGCATGAGGCAGCCCTAATCTGACAAAGAACAAGTATGAGTAATTTTACAGGCTTTGAATATCAAAGAAATTTTCTGTATGGTGATATCTATTTCTATATATCTATATCTATTTCTTTCTATATATCTAGAAATATATATATATTTTTTTTTTCTAAAAATTAAAATAATCCTTCCATGAATACAAAATCAATAACCACTGTCCAAACTCTGACTCTTTAAAGAGCACTATTAGGAGGCAACCCTGGCCTTTTACAGCACACATGACGCTCTGGGCAAGACATGTCCTTTGGTTGGCTCTCAGGTAACAGCATCCAGGCAGCTTCCTCTATCTTCTCACTAGAAACATTTCCAAGAGTCCTGGCCTAGGTAGGGTTGTAGATTTTATCTCATCATAGAGTTTGTAGTGAGCAAAACTATTGGCTTAAATAGTGAATAAACCCACGTTTATGGTCTTATTCAAAAATACTTCTGTTAAATTCATCACCCTTAAATTTTTTAAAGAGGTTTGATACAGAAGCATGAACAACCAGCTCAAATATAATTAGTACATTAAGCATACTCAAGTGCTCCTAATACAAATGAATAACCCTGACAACTTCCTTCTACTGTACCCACTCTTAAAGATATATAAGTATTATTTAGCATTCAATCTCCCATTAACAATGCTCATTTATAAAAATAAATGTGTGCTAACAAACTATGGAATCTTTCACACAAATATGTGTTTTTTTTTTTTTTTTTTTTCACACAAATATGTCTTATTTGCTACCTTAGAATTTCATGTCTCTATGACATGAACTTCAGAGTATGTGAAATTAGTTAGCACTGCACGTCTTAATATATGAATCCTAAAGAAGTTTTAGGGCTGAGAGAAAAGGTTAAAGATGTATTGGTACCATTACTAATTATCTGTTAAGTTTCTTATGACAGAACAACGAGAATCAAGAGGAGATAAGTGAGGAGGGAGATAAAACAAAAACCAGAGGGAATACTAAAAGCAGAGAAAAAAATGAATGCCAAATCAGCTGACAACCTTACGAGTATAAATATATTTTCACAATTCAGACTCTAATAATTACAGGTCCATTTAAATTAACTGGAAAACAAGGTGCATATTTAGTCCTGTGCTGCCATATTAT
Organism: Aethalodelphis obliquidens; assembly: GCF_003676395.1. Classification (NCBI taxonomy): domain Eukaryota; kingdom Metazoa; phylum Chordata; class Mammalia; order Artiodactyla; family Delphinidae; genus Aethalodelphis; species Aethalodelphis obliquidens. The sequence continues at coordinate 20,518,569 of NW_020837947.1, read as the reverse complement.
ACTCATCATCCCCAAAGTGGGTCCTTACTGAGATGTATGTATCCCAGATTTTATTTTCCATAAATTGATAATTATTTTCTACCACCTATGGGAGATGTCTGTGTTCAGCAAAATATCCTTTCCCCAAGAAATTAAGAAAAAGAATTCTCATGTGATCCTATAAAAATGGATATTGTGAAATTGCTTATTAAATCAAAAATATATTTTGAGATTTAGTTAGCTTAAGGTTTTCATTTATGTGCAGTTGTCAAGTTGTTTGGGTATTTGATATTTTTCACATTGCTTATTCATATGCCAAGTGATAGGCAATCTATGTTCAGTATTTTCTTTTCTTTCTTTTTTTTAAAAATCTCATTTATTTTTTGGCTGCGTGGGTCTTAGTCACTGCATGCAGGCTTTCTCTAGTTGCAGTGAGCAGGGGCTACTCTTCGTTGCAGTGTGCAGGCTTCTCATTGCAGTGGCTTCCCTTGTTGCGGAGCATGGGCTCTAGGTGCGCAGACTTCCGTAGTTGTGGCACGTGGGCTTCAGTAGTTGTGGCTCGCGGGCTCTACAGCGCAGGCTCAGTAGTTGTGGCGCACGGGCTTAGTTGCTCCGTGGCATGTGGGATCTTCCCGCATCAGGGCTTGAACCTGTGCCCCCTGCATTGGCAGGCAGATTCTTAACCACTGCGCCACCAGGGAAGCCCCTATGTTCAGCATTTTCAATACCCATCTCAACTTTACCCAATTCCCATTGCTTCTTATGTATTTGTTTATTCATTTGTTCATTCACTTATTCACAATTCAACAAATGAAGTTAATGAGTGTCCACTATTCTAGAATCAGGAGATGCATTTGTGTACTGTTTTCCCCATTAACTATTTCCTTATTTTTATCATCTTTGTATCTCTTCAGTGCCTAGGACTGTGCTTTACATGGTCTGATAACAGAATCTACTAGTGTTGTTGGTCAATAAATATTTTGAAAGCATCTGTGGTGTGTTGAATGCTAAGCTACATGATGAATAGTATCAGCTAAAATCATTGTCGTTGCTTAATAATTCTTTACCATCTAATGCTAGAGTTAACCTAGCAGAAAGACAAGATAAGAAATGTTTAAGCCCTAAATTTCATGGGAAAATGTCCATTGTGCCCTTTTAAACTCATTTTCTGAAAAATTTCTTCCAAGGCTTCTACTTATTTTGCAAGTAAGTAAGGATAAAGGAAGGACTCTTGGAAAAGAGGTTGGGATGATTAAAATGCTGCCTAGGGGGTTAAATAACAAATGGAAACAGTGGGAGGGAAAGGGGGCAAGTGGAGGGAAGGAAGAGTGAGAAGCTGAGGTGGGTCCAGATGAAAACTACAGAGCAGAAGGAACTGCCTTGGAGAGACCGAAGTGTTCACGAGTTTGTCACCTCTGATTCTAATCAATTGATTACTCGTCTTCTTCCCCACAGACTGTAGATCCACAAAGCCCGTGACCCTGTTTGCCTTGGTGCAGGTTCAATAAACATTCATTAAATGAACGGCCAAGAGTAAAGGTTCTGAAAGTAAGAACCCTACATTTATACAATGCTTTACTCCTTTCAAAACACGATACGCATCTGTATCCTGATAGAACACCTTGCCCACACCTAAGGAGACATGTACGAGGCTGTTCAGTACATCGCTGTTTGAAACAGTGAAATGTTGGGAGCAATCTCTGTGCCCTTAATTAGGGAATGGATATATAAATTGTGGTATAGTCTCACGGTGTAGCATTAAAAGAAATAAACTACATGTCCATATCTCTCAAACAGGATAGATCTTAAAAATATAATGTGTGTGATCATTTCGTAATGTATAAAAATATGGAATCACTATGTTGAACACCTGAAATTAATATAATATTGTATGTCAATTATAATTCAATAATATATATATAATATGTGAAAAAGCATAGAATTACATGTACAATATACTATATATAATATATATATAAACACAGCTTTATTGAGACAATTCACACACCATACAATTCATTTAAAGTATACTATTTAATGGTTTTGATATATTATCTTATTAATTTTAAAGAATTGTGGTAAAATACATGTAACATAAAATTTACCATTTTAATAATTTTTAAGTGTAAAATTCAATGGCATTAATTATTTTTAATTTAACTTATTATTTTATATTGGGGTATAGTTGATTTACAATGTTGTGTTAGTTTCAGGTGTAGGGCAAAGTGATTCAGTTAAACACATACATATATATATCCATTCCTTTTCAGATTCATTTCCCATATAGGTTATTACAAAATTCAATGCCATTAATTATTTTCAAAATGTGCACCCATCACCACTATCTTTTCCAAAACTTTTTTGCTCCCTAAACAAAAATTCTATAACTATTAAGTAATAATTACCCCTGTGCCTCCCCACAACCCCTAATAATCACTAAGCAACTTCCAGTCTCTGTGACTTTACCTATTCTATGTACCTCATATAAATAGAATCATACAATATCTGTCTTTTTGTGTCTTGCTTATTTCATGTAATATAATGTCTTCCAGATTCATCTATGAATCTTGTATCAGAACTTCAATACGTTTTATGGCTGAATGATATTCTATTATATGTATATACCATATTTTGTTTATTCATTCATCTGTTGATGGGCACTTGGCTTGTTTCCACTTTTGGCTATAATGCTGCACTGAACATTGGCATGCAAATAACTGTTCGAGTCCTTGCTTTCAATTTCTTTGGGTATGTATCTAGGAATGGAGTTGCTGAATTGTATGGTAATTATATGTTTAGCTTTTTTAAGGAACTGACAAATAGTTTCATTTGTGTATTTTTTAAAACACAAAATACTTCTATACCAGATAGATAGATAGAGACATATGTTTGGTCTAATGGATATACTGAAAATATACTCATAGAGATCATTTTGGTGGTAGGGATTGATATGAGGAGAGAGAAAAAACTAGGCTAGGAGTGGTCAAAGAAAACATTAGTTTTATCTGTAGTGCTTCCTTTCATTTTTTAGAAGGGCCACATTTACATACATTATTTGCAAAATTATTTTAAAAATAGGAAAGAGAGAAGTAAATTTGACAGAACATCAACAGTTGTCAATTTGAGGAAGAAGGTATATCCATGTTATACTGTTCTTTATACCTTTCTTATTAATTAGGAAAAGACAAATTTTTCTAAAAAGTACAATATCACTGGATCCATATCAAAATTGGTGAAGGAGATAGGACCATGATATTATCCTCATTATAAAGGGTAGAATTCTGAAATAGACAGTGGTAGACCAGAACCAGGACTAGTGCTCTGGTCTGCTTAGTAGAGGGCTTGGATTGGAAAGGGAGGCTGAGAAGGTGAACACACTTCAATGCTGTGTGCCACAACCCCTAAAATTGCCTACTTCACTTGTTCCCCATTTTTAATGGTATGAAGATATTTCTGTTTTGAAGACTACTGCTTTTGTGAGGCAACATGGAGGAAGAAAGGATAAGGTTCACTAAAGCAGGAGGATAGAGTGATGAGAGGCAAGGCTGGGGGACAAGATAACAACTGAGAACAGTGGATAGGAAATGAGGGAAGTGGAGGAAAGGGAGGATCTGGAGGTAAATGGCCATTTGTAGCAGGCCATTTGCACCCAGTGAAAGATGAGATGGATTCTTCCATGTCTTGATTTCCTCCTAGCACCTCTTACCCCTTCCCACTATTAATCACTATTAATTAATCACTATTTCCGTGCTAAGTGATTGAGTGGGCAGGTATGTGTGATGTGTGTATTGCAGGTAAGGAAAATGAAGGACATGGGGAGCCTGGAAGGAATGTGGGATGTGAGATAAAAAGCCAGTTAAATTAAGAACAAATTGTCAGACTTCCCTGGTGGTGCAGTGATTAAGAATCTGCCTGCCAATGCAGGTGACATGGGTTCGAGTCCTGGTCCAGGAAGATCCCACATGCCACAGAGCAGCTAAGCCTGTGCGCCACAACTACTGAGCCTGCGCTCTAGAGCCCGCGAGCCACAACTACTGAGCCTGCGTGCCACAACTACTGAAGCCTGCGCACCTAGAGCCTGTGCTCCACAACAAGAGAAGCCACTGCAATAAGAAGCCCGCGCACACTGCAACAAAGAGTAGTCCCTGCTCGCCGCAACTAGACAAAGCCTATGCACAGCAAAGACCCAATGCAGCCAAAAATAAATTTAAAAAATAATAAAATAAATAAATTAAAAAAATAAGAACAAATTGTCATCACTCTGAAGTAGACCAACTGTTGGCTGTCAGATCATTCACTGCCGATGCGTTGTTCAGTATACATCTTCCAGACACTAATAAAATGAGTAAACAAAAATGTCCAAATTCCTCAATAACATTGCTTTTTTCACATCCTTGCCATGGAAAAGAATGGACCCTAGATAGCTTCATAACTAATTTGTGCAATATAATTAAGTCTTTTTTGTTTCTAATGTCTTTAAGTTACTAGTTTTGGAGACATGAAAAGCATCAGAGCTGAGAACAAAGAACTCTTCACTCACAAATGTACTTATTTTCAGCTGAAGGAATTAGAATAATCTAAGAAGGAAAGGAAAGTTATCTGTGGTTATGAGTTCCACCCACACACTGCCAGCAAATTCATTTTTCTCAAGCCCAGGGTTGAATACATCATTTCTCTATTCAAATTTCTTTCGTTGACAAAAGCAGTATCCCTCCCAAAAATTGCTCAAAATTATCTTGGTATTTCTTAAGAAAAGGAACTCCAAGTTCAAATTTTAGGAAATGATAAACAAAATTTCTAACTGCAGAACTTTAAAAAATTAATCTGAAGCATGAACCTCCATCGTGTGGAACAATTCTGAAACTTATTTAACCAAAATACTCCCTTCTCCTTATCCACCCGCCCTCCCCCAAGACAAAAAAACCATCTATAACTTTTCATGCAATTAGAATTCTGTGAGACATAGTTTGAAAACCTTGACCTACCCTATGAAAATCAGACCTGGGTGTAAGTCCCTGATCAACTGCTTACTAACTGAGTGATATTATGCAAACAACTTAATTTTTCCTATTTCTGTTTGCTTATTGTAGAATGGGATAATAACCTTTCCAGCGTTGTTGTGAAGATTAATTGAGATAACATTGTTATCCTAGGATTTAGACCTTAACTTGCTTTTCCAGCCTTCTGAAGAGAGCGGGAACCAAAGAGTGAAGGGCCCTATAAGCCGTAAGTTATTGGAAGTAATGGAAGGGTTTTAAATAGGAATAAGCAGTTTGAATTCTCCTGGCCTTGCTAGGGCAGCTTGGTCATATCTCCAGAGGCTCCTCATGCCTTGCCCTTATTTTGGCAAATATAAATCCTACTTATCGGGACTTCCCTGGTGGTGCAGTTGTTGGGAGTCCACCTGCCAATGCAGGGGACATGAGTTCGAGCCCTGGTCCAGGAGGATCCCACATGCCACAGAGCAACTGAGCCCCGTGAGCCACAACTACTGAGCCCGTGTGCCCCAACTACTGAAGTCCGTGCTCCAAAACAGGAGAAGCCACTGCAATGAGAAGCCCGCACACTGCAACGAAGAGTAGCCCCCGCTCGCCACAACTAGAGAAAGCCTGCGTGCAGCAACAAAGACTGAAAGCAGCCAAAAATAAAATGAATAAATTTATAAAAAAATAAAAATAAAATAAATCTTACTTATCACTCAAGGTCCTGCTTAAAAATTAAAAGCCTCTTTCTCAACAATGTCTTCATCCACTCACTCCCGCACAGGCAGTTCAAAAATTCTTCTTGTAAACTCTACCACCTTTTTTCTATATCTTTCTTTAGCACTCACCTCTTGCCATTACAGATCAGAGTTATTTATGTGGTGCTGTATTCATTTCCCTAACTAGTATCCTTTTAAGGGTAGGGTCCTTACCTTGTCCCATCCTTGTAAGTATAATACCGTGATCTGTAGTATTCACTACATATTTGTCAAAGATAAACATGTTTATCACTTTATAGTTCATAAAGTGGCTTTCTAATGACATCACTGAAAATAAATATAAAAAGAATTGATTTTCTCCCATTAGCAGAAATCTACAAGTTTAGAGCTCTTTCCAAAAGCAATTTCTACCAGAGTATCATCTGCTGCCCTCCTGTGTTTGATACAAATATTATTCTATACCAGTACAGAAAAAGAGTAACAGGTTCAAGTAAATTTATGAACTGCATTTTGTTTACTTTCAAATTTTCCAATGGAGTTTTTCCACATAAATTATTATACCCATTAAAATTATCTTTATGCAATATATTTCAAATTACATTTTTTTTACTTAGAGTTATATAAGAACTTGCACACTGGTCTGATATTCCTTCATTAGAACCTACTAAACTTTTAATATTTCCATTTTTCATCTGAGACAGTAACTTATTTCAAATTATTCTAATATGATTTTCATATACTAGACCTGCTTGGGCAACAGTATATTTAAGACTTTGTACTTTGCAACTAGAAAGACTTGGTTTAAATCCTGGCTTAGCCACATAGTAATTGTGTGACCTTGGGCAAATAGCTTTTCTGAAGCTGTTTCATCTGTAAAACAAAGATAATACCTCCCAGAGATCACATAAGATAGAACACTTAGTACACCATAAAAGCTATCAATATGTTAGCTATTATTACTATCTAAGAAGCATGTTTTCAAATATCTCTTTTCTTTGGTCTGACCTACTCTGGTGAACTTGAAGACTGCCTAAAACATAAATTAGAGTATTGTCTAGATTAAGCCCTATCTTTCCACATTCAACACTCAACATTTATTGAACACTTGTGATGTGCTGGCACAATTCTACACACTTGAGCTATATCAGGTAATAAAACAGACCAAAATCCTTGTCCCTATGAATCCTAACAATATAAACCAAGCCAGTTCATGGTGGTCTTTAGGTTACTAACTTTCTTCTAAATTCTTGCAGTTCTTTATTTTCCACATTACTCATTTGATTCTTATTTATTTTTGGCTGCATTGGGTCTTCGTTGCTGTGCACAGGCTCTCTCTAGTTGCAGCGAGCAGGGGCTACTCCTCGTGGTGCGCGGGCTTCTCGTTGCAGCGGCTTCTCTTGTTGCAGAGCGCGGGCTCTAGGCACGTAGGCTTCAGTAGTTGCAGCTCGTGGGTTCAGTAGTTGTGGCTCGTGGATTCTGGAATGCAGGCTCAGTAGTTGCGGCCCACGGGCTTAGCTGCTCCATGGCATGTGGGATCTTCCTGGACCAGGGATCGAACCCGTGTCCCCTGCATTGGCAGGCGGATTCTTAACCACTGTGCCACCAGGGAAGTCCTCATTTGATTCTTTATATAAGCTACCCCATACTAAACATCCAGTGCCTTCTTCTCTACTTCCAATTCAGGTTGTCATCTCTCTTGGTCTACTGCTACAGACTCCAATGAGGGACAAGGGCTCACTCTCATGCCAATTTTGTAAGGATGGGGATTTACAGTTTGACTCTCTCCTACTGTTTATGGGGGGAAAAGCATTTATACTGATACTTTTATTTAATTGCTGACAATTACAATCTGTTCTCTATTACATTACCTATATCTGTTCTCAACACAGCAGCCAGAAAGATCCTCTGAAACAGCAGTTCAGTTGTTTTCCTTGAAGTGATGGCCCATCTCATTCATTTATGGAGAAAATATCTGCTAAATACTCAAGTCTAAATAACTATAGTTTAATCTGTCAGTCTCTCAGTTTTATTTTCAAGTGAAAATGGTAGGAAAGGAACTTCAGAGATCTGTGAAGTCAACACTATTTTCTTAATAATACTAAGATTTTATTCGCCATTTTCACTGTGTTAATATTTGTACAGATGGTACAAAAGCAACAGTGAGTAAAACTACTAGCACTTAGCATCCATCAAGATAGTGGCACCGAACTACTGGAAGTCATTGTATTCTCCACTGCCATGTACTCTCAATAAAAACAAAATAAAAAAATCAACTCAGTTTCACTTCAGAATGTCCTTGATGAAGCAATAAAACGTACTGATTTTATGAACTCTTAGCCCATGAGGACACATCTTTTTAAATATTTCTCATGACAAAACTGGTGGTATGCATAAAGCATTTCTGCTGCCACCAAAGCACAACAGTTTTCTCAAGAAAAAGCACTTGCTATTGAGTTACAAACTCAACTGGCTTTTTTTCCTTTAGGAACATCAGTTTTACTTGAAAGATTGACGAACTGCAGTTACTCTGGGTATTTGACAGATATTTTCTTGAAAATGAACCAAATGGGCCTGTCACTTCAAGGAAAACAGCAGACGGTATTTGCTATCAGTGACCAAATTTAAGCTATCAAGCAAAAACTCCAAATTGTGGAAAACTTATACCACCGCTGTTAGTTTTTCAGCTTTCAAATACTATAAGACTTTCCTGATGAGATCAGTGGTGATACTAATAATATGTACGAAGTACATATTGTGATATGTTGACACAATGACATGTGTCAACACTTAGAGGGCCTGTGTAACTCAGTGAGCCAACACTTTCCAAATGAGCAATGCAAGATATTTCAAAATCACGTATGGGTAAAAGATCCACAAAGTTCAAGATAGATTAATGAATTTTAATGTAATAGAGAATGAAAAGTTGATTGACCGGACCCCATGTTGTAACTAATTTCTAAGAAATTACCACTTGTTGGGTTTTGCTAGAGTGTCAAAGAATATCCACAATTATTTGAAAAGGCTATTAAAATATTTCTCCCTGGGGCTTCCCTGGTGGCGCAGTGGTTAAGAATCCGCCTGCCAGTGTAGGGGATCCAGGCTTGAGCCCTGATCCGGGAAGATCCCACATCCCTCGAAGATATTACTGAGACTGCCACAACTACTGAGCCCGCGTGCCACAACTACTGAAGCCCACACACCAGAGCCCAGGCTCCACGACAAGAGAAGCCACTGCAATGAGAAGCCTGCACGCCACAATGAAGAGTAACCTCCGCTCTCTGCAACTAGAGAAAAGCCCACATGCAGCAACAAAGACCCAACGCAGCCAAAAATAAATAAATAAATTAAAAAAAGATTTCTCCCTTACTATATATTTACGTGAAGTGGCTTTTTTAAAATACTTCAACCAAAACTTCATATCCCAATAGTTTGAATGCAGAAGCAGATACAAGAATCTAGCTGTCTTATCCTAAGCCAGACATTGAAGACATCTGCAAAATTGTTTAAAAAAAAAAAAAGCACCATTTTTCTCACGAAATTATTTGTTTTGGAAAATAGTTATTTTTCATAAAAAATGTTTTTGTTAACATGTAATGGTTTTATTATTATTTAAAAATGAATTACAGGTATTTAAAATTTTTCTCAGTTTTGATTTCTAATTTGGTGACCAGCAACAGCTATAACCTTCTAAAACAAAAGCTCTGTGGGGTCTTCAAGAATTTTTAAGAATGTAATGGTGTTCCAAGGCCAAAATGTTTGAGACCCACTTATCTGAAATATGTCAGATCGTATCATTTAATAATCTTCCAATGGCTCCCGACCTTTTCAGGGTAAAAGCCACAAGTCTACACTGGACTACCGGGCTCTACTCTTATCTGTTTCCTCTCCATAATCTATCCCTGTACTCTTTCCCTTGCTCACTCCCTTCAGCCATACTTGTTTCTTTGCTGTTCCTCCAACAAGTCAGACACAATCCTGTGTTAGGAACGTTGCACTGAAGTTCCCTCTGCCTGGAAAGTAATATCCCTAGTTTTTGCATGGCTATTTCCCTCACTTCCTTAAAGTTTCTGCTCAAATGTCACCTTCTCAATAGTCTAACATGAGCGTCCTGTTTAAAACTGCAACCCTACTGCTACTCCCATTCTCCACAGCACCTTCTAACATTTGCTTACTTATGTCTACAGTTCGTGGGGCCTCCTGCTCCCCCAACTAGTGTAATACAAGCCCCTAAAGCTTGGGAAATGCCTGCCACATAGCGCTCAACAGATATTTGTTGAATGGTGAATTAATGAAAGAACTCGTTTTGACAGCTTGTCAATTCTCGAGACACGTCCACAAAGTCCCAAAAGAAAGAGAGGATGCAATTTACAGAGAGAGGGCAATGCCAGCAAAGATATTTTTGAATGAAAGAAAAAGAAGGGACACAATGATCACAAACCTCAATACTGAAAGCGTTATGGGCCTGAAAAAAGCTCTTGGGAAAAGTCGGGGTTGGGGAACATTCTAAAGGTTGTGCAGGACGCATTTAAGTGTCCGGCAATGAACGTTGGTCCTGCACTACCGCCCAACCCCTCCGTAACCCTCCCCTTATTTATCCCCCCACCATCCTCCCGCCTCCCCTGAAACCACAGTTCCAGAGCCGCCCCTGGACCCCTCCACCAAAACACAAGTAGTCCACACCAAGAGACTGAAACATTTCCAAACTTTATGGAAAAAACAACAACGACAATCAACTAGCCGAAAACAAGCCTCTAAATCCCGTCTCACTCCAGTGCCGTCTTCTCTAACGTTTGCTGGCTTTAGACTCTCTCCACCGTCCGGTAACAGTTTTCAGGGGTCCTGACGGTCTCCCAACGCTGTGTTCCACAAGAAAACAGGGTCCACAGGAAGGCAGGTCAGGCGGGACGCCCCCAGTAAGCACCTCTGCACAAGTAAAACACGAGAAGCAGAGGCATGGAAAATCAGTCCCCTTGGGGGAGGAACACGCGGGAACGACGGCAAACTGGCGGAACTCAGGGAGAGGTGCTCACGTACAGCGGTGACACGGCGGGGTCTCAGTTCTCCTCCGGCTTGTCGGCTGGCGGGCCGCAAGGCTGCAGCATCTTCTCCATCAAGTTGAAGCGGACTCGCGCTTTGCTCTCATTCTCGGCAATGGCGAAGTAGTTGAGAAGGTCGAAGTGGCCCATGTAGGAGCAGTAGGAGTCGCGGTGCTGGTTCACCAGCCACTCCCACTTGGTGGTGTCGGCGTGGCCGGTGCCGATGTACTTGGACTGCAGATGCTCTAGCTGGCTGTGGATGGTGTAGCGGTCCGTCATCTCGCCGCTCTTCCCTTTGCTCCCAGGTCAGAGGCCGCAGACGACAAGGAACTGCTCTGGGGCTTCAAACCGGAGAGGGGCCACCCGGCGTAACCTCCGGAGCCGCGCTGTCGCAGACGGATGGCGTCACATCTACGAAGTAGTGCAAACTCCCGGTCCCAGGGCTCAGAGGCGGAAGCGGAAGTGTATTCTGTCACCGAATTGGGGTTGCCCAGGCGACGCTACCACTGGGCCGCCCCTATAGAGAGCCCCGCCCCCTTCGCAGAGCGTTGCATCCTGGTCTAGTTAGTGGCCCTTTTCTAACAGGAGCTTTGCATGCTGGGTCTAATAGGACAGGGCTATAAGCACCTGGGCAAATGAACTCTTGCTGTAATTCCGCTTTCGAAGCTAACGAGGCACAGTAGCCCCTTCACAACCAGGGGTGGACCACGCTGAAGTCAGGAGACGCGAGTTCTGGTGCCAACCAAGTATCTTACAAGTTGTGTGGAAAGTTATTTCAACGCTTGCAGGGCCGCCGTTTCCTGCCTGGTGACAAAAGTACACCAGTTCCGACACGTTCCGGCGCCCACATCAAGCCCCTCCTTCCTCTTAAGCTTCTAATTTTGATATCCTCCCTCCAACTTCTCACCCCACCCTACACGCCCTCAGCCTATACTTCCTTCTCATCTTTCCGGGCGGCTCGCCTCTCCATTTCTCCGTAGGAACTGTTCCCACCGCTTGGAATGCTTTTGTTCCCCTGGCAAACATTTCTCCCTTTAAGTCAGCTCGAAAGTATCTCCTTGAAATTGCCTTTGGCTACTCCAGACAGATGTAAATTCTTCCTCTTTTTATCCTGTACGTCTCTGTTATTATCACTTTATAACCAATATTCGGTTTAAGAACTTCCTCACGCGAATACAAACTACTTGAAAAATTGTTTACTTTCTTCGATGATGTCTTGTATCATAAGCTTCTTTTATGATATCCTCATAGCCTGGCAGAGATTGTTTCTCAAAAAACGTTTGATGAATGGATAAACAACTGCATGACAGCCAAATAGAACTCTTTACTAGGTGAAAGATAACTTTAAAATATTTTTATTCTGGTACAAAGTTGCAGTTATGTTGGACCAGTAAGTCTAGAGATCTAATGTACAGCATGATGATTTAAATACATTCAACTTTATTTTTTTGTTTGCTTTTTGTTTTTGCGGTACACGGGCCTCTCACTGCTGTGGCCTCTCTTGTTGTGGAACACAGGCTCCCGACGCGCAGGCTCAGTGGCCATAGATCACGGGCCCAGACGCCCCGCGGCATGTGGGATCTTCCCAGATCGGGGCACGAACCCGTGTCCCCTGCATCGGCAGGCGGACCTTCAACCACTGCGCCACCAGGGAAGCCCTCCACTTTATTTTTTTTTTAATTTTTTTAAATTACAAAAATATTCCTTATGGGATCAGATAAATACTAGTATCAAAAATGAAAAAAAAAATTGCCCCTTCAGTTTAAACTCTGTTATAACAAATGTATCGTTCCTAAAACGTAGAGACTATTATAAGGCATGCCTGTGGATTTACCATCCAGATATACCAAACCTTGCCATTTTGCCATTTTTGTTCCCAACTTTGTTATTTTGTTTTGGTTTTGTTTTTTAAAGAAATAAAACTGTACAAATGAACTTGAAAATTTCTTTGTATTCCCCTCCCTAATTTATTCACTTCAGGATCCTGTCTTGAATCTAGAATTAATTATCCTGATCCTGTGTTTTTGATTGTTGAAAGTTTGTATATCCATAAACAATAGATGTTTTTGTTATGCATGTTTAAAAGCATCATATAAACGACACTATGTATGTATTGTTATTAAAGTTGTTTTTTTCCTCGTCAGTATCCCTGTTGATACATGTAGCTTTAGCTATGTGTTTTATCTAGCTTTTTAAAAAATGTTTATTGGCCTGTTATATTCCTGCTTCTGTGAATTGCATATTCATATCCTTTGCTCATTTTCTTATTGGGATGTTTGTCTTACTAATTTTTAAGGAGATCTTTAAATAATCAGGATACTTTGCTTGCCAGTTATTTGCAATGAAAATATTTTTTTTCCAGTCTGGGGCTCATCTTTACCCTTTCTTTATGGAAAGAGAGGGTATCTCTTGTTACACTGAAGTTAAGTTTAAAGTAGTCAGATGTATCAGCCTTCCTTTATGGTTTGTGCTTTTTGCACTGGGTTTAAAAAAATGAAAATAAACAAAACTCTCTTCTGCTCTGGGACCATAAAAAATAGTTTCCTTCATTTTCTTTAAAAAGTTTTAGAATTTTGCTTTTTCACGTTTAGAGACTTAATCCACCTGGAATTTTTTGTTTTGTTTTGCTTTACGGATCTATATATGGCTAACTAGTTCCCAGTGATAACCAATCACTCATTATACATTCTTTCCCTACTCATCTTTAATGCTTCTGTTGTACATGTGTAGGTCTGTTTCTGGGCATTCTATTCTATTAGGCTCTTTGTCTGTACCCATACCAGTAACACAAGATCTTAATTATTGTAGCCTTACAGTAAGTCTTGATATCGGACAGGGTAAAATCCTGTACCTTCTTTCATAAATGTCTTAACTATTCTTTGTTTTTTTTTCCTTTTGCGGTACGCGGGCCTCTCACTGTTGTGGCCTCTCCCGCTGCGGAGCACAGGGTCCGGACGCGCAGGCCCAGCGGCCATGGCTCACGGGGCGGCACGTGGGATCCTCCCGGACCGGGGCACGAACCCGTGTCCCCTGCATCGGCAGGCGGACTCTCAACCACTGCGCCACCAGGGAAGCCCTGTCTTAACTATTCTTGATCCTTTGCTCTTCCACATGAATTTAGAATTGTCAGTAAAATCCTCATGGAAATTGTGATTGAGTAATCAAATAAAGTCCTGAAAATTAATATTATTTCTGTATCATTAAGAATGATTCTAAGGATATGAGAGGAAAAACCTCAAATTCAAAGACCTTTGGAGCTAGATGGGAAATACATTTACATGTATTAATTAAGGCCAAGGTATATTAGTTACCTAGGGCTGCCAAAACAAAGTACCAAGAACTGAGTGTCTTAAATAATAAAAAATTATTTCCTCACAGTTCTGGGGGCTAGAAGTCCAAGATCAAGGTGTTGGCAGGCTTGGTTTCATTCTGAGGACTGTCTCCTTGTCTTGCAGATGGCCATCTTCTCTTTGTGTCTTCACAGGGTTTTCCCTCTGTGTGTCTGTGTTCTAATCTCCTCTTCTTAGAAAGACACAAGTCATATTGGATTAGAGTCCACCCATGTGACCTCATTTCACATTAAGGTCCTATCTCCAAATGCAGTCACATTCTGAGTTACTAGGGGTTAGCAGTTAAATGTTTGTTGGGGACTTTAACCCCACCATTTGGCGGGGCTGGGGCACAATTCATCACTGTTTTATACAGTGATGTGGAATATATGAGAACTTTAAAAAACATATTTGTAAATTTAATTAATTAGATTTGTGAAAATAATTTAAGTACATGAGAAGGTTTGATTTGTTAGGTCAGACAATTGCAATACTTGAAAGGAAAATTGAAATATTACATTAAAAGGTATGGTATAAAATGTTTAAGAGTAAAAATTTGGAGTGAAACTAAATTTTATCCAAAAGCCTCTTAAAAGTGATTGTGAAAATTTACTAAGCTAATAAATAGTTTAGGATTTTTTGCTGAGCTTAAATGCTTAAGGAAAGAGATTTTCAATTTATAACTTTAGTAAATTGAACATTAACTTTTAAAATCTAAATAAATCTCTGAATTGTATTTTGTACTCTTAGTGCCCCAAATGACTCTCAAAGACATCAAAAAAAACCCTTCCATGTATCAAGATCAGCTTACAGATAACACAGAAACCCTGCTTCACATTTAATTGTAGTTACATTGAATTTATAGATTTATTTGGGGAGAATTGTCATCTTAACTATATTGAGTTTTCTCATCTATGCACATAGTAAATATTTCCATTTATGTAAGTCTACTTTTTTGACTTTAAATAAAGCTTATATAATTTTCTCCATATGGATCTTTCACATCGTCGATTAGATTTATTCCTGGGTATCTGCTATATATATTTAAAGATGTTCCTTATGAGTCTTAAATTGTCACCTAGTAAAGAATATCACATTTTCTTACACTTCTTGTAAATAAAGACTTTTGGTTTGGAACCAGTGGCCTTGTTGGCAAGACATGCCAGGAGAGCTGTTACTATTTCCAGTCCCAAGATACTACCTCAAGTGGATCCTGCCTGTTAGGTTGCTTCAATGTAACTATCAAATGCCATCGTACAATTTGGCATTTGAGTAAGGAAAATAAGCAAGACAAGATGCCAGTGGAAAGGATATAGAATAAAAGAATGTATAAGGAAAAGAAAAAATATATGTTTTTAGATAGAAAATTACATTTTGTCTAGTCTATTTTTTAAGTCTGCAAATGTGAGGTAACAGTCTTCTCTTTTCATCTTTTCTTGGTCTGTCTTTAAAGCTGCGGGCTTTAAAATTTTTTTAAAGTCACTTAATATTTTGAATGGTCAAGGCATTGTTCAAAACCAAAAATGTATACAAAGGAATGCAGTTCCCAACATGTGCTCACTTCCCATGCCCATCCTCAGTAAGTAACCATTGCCATGCATATCTTATTTATCCTTCCGGAGATTTTTAAAATGAAAACACAATTATATATGATATATTTATTTAAGTATATGCAGATATATATGATATTGTACCCCTTTTAAAATTTAGATGGTAGCAAAATACTCACCATAGTTCTCTACTTTGACTTTTTTCTTTGCTTTTTGTTTTATTTTCTTTGACATATCATGGTGATCATCTCATATGAGTACCTAAAAATCTTCCTTATTCTTTTTGGTTTTTTTGTCTTGTTTGAAAGCTGCATACTATTCCACTGTATGGGTGTATTATACTCTAAATAACTACCCTCTTATTGATTGTCAAAGATCTTGTGTATCCAGAAATTATATTTAAATTTTATTACTATTGCAGAAAAATACAAAGTTCAAATTGAAATGAACAAAAATCACATCTCATTTGGTGAAAAATTATTTTAGATACACTTTTTCTGTAAGCAAGTTTTAAAGTTATAAAAGGATTTTCTGTACGTACAGGTGTTGATATCATGTTTCACACTAGGGGTCGCCAAAACAGTATTTAAGGCCAACAAACAGACCAGTGACAGAGAACATTTTATAATTAGGAACCTTGAGCTTCTCAACCATGGTAAGGAGGAAAGTTACATTGTGACTGAAATGCTGAAGACAAAACTTTGTGCTATGTTTTCAAAGGCAACTATACTGATAATTTAGGAGAAAAGCAAGCAATCTTTCCCTTATCATCATACATATTTTACTTTGGGGTTTTATGTTTAGCTGGATTAAGTGATGATGTGGAATTTAGGTGATATGGAATCTAGGGAATTTTTAAAAAGAAGTTTGCTGGACATGATCCTATTTTGCTGTGGTCAAAAATGTCTTTAGCTTCAGCTTTTCTTTTGCCAGCTACCATGGGTTTCATATATCTGAGCAGACCTAGAACCCTCAATTTTTGGAGGGTTTTATCTCTAATTGGGCATATACTTCAAAAGGATAAAGTGTTCTGTACTTTTAAAATTCTCCTAGAGCAGATATGATTGCCATGGGCATGTATTCAATAACTTTTCACTTGAGATTTTATAGGCTGGTCCTTCTCTGTTTAGTGATAACATTCAATCACAAGCTGGTGTAATTTCTGAACAAAAATTTCTCACAGGAAAAATTTCACAAAGGAACTTTGAAGTATTAGGTACATGTTCCATTTGTTGCAGTAATATGAAATCTTGCAGCACTAAGATTAATGATTGACATAGGTACTGAATCAATATTCAGTGAAAAAATGAATGAATGATGAATGTTCACGATAGCATCTTAAATGACAACAAAAGATTGGAAACAATTTTGGTGACAACAGTAAAGGAATAGTTACACAAATCATGCTGTAAACTGGCATATCTCATTTGAACATAAGTTCCTTTGAAATACGTAACTCTTTTCTCCATTATATTAGCATAGTGATTTACCCATTGTCGGCACTCAATAAATACTCATTGAATTCGATTAACACACTGGATTAAGCATGGATATGCCCCCAAATCTCAAAGCATTCCCCAGGAGTTGGGACTATCCACCTCAAAGTCATGACCATCCTTTACTTTAAGCCTAAAATATGTGGATTTGGGGGGAACAACTTTTTCTATGGAGTTAATGTCAGTAAAAAAGACCCATGACAAGGCTTTACAAAATTATGAATATATTAAATTTTAACTGTTTTAGAGTTGCTTCAATCGGTTATCTATATAGAGTACAAGGAATAATTTTTCATAGCTGAGTCAGTTCAGCTGAGGTCCTTGAACATCAGTAATCAAAAATTAGCATACGGAATCTGAGAACAAGAAGTGAAATGGATTGGGGAGGAGGGATAGATTGGGAATTGGGGATTGACCTGTACACACTGCTATATTAACATAGATAACCAACAAGGACCTACTGTTAAAAAAAAGTGAATTGGATAGGAATGACCTTCTATGCAACATTTCAGGTATCCAATTAAACATGTGATTCATTATGGTCTACATAGAGTAAAAGTCACAGGTTAACCTGGAGGATAGGAGCTGAGTTTATACCTTTCTTCTGATTTGAATTGAGAAAGTATAAGATTTGTCTAGTTCCTAGGGGAGGTTTAATGCCTGGTAGTTTTGATTCAACACAGGGAAGTTGTTTCATCTTGAATTTTTAGAACAAGTTATGTGCATAGAAGAGAAGCCTTTGGGCTTATCAACGTATGGTTTATTTCACTTTTCACAAGTTCCACTTATTTTCATAAAACAGAAACATAGTTCAAAATCTGTATGTGTATTTTTGTGATTTTATTCATTTGTATTGTTTCTCCTTCATTTGTCACCTATGAGTGTTTAACTTAGCATTCCCCAAAGGATCTGTGTTAATATGCTGTGTACAGTGGCCCAAAAAGAAGATGACACAGAAGCCCAATACTTTTAATGCTGTTAATTTATTTATGGTAGCTTAAAGTCAAAAAGGAATTTGGGGGATGGAACAGACTGGCACACACAGTCATGGCAAAGTACCAATGGTGCCCTTTCCCCACCTGTTCCTTTCACATTTTCTTCAGCTTATGTAAACCACTCTGCAAATGCAGTTTCAAGTCTCCCCACTTCCAACTAGGTATCTGCCTCTAACCCTCTCTTATAAAGGAATTCTTGCATTACAGCTCCTGAGGACTGCTCTAGTAATAAAGTTTTAGTGAGTTAACAGTTTCAGTTGTCTGAGGAACTGATTTGTTCTATAGAAATACAAAAATATGTCCAGTCACCATCTTATTCTATGGGGCCCTCGAGAGAGCAAAACACTGTTGGTATAGGCTTTCGTCTCTACTTTTGAGTCCCTTGATTTGTTAGGATAATCTTTATATTTGGCTTAATAGCCAAATATAAAGCTTTACTTTAAAAAGTCAGAAAAGCACCTGAAGTTTCGTCCTAGTTTAGGTGCAGTTCTGCCCCTAGATCAAGGCAAGAGTGGACCTGGTGTTGGGCCCCCATCACTTTCGAAGGTCCTGCTATGGCTCCCCTCTAGCTGCACCCTCCCATGAGCTGAAAAGTCCATGGGTCAAGGGGATGTACCCAATCCTTGCTGATACTCCCTTAACCCCTGGCTCAAACACACATAGACCAAGCTTCGAAACACAAATTCCAAGAATCACGGGGCTTGTGCAGTCTTCTTCCCTGGCCTGTCCTCCCAAAGGCTCACTTGCTGCTGGTGTGCACACCCCTGGGCCTGCAGAGGGCTCAAGGAATGGCTATCGGCTGGGTTATTTACTTTATGAACTCAAAGAGGCAGGTTGAGAAATTCCACTTAAGGGGTTTGGGCTTGGAAGCCACTCTTAGAGATGGTTTTTAGGACCCACGTGTCCACCTGTAGTTCAGAAAAGATTATCCTGTACCTAAATTTCCCCCAGGTCCTCTTCCCAGTCTCAAATTTCTTACTGGTAAGTAATCTTCTGGTTATAAATTGCATAATTAGTAACAATGACTTGCTCCAGGTGGTAACCTCAGTTCTCCTGAAACAGAACCTCTCTGATCATCTTCAATGTTAAAACTGCTGCTTCATTTAGTAGATGAATGACTTTTTAACCAGAGGAAGATTTATAATTAAATGCAAAGGTGATAAATTAAATCATACCATTAGTATTAATACTTTCATGTTAGGTTTAGGAATAATCTGTTTATGTATGTTATTTAAAGTATTTGTAGCTTTTCCTGTGGTAGCCGCCGGGTTGAGGGGAGCGTGGCCTTCTCCTCTCCCGCCATGGCGTGTGCTCGTCCACTGATATCAGTGTACTCTGAAAAGGGGGAGTCATCTGGCAAAAATGTCACTTTGCCTGCTGTGTTCAGGTCTCCCATTCGACCAGATATTGTGAACTTTGCGCACGCCAACTTGAGCAAAAACAACAGACAGCCCTATGCTGTCAGTGGATTAGCAGGTCATCAAACCAGTGCTGAGTCTTGGGGAACTGGCAGAGCTGTGGCTCGAATTCCCAGGGTTCGAGGTGGCGGCACTCACTGTTCTGGTCAGGATGTTTTTGGAATTATGTGTCATGGGGCCCTCATGTTTGCACCAACCAAGACCTGGTGACGTTGGCACCGCAGAGTGAATACAACGCAGAAGCAATATGCCATCTGCTGTGCGTTGGCTGCCTCGGCTTTACCAGCGCCGGTCATGTCTAAAGGTCATCGTACAGAGGAAGTTCCTGAACTTCCTTCGGTGGTTGAAGATAAAGTTGAAGGCTACAAGAAGACCAAGGAGGCTGTTTTGCTTCTGAAGAAACTTAAGGCCTGGAATGATATCAAAAAGGTCTACGCGTCGCAGTGAATGAGAGCTGGCAAAGGCAAAATGAGAAACTGTCACCATATCCAGCGCAGGGGACCCTGCATCATCTGTAATGAGGACAACGGTATCATCAAGGCCTTCAGAAACATCCCTGGAATTACTCTGCTTAATGTAAGCAAACTGAACATTTTGAAACTGGCTCCTGGTGGGCATGTGGGGCGTTTCTGCATTTGGACTGAAAGTGCTTTTCCGCAAGTTAGAGGAGCTGCATGGCACTTGGCGTAAAGCTGCCTCCCTCAAGAGTAACTACAACCTCCCCACGCACAAGATGCTCAATACAGACCTTAGCAGAATCTTGAAAAGCCCAGAGATCCAAAGAGCCCTCCGAGCACCACGCAAGAAGATTCATCGCCGTCTTGAAGAAGAATCCAGTGAAAAACCTGAGAATCATGTCGAAGCTAAACCCATATGCAAAGACCATGCGCCAGAACACCATTCTTCGCCAGGCCAAGAACCACAAAATCCGGATGGATAGGGCAGCAGCAGCACTAGAAGCCAAATCAGATGAGAAGGGGATTCCAGGCAAGAAGCCTGTGCTGGGAAGGAAGGGAAAGGAGGCTGTCTGCGTTAAGAAGCTGAAGAAGCCAAAGAAGGCTTTGGTGGAAAAAAAGGCTGCAGTGACCAAGAAACCAGCAGCTGAAAAGAAGCCTGCTAAAAAAGAAGCCCACAGAAAAGAAACCCAGCACAGAGGAAAAGAAGGCTGCTGCATAAGCTTAAATTTGTTTATTCAGTAAAGGTCAAATCATTTTGGACAGCTAATTTTGAATAAAGACCTGATCAAAGAGGCAGTGAGAAACATGAAAAAAATAATAATAATAAAAAAAGTATTTATGGGCTTCCCTGGTGGCGCAGTGGTTGGGAGTCCGCCTGCCGATGCAGGGGACGCGGGTTCGTGCCCCGGTCCAGGAGGATCCCACGTGCCGCGGAGCGACCGGGCCCGTGAACCATGGCCGCTGAGCCTGCGCGTCCGGAGCCTGTGCTCCGGAGAGGCCACAACAGTGAGAGGCCCGCGTACCGCCAAAAAAACAAAACAAAACAAAGTATTTGTAATACTTAAGAGACTTTTGCCTTTTAGACTATATGATAGATAAATACGGTTCTATTTATTTAAAACATGTAATTGATTTATTTGTTTTGTTTTGTTTTTTTGTATTTTTGCGGTACGGGCCTCAACTCCTTCCATTAAGAGAAGCAACTTGCTTCCCCGTAGCCAAGCAAGAAACTCGAGGGATAGGCTGTCAAATATGAATGTGTCTCTTAGCCCAGAGGAGTGGGGTGGGAAGAGGGCTTGTGTATTTGAAGTCTCCTGAGAGCTGCACAGAGGGCTTTGCCTTCCAGACTGCCCAGCGTGACTCCCTAGCGATGCTCATTTGTAATTCCCTACGAGGGGAAGTGTAAGAAGAGCTGGGGAGGGGGGTGTAGGGTGCAAGGCCACAGTGAGGCTTGATGAAGTGGGACCTTCCGCATCCTTGTTGCACCAGCGATCTGTCAGCTAACTGGGTATCTAGAAATGACTAAAATAGTAGCAGAGTTTAAAGCCATTGAAAAAAAACAAACAATCTGTCCATTGCTGTGGGATAGAGAAGGAAGGTATAAGCAGTAACACTAAAGGTTGTGAGGAGTCTCTGGATACTGCATTTAAGTCCGAATGCCATTCTGTCTCCACTCCTGAGACTGCCACTGCTAAACCCCAACGCATCCTTTCTATTTTATCCCCGCCTATTGTTCTGCGGTCTTTTCTTGGAACATCTTGATTGCTTTTCCTCGGTAGCTGTCAAGAAAAACCAAAAAGTTGCTCTTGGTCTTATGCATTATGGAAAGATTTTGTACCCTGATCTTCTGAGGTGCCCTATTTCTGCCATGGAAAACCTTTCCCAGGTCTTACATAGGAATGCCTGCCTTTCGTTCACAAGGGACTGACTTTGGTCTCTTTACAGGCGGTTTTGCTTGTGAATTGTTCCTTTGATTCTCTCACCAGCCTTAAGTCTTGGCCTTTATTCTTTCCCAATGACATGGACATTTCCCTTCCAAAGCTACCGTTCTTCCTCTCTCTGGGCCCACTGACTTCTGCAAGATTTTAAATCTATCCAGATATATTCAGGCAATGGGTTATTTAAAACCTTCATAGGTCTTTCTTCCTGTTAATGGTGGGAAGAAGATGCTCAAGAACCTTGGGCTCTGAGATTTGAATTCTTTAATAATATCTAAAAAGCAATTTATGCTTCACATAAATGACTACTGACTCTGGTCTGTTTCTGATACTTTTCCAGAAAAAAGTCAGCTCTTCAGGTACACCAAAGGGGAAGAAAATTTCGCTTAGACCACTTTATAAAGTTTTGCAGAAC
This sequence comes from Aethalodelphis obliquidens, assembly GCF_003676395.1. NCBI lineage: Eukaryota > Metazoa > Chordata > Mammalia > Artiodactyla > Delphinidae > Aethalodelphis > Aethalodelphis obliquidens. The sequence continues at coordinate 20,496,255 of NW_020837947.1, read as the reverse complement.
CTCTGGACCATATTTACAAACAATTTCCAGAAGAGACTTGGAGACCTTAGGCCAGGAAGTTAAGCAGTTTGGCAGCAAAGTTTCAGCCTGCCAAATCCATGATATTTGCCCAAAGGTAATGGCAAGAGTCATGTTGCTTTAATCTGTCAGGTGAAAAGTTTCTCCCAGTGAGTGCCTAAAGGGCTACAGTCTCAATTCCCACCCTTCACTCCTGTTGGACCAACTGTTAACAAAGGAGAGAGGGTGGTGGAGCTATTGGTATGAGTGCCTACAAAGCTGAGGCCATCATTATACCTTCATCATTATAAAAATTTAGGAAAGCAGTAACTGTATTTAGTCATATTCCCATCAGTCTAGCTGCTTAAGTGCCTGCAAGAGCTACCTGCCAAACTCCACTTCTTATACTTGGCACGTTGCAGGGATTTGCACGCGGCTTTGTCAACCAGATAGTTTTCCCTCTTTCAATTGCCCCGCTGACTTTGGAGCCAAGAAACTCATTCCATGTGACTCTATTGAGTACTTCCTGTCTCCATCCTTTAAGTGGCTTGTGGTTCGAAAGTCATTATAAGAAAGTTGTTTGGAATTCAGAGCATTTTTTCTCCCATTAAAAAAATGTCATAAATGGTGATTAGCTTTTTAAGCCCAAACATACTAACTTGTTTAACTTACAGTGTAATGTTCTAGTTGTAGAAATGAGCTACCATTTATAACTGTGGTTTTGTTTTTGTTTTTAATACAGAAGAAAATTGTTTGTGAATTCCAAATTGGACTGTCAAGAAGAAACCTGAAGTTGCAGCGCTGGCCCTTGTGGTCCACCCCTCTCAAGCCACTCACTGCTGTCGGCCAAATGATAGGAAAATCTCTTAGCTCTACCCAAAGGCAGGGATTTCTGGAGTGGAGATGGGGAAAACAGGAGGTGGGAATATAGGCCTGGGGGAAAGAGTAAAACGTGAACTATAGCAAAAGCCTCTTGGCGGCAGTGACAGAGCTCTCTGCCTTACTTTCTTCTCATCTTTCCCCCCTTCTTTTCCTCTGTGAGGCCGTCAGCATGGGTTTACAATGCCTGGGTAGTCTGGTCACTGGGAGAAGCAGAAGAGGCGTTTCTATAATGTGAGCCTGATGGGGGTGGTCATTTGTATTTAGAAGAAATTCTATGCATTGGGGACTGCCTGTATTTGGAAGATTCAAGAATTCTTAGTATTCTTTTCTCAACTTCTAGGCTGCATTGAGAAATTATTAGTCTCTTTTAAGCCTTAAAACTTTCTAAAAGTGCATTTGGTGCCAAACTTTAGTAGAGTTGTATCAAAAACAAAACATCAAACCTGTACTAACATTGCAATGTAATTTTATTTATTTATTTAATTTATTTTTGGCTGTATTGGGTCTTCGTTGCTGCGCGTGGGCTTTCTCTAGTTGCGGCCAGCAGGGGCTACTCTTCGTTGCAGTGCGCGGGCTTCTCATTGCAGTGGCTTCTCTTGTTACAGAGCATGGGCTCTAGGCGCGCGGGCTTCAGTAGTTGTGGCACATGGGCTTTGTTGCTCTGCGGGATGAGGGATCTTCCCGGACTAGGGCTCAAACCCATGTCCCCTGTATTGGCAGGTGGATTCTTAATCACTGCGCCACCAGGGAAGCCCGCAATGTAATTTTGATAGGAACATTTTGTTATTTTCATAAGGCAGGATTGGGTAGAGCAGTTAAATTAAACTTAGCAATCATGTATTTTTTTTTTAAAGCAAAGATTAGTACATTAATTACATTAAAAGAAAGCACTTCTGCTTAACAAAATATACCATTAAAAAATAAAAATACAAGCCATAGACTGGGAGAAGATATTTGCAGCCTATGTAACCAATCAATAACAACAATAAAAAGTTTGTTTCCAAATATATAAAGAACTTCTACAATTTGATCTTTGTTTTTTTTTTCTTTTTTGCAGTATGCGGGCCTCTCACTGTTGTGGCCTCTCCCGTTACGGAGCACAGGCTCCGGATGCGCAGGCTCAGCGGCCATGGCTCATGGGCCCAGCCGCTCCGCGGCATGTGGGATCCTCCTGAACTGGGGCACGAACCCGTGTCCCCTGCATCGGCAGGTGGACTCTCAACCACTGCGCCACCAGGGAAGCCCTACAATTTGATTTTTTAAAAAGGTAGAAAATCCAATAGAAAAATAAATCATTTGATTATGCAATACACAATAGAGGAAATCCAAATGGATAATAAACATTAAAAAGTGTTTTTAATATAATTAGTAAACAGAGATATGTTAATTAGAACAATGAGATACCACTATATGCCCACCATTATTAGCAAACTATCAAAAGTTTTATAATACAACATATTGGTGAGGAATTCTAATTTTTGGTGGAAATGTACTGTAAATTGTACAGCCACTCTGGAAAACAGTTTGGTATTATCTAAATTGAGGATATCCATACCCTATGTTCAAGCAGTTCCACTACTGGATGTATAGAAGTGGTTTTCAAAGTAGGGTCCCTGGATCAAGCAGCATCAGCATCACCTGGGAACATGTTAGCAATGCAAATTCTTGGGCCCTAATCAGATCTACTGAATCAAAAACTTGGGAAATGGGGCCCAGAAATCTGTTTTAACATGTCCTCTAGATGATTCTGATGAAAACTAAATTTGAGAACCACTGACTTAGAGATTATTCTGTACATGTATACAGAACAACACATAAACGGAAAGTTTATAGCAGATTCCCAAATGGAAACAACCCAAATGTCCATTACTAGTAGAATGGTAAATTCATTTTTAACTTCGGACTAACTGAAGCATCTTTATATACTGAGGATTGAGAACAAGTCAAGGGAAAAGATGAAGTTAAAAGAAAGGAGAATAAGTTGATGGAATAAGCTGAAGGTCAGATAAAATCTAAATGGGAGGGTGTTATTTGAGGAGAAAAGAGGTGCTCCTTTGTTGAAGACTAGAGAAGGAATGCAGAAATGTCACTGAGGGGGTAAAGTAGGAGCATCTGAAGTTTATTCATACATGAGAGCCTTTATTTTATTATTAAAAATCAAGGTCATATGCAGAGAAAAAAGACAATTCACCTGGTTTAGTTCGGCCAGAATGATGAATTAAATGGAGGACATGAGACCCATCCCCACTGCAACCTTTGAATTCTTGAGGGTGACACTAAACTCTGCCACTCCACTCCTGAGATGTAATATTGTTTTTGATTTACAGTCTTGGCTGAGAGGTGAGGGTGTAGTTTCAGGGACTTCTACTTGCCTTTCCTAGTACAATAACTCTTATTCTACAAGTCAAGGAACTAATATGAAGGTTCTGTAAAATCCTAATGTCTGTTCCAGTTATACTTTCAAACACTGGGGAAATGATCTCTGTGTAGATCTGTGGATGAGTAGACATGTATACCTGGCTAGGTCCCTATTAATACCTTGACCCTCACATACTCCTACTCTAACAAGGGTGTCAGAAGGTGCTTTGGGTCTCTGGATATTAACATCAACTCAGACTCTGTATCTAATAGTCCTTAAAAGAGCCATGTATTCCCCTGTCTCTAGTGCATGGCTACCCTAGTGCACAGCCATAAGACCCTTTGGGGAAGAACTGGGAGAATGAGTACTATATACACTTGCCACGGTGTTGCAGGGTCCTTCTTCATGTGGATCTAGCCTCTTTTTCAGACAATGGAGATGTTCTCTGGTCGGTTTGAAAATTGGCTCAGGCTTGAAAAATGGGCAAGGGATCATGACTTTCCATTGAGGCAGCTGATCATAGGCTTCTGCTCATCTATTCTTGGTCTCTTAAGCAATATCCTTGGTGGATGCACATCTATCTCACTCCTTAGAACACCTTCTTCTATTAAATATCTCCATAGATTCCTAGAGATCAGCCCCCTATCCACTCCATTCCAAACTTGCTGCCCATTAAGAACATTATACCCATGTTGATTTTGGTGGTAAAGGGCTACCATATGGCTTCTTCTCTTCTGGGAATCCTATCATCTCCATGGCTATTAGGGATCCTAGTTCTATAACAGAATCTTTCATCAATTCCAGCCTACAGAAGAGAGCCACCACTGAACTTCTTAATGACATTGATTCAGTGGGAACTCTGGAGCATTAATTGCACCTCAGAGTTGGTCCCTTCTTGAGACAAGGAGCTCAGTATTTAGTATCCCAGTGTTAGTCACTAGCTGTGGTCTGCACCAAGGGCAAGGTGGCTCCTATTCAATATGGGGCAATTCCCTGGAGAAGAAAGCACTTCTTCAAAAGTTGATAGCAGCCAATGCCTAGAGCAGCTGGGGGATGGATACAAGGATGTGATAAAAGTGATCTGAGGGGGGGGCAGATCCTGAAACTTCTGCGTGTTACTTTCCTTTATCTATAAAATAGGGATATCAATACTTAGTTCACGGATTTATTTGGGAAATAAAATGATAGGCAGCTTGAATCTAAGTGGAATTTGGACAAGCCAGGATGTCTGGGGAAAAGGGTTGACAAAGTCTGCCAGTAGCCTGTTTGCATGTAGATTAAAAAGCATTGTGGGAGAAGATTCAAATTGTGATTGTTATTAAGATTCATTTGGTCATTTACTCCCTGACAGACATTTAGGGCTCTTCATTCACGTGTCAGCACTCTGCTAGGCTGTGGATGTTCTGACTGGTTTAAATGTGTGGAAGTTGGGGAGGTGACCTATCGGAAGTCCTTTCCTCTCTGTCTTGGAGCTGAGAAGCCCTGGGACATGAATCAGGCATGATGAGCCTGCCCAAGTCGGAGACCTGCAAAGACTGGGGGCAATAAGGAAAAACAAATGGGTATTTTACTAAAATCTCTAATATACTGGAAACAAGGAGCACAACTTAGGGACTCATCTAACGAAGTCTTGCATGTGAATGGGGGTGGGGATCAGGGCAGCTACTTCCCACTTCACAGCAGAACATCAACAGCTTTGTCATCTTAAGGGCTTCACTGCCTCCAGTGTGATGGTAGACAGCTGTGCTGGGAAGACTTGTCAATAGATAGCACTGTGACTCTGCAGGACTGTGGCAGCAGGTGACAGGTGTGCACATTCGTGAGTACATGTGTGAACCCTCTGGGAACTCTCAGAAATTCTCCAGGCCCCCTCCTCAGCTTCAGGTTGATGAAGCCTGGGGAAGCTTGGTTACAGCTCTAGCCTGTCGAGAACATTCAGCTGGGTGTGCAAAAGCTTTACTCCCATTATTCCACCCATTATTCCATTCATCCTCCCCAATTCAGTGTCGTAAACTCGAGCCCCTATGTCACCAAGGAGGCACCCTAAATACACATTTTAATTACTGTCAGTTTAAGGAACACTCTAGCTCCCAGACACACCCTCCCAAATTCTTTCATTTAATGATAAACTCTCTGTCAAAATCTGTTTTTTTTAAATTAAATTCCAAAATGGCAACTATTTATTCAAAGTGAGTAGAGGAACCAAAAACCTAGAGTATCTAGTGTTCAAAACTAACCTTTGCAAAAAGATACTGGTTTGTTGTTTTTGTAATGCTTTGTTTTGTACCTAGATGATTCCATGAGTCACTGGCTGAATGATTTGTCTTTTCTTTTGTTTTCCCCTGCCCTAGAAAGATAACTGACTTTCCTTGTATCAAAAAATGACTCAACATTGGATAGAATTAGAGCTAAAAATATCAGCCTTATGGTTTATTTTCATTCCATCCATATATTTACCTAAGCCTTCTTTTCTAGCTTAGGATTCTGCTGGAGTGATGTGTAATCCTGAGCTCTGACGGGTGTCCCAGTCCTCCCTTAAAACCAAGGTAATACAAGTGCATGAAATAGTTTTAATCAGATCAGAAACAAGAACTATGGCCACAAAAAGAAGTCAGATGTGGGATAGACAGAGGGACAAATAACATAAAATTACAAAAGGGTTAATATGAAATCCCATTTCTTAGGAAGAGGTGTCCTTATAAAGCCAATGTGGGGTTTATTTTCAAATAATTTATTAATCTTAAATTTGGAGTTTGTTTATTTTAACAAATATAGCCATATTTTTCCTGTCTTAACCTATTAAAGAGCCAACATGGCCAACATGGACAAATGATTAATATGAAATAGAATTTGTAGTCCTATTTTAACATACAGACAATTCAACGTTGAAACTATTTTCATTTCAACTCTCTGTCACAAAAAAATTAGTAGCACTCAAAACTATAATTTTCTTTTCTTCCTATTTCTGAATAGGCCTGAGAGATTAAAATAGAAAGTTAAGTAACATAAGTGACCTACTAAATGACCTAGCAAGTGTTTGACTGAGATAAGTTATAACACCTATGCTAAAAATTGAAAAACTGTCACTTCCCTGTTAGAGCTGAAAATAGCTCTTACTAGTTGTTCTTCCCGATGCAAATCCATATTCAGCTTTGTATTATTAACACAAATCACTCAAAACAATTCCAAATGAGCACATATAGACTTAGACAGAATTAATACTAGATTGTTGATAAAGCCTTTAATCCAATTTGAATGAGTGCCTCATCCAAAGTGAGCTGGCTTGAGGTTTTTCTCCTTCTTTCTATAAATTTAGTGCTTATATACCAATCTCATTTAATGAATATGTATTATGCAGCTCTTAGGTAAAAATTCAGAGATTAGGTGTTCCCAGTACTACAAAGGTGAGGAACATGTAGTGGGTACTATGTAATTTACAATATAATTGTTGCTATGAATATGAACATTTTACAATTTATTATAAAGGAATGCAGCATAAAAACAGCAACTATTCAGAGAACTGGTAGGTTATTTTTGGTAGAAGTGGTGAAAAATGACTTTATAAAGAAATATAATTTGGAAGAGGTTTGGATGTCTGTGCAGCATTTCAAAAGTTGGTGTTGGGCTTTTAGGAGATCATTCTGGTGGAAGGTCTGTCATGGGAAAAACCATGGAGAATGGAAAGGTCATGGTATATTCAGAGAACGGCCAGTTGAAAGGGATAAAGTAGGGTAGGGAAGAAGAGGGAGAACAAGTTGAAATGGTATTATGAAGGATTTTAATACTGTGTTCAGTAAAAGCGTTTGGACCTAATATGTAAGTAATAGGGACCCATTGAAGATTATGGGACAAGATAATAATTTAATTAAATCTTTGTTTTATTTTTTAATTTTTTCTTGCTGTACGCGGGCCTCTCACTTGCTGCGGCCTCTCCCGCCGCAGAGCGCAGGCTCCGGACGCGCAGGCTCAGTGGCCATGGCTCACGGGCCCAGCTGCTCTGCGGCATGTGGGATCTTCCCGGACCGGGGCACGAACCCGTGTCCCCTGCATCGGCAGGTGGACTCTCAACCACTGCACCACCAGGGAAGCCCTATGGTACTTTTGTTATAGCAGCCTGAACAGAATAAGACATAGGAACGTAATGACTAGAACTGGAGCAGTCATGCTCTTGGGCCATGAGGTAAGCTCAAACATGGAAGCCAAGCATGGTAGAGCAACAAGATAGAAGGAACCCGAGTCCCTGACATCCTGGCTCTATATATGAGAACTGGAATACTTATCTCTAGAACTTCATATGAGAGAAATAAACTTCTGGCTTGTTTTAGCCATCGTTATTGCGGCTTTCTGTCATTCATAGCTGGCCATAATCCTAAATACAGCACCCCATCCATGAGCTGTGAAGAGCCACAAAAAGTTTTAAGCAGAGGAATGAAATTATGAATATAATCTACTGTAGAAGATTGCTCGCCATATCTTGAAAGAACTGGAGAGATGAAAAACTCCGGGCAGAGACACACCTTGGAAGGCTACGTCAGCAAATCTGGTTTGAGATGGACCTGGACAGCAGTGGGTTAGCGGGAATGAAAGGCTAAATGTGATGTCATTCCCTGAATATACCCACAGTCCTCTCACAGCTCCCACATTTTTGCTCTTGCTATGCCTTCGGATTAGAAAGACTTCACCTTCAAGACCTAGTCCCATGACATTGTCTTCAACATTCTCAAGTAGAGTTTTGTTTTTCCATAAAAGTTTGCCCGCTTATTTATTTGTTCATGCTAATAGTGCTCTTTCAAACTCTTTCTTGTTGAAACTCCTTTGCCTTGCAGACAAGGCTCTCCAGGAGCTAGCAATCATGGAGTATTTACTATGTGCCAGGCAGTGTATTAAGCCCTTTATATGCATGATCTCAGTGAATCCTCAGTACATCTCTATGAGTAGAATAGCCTGTCCCTAAGAACACTCCAAGATTCCCCGCAAAGCAACCTCTCTCTCCTGGTTATCCTACATATACAAGGGGATGTGTTGTTTCTGCCCTGGAGCTTTTCAGGAGGCCTCTGGGGAGATGGCTGTCCCTAGAGATGGAAGCTCCCAGAAAAGAGAATGTCAGAGTGGTCAACACCTATTGTCTTCTGCTTTCTGTATTAGCTACAATTCCTCAACAACAAATAAACTCTATGCCCACTGATCCAGTGACTCAACATTTACTGAGTACCTACTTTGGAATTTATATTCTACAGTTTATTTTGGTGAAGGAAATAAAAAACAACACAGTTTAATTTCATATTATTTTACCATAGACTAGTCAGTTATTCTAATACCACTTGCTGAGGTATATATTTCCCTCTCTGATCTGAAATAGCACATTAAAAAAATTCCTCATAAAAGAATTTCATATATGTGTGTGTTTATCTGGACTTTGCACACTCAAATTTAGTATTTATTCCTGGGGATGACCTTGTAATTGTGTTTTTCTTTTAGCTTTTTGTTTTGAAATAATTATAGACTCACAGGAAGTTGCACAGATAGCACAGGGTTCCATGTACCCTCCCCACTTTGGTGACATCTTACATAACTGCACAACATCAACACCAGGAAATTGATGTTGGTAACTTGCTGTTAACTATACTTATTTGGTTTTTCACCATTTAAAAAAATTTCAGGCACTGTTGATATGTGTGTGTCTATAGTTCTATGCAATTTTATTTCATATATAGATTCATGCTACCACCACCACAATCAAGATACAGAGTGATTCCATGAACAAACTCTTAGTATTTGCACCCACCTCTCACCTTCCCCCACCCCACCATTCTCATCCCTGTCCCCTAGCAACCACTAATGTCTCCATCTCTATCATCTTATCGTTTTGAGAATGCCTTATAAATGGAATCACACCGTATGTAACTTTTTAGCAGTACCATTTTCCACTGAGCATAATGCCCTTGAGGTCTATACAGGTGGCTGCCTGTATCAACAGTTCATTTCTTTTTATTACCAAGTAGCATTACATTGTATGGATGTAAGTGTGTTCAACCATTCATCCGTTGAAGAACATTTGGGTGGTTTGTAGTGTTTTGTTATATTATGAATAAAGCTGCTATGAACACCCACATATAGATTTCTGTATGACTAGAAGTTTTCATTTCTCTGGGATAAAAGAGTGTGACTGCTCGATTATATGGTAAGTGCATATTTTGTTTTGTAAAACGTTGCCAAATGCTTTTCCAGAGTACCTATACCATTTTACATTCCCACCAGCAATGTATGAGAAAGTCAGTTTCTCTGTATCCTTGCTAGCATTTAGCATTATCACTATTTTTTCTGTTTTTTGAAAAATTGTGATACAATTCACATACCATAAAAATCACCCTTTTAAATCATACAATTCAGTGGGTTTTCACATATGCACCATCACCACTATCTAATGCCAGAACATTTTAATCGTACCTGAAAGAACCCCTGTGCCCATTAGCAGTTATTACCCACTCCCCACCCCTCCCCCCAGCCCCTGGCAACCACCAGTCTACTTTGTGTCTCTATAGACTTGCCTATTCTAGACACTTCATATAAATGGAATCAATATATGGTCTTTTATGGTAACACTATTTTTAATTTTAGTAGTTCTAATAGGTGTGTAGTGTTATCTAATTGTAGTTTTAATTTGTATTTCCTTAATGGTTAATGATGTTGAACATCTTTTCATGGCCGTGCTTATCGGCCATCCTTATTTCTTTTTGGTGAAATATTTTTTTCATGCCTTTTGTTTGCTCTATAACTGGATCATTTACTATTGAGTTTTGAGAGTTTTTTAGATATTCTAGGTATAAGGCCTTTGTTAGATACTGTATATGGCTTGCAAATCCTCTCCAAGTTTGCAGTTTGTCTTTTCATCCTCTTTGCAAGGTCTTCCATAGCACAAAAGTTTTTCTTTTTTTTTAAAATTTATTTATTTTATTTTTGGCTGTGTTTGGTCTTCGTTGCTGCACACAGGCTTTCTCTAGTTGTGGCGAGCAGAGCTACTCTTCGTTGCGGTGTGCGGCTTCTTACTGTGGTGGCTTCTCTTGTTGCGAAGCACGGGCTCTAGGCGCACAGGCTTCAGTAGTTGCAGCACGCAGGCTCAGTAGTTGTGGCTCGTAGGCTCTAAAGCACAGGCTCAGTAGTTGTGGCGCATGGGCTTAGTTGCTCCGCGGCATGTGGGATCTTCCCGGACCAGGGATCGAACCCTTGTACCCTGCATTGGCAGGCAGATTCTCAACCACTGTGCCCAGGGAAGGCCCAAAAGTTTTAAATTCTGGAAATTTATTAACGTCTTCCTTAATGATCATACTTCTGGTGTTATGTCTAAGAACTTGCCTAGCTAGCCCTGCTCCAAAGAATACACAAAAACAAAAAGCACATAATAACCAACCTATTGAAAGTTAGTAATATAGAGGAAAACCTTAAAAGGAACTTAGAAAAAATGTACATTAAATATAGACTTTAAAGTGCTGAAAGAGAAGGTACAAAAGGAATTATTGATATTTTAATTTCATGAATATATATATGAATATGTGTGTATACATATACACACAGGGGGTCGACCTTACACAGTTGGATTGCTGGTTAAGCAGACTCTGCAAGGCTGATACTGGAGCCTGAAGTCCAGACAGGCAGACAGGAAAGGAATATGGGCATAAAGTGAGGGAGAGTAAGAGCAAGTACCCCAGAAGGGTTTTAAACACTTTGTTTAATGGAGAATATATCCGGCTAGGCCCCAGCAAAAAACAATTTCCTTCCAGGCAGGATTTAGGTGAGAATCTATTAAGTTTACATAAGTGAAGACAGGTGAAGAGAACCAGGAAGGAAACTTGAGGCATCCAGAACCGGCAGGAAGGCTTTCCTTCTCCGGAGCTGCAAGCAGGCCCCAGGCTCCACGGGAGCCACAGTGATCAGGGACACTGTTACTGCCAGAACCTTGGTGTCACCTGGAAGGGAGTGGAAAAGAAATATTCTGTCTGGTCTCATCCTGCCTTTGGAACTCCTGGGGATCAAAGAAGCAGATAGAATGGCTGAAAATGAACCTGGGAGGACACACAGAGAATAGCTAGCACAGTGAACGATATCTAATTCAGCCAAACTTCCTAACATTTTACCAAAGAGCCTGAAATAGTTATAATGGTAAATATATAGTACAGAGTTTACATTTTCTGTGAAACTTGTTCTTTTCCACTGGTGTTGAAACATATTCATCATCATCTTGACAAATGCCATTAATTTTCATTTTCCCTCAAATGGAACATTGCCCTAAAAATAATTTTCATAGGAAAGACGGACTCAACTCTCAATAAAAGTGATTTATGGAAATCTGCCATGTTCTCACTCGGCTACTCAAATTTTCTCCATGCAGTCAACTTTCTTAAGTGTTCTGAGCCACAGTAACTCATGGTCAGGCATTGAAATGCAATTCAACTATTACAAAGATGAAAGTGTATGATGGGTTAATACATCATTCAAGTAATAACATAAGAAAGCAAGCAGCTCAATAAAGTCAAAGCACTCTATGCACTTAGTTTGAAAAGTGGTGGATTTAACTCACAAAGTCAATGCCGTAACAAAACACCTCTCAAGTACACTCTAACCTTGAGTATAAGTTTAAAAAGTCAAGCATTACTCTCTGGCTCTTTCTTTGGAATATAATTGGCACTCACCCTTTCTTCCTTCCTCCCTTCCTCCTTTCTTCCCTCCTTCCCTCTCTTCCCTTCTGTCTCTATTTTCAAGCACTTTTATGTACACTGTCTTATTTAATCCCGAATAGAGGTATTATCCCATAATGTAGATGATAAAACTGAAGCCCAGGAACTTTGAATAACTTGCCCACTGTATCTAGCTAGGGAAGGTACAACCCAAAATTGAAAGCAGATAATTTGCTTCCAAAATTCCCTACTTTAATTAAAATACTTTGTAATATTTTAAAACACCATTTACCTGCCTGCTGACTCTGTAACCTATACTTTCTGTGACCTGTCATCTTAAAAATCAGTCTTCTAGCTTCACTCTTATGATCGCCCTGCTTTGCTAGAGGGCTGTGTTAATATAGCCTCACAGAAAAGCTTAAAAAAATTTTTTTAAACTTCTTTGTAAATTTATCAGTTCTACAGTGACTTTCTTAAAAAACTTCAAGCATGAATAGTGACCTTTAAAAGCCACTCTAGGTCAAGAGATAATAACTTCGCTATAGGAACAGAAGTCATCAAATGCACCTGAAACGTACATAACCCGCTCCTAAATCAACCCGAAAGAGGTGTCTTGCCAAAAGTCTGTTTGTCTATTTAATCTTCAACAAGTAGTGGAGAATGCAGGGTAGAGGGTAGGGTTTCTCAGACACTTATTTTCAGGAAAATCTACTCTCATTCACCACTTTCTCTCCATTCACAATATAATACTAATAGTATTTATTGAGTACTTACTTCTTGCCAAACATTCTTCTCAGATCTTTACATAGTAAACTCACTTAATCATCATATGGATCCTGTGAGGTAGGTGCCCTTATAATCTTGATTTTACAAATAAAGAAGCAAGCAGAGGGATGTGAGTAACTTGGTCCAGCTAGTACTGGCAGAGCCCAGGTGGTCTGACTCTTATACTCTGCATCTTACTGCCCTCCAGCCCAGGCCTTCATCAGGTCCCACTTAGATGTACTCCCATCCACCTGTGACCGTCTTCCAGAACAGGAACCATCTGTTCTAGTAGAGTGCTCAGTACTATAAACGCTCGGCAAAATTTATTGAGTGATTGATGAATGACAGGAAGGAAGGAAGGTAGGAAGGAAGGAAGGACAGAAGGAAGGAAGGAAAGAAGGGTGAAAGAATATACAAACAGGGGTTCAGAAAGGTCAGAAAAAGAAGGATTCTTTTAGAGTAGGTGGAGTAAGAAGAACAGGTTACATCAAGGAGTCTTGAATTTCAATAAGCAAAGATAAAGAAAAGGGAATTTAGGTGGACAGTTATATAAATAATTATATAAAGAAATTGGAAATTACATAAAGAACTTGGAAAGCCTGAAGATGCATTCAGAGAACAGCAAGTTGCATAAATTGGCAGGGACTTAGTCTTGGGCTGCACGAGGGGAATGCAGGGGGAGGTATGATCAGGTAAGTTGAGGCTAGTTTGTTGAATGTTTTAAATGGCAGGCTGGAGGGATTGCTGCATAAAGAATTGGAAGCCGCTGGAGGAGTCTGAAGGAAGAGGAGAGAGGATGACAGTCTCAAGACTGCACTAGGGAAGCTAAAATGGCATAAAATTTCAGAGAGGGTGTGACTTTGCTTCAGCCAGTCTGGTGGCATAACCAAACCAATTCCACTATAAATTAAACTGTCTCCTTGAGGCTCTTTGTCCCACACAGGTAATGTGAATTCCGACTTCAAATTTCTATGACTATCAACTTTATGCAAATTCTCAGGGGGGATTTTTTTCCTCCCCACATCTTGGGTCACATTTAGACAGAGGTAAGACCCAGATTGAGACAAGATGGCGGGCTTTCAATGAGGAGCTGTCAGGGGATGAAAATTGGTGTGACTAGAAGCAGATTGTAAAGGCAGTCTCTATCAACATTTTTTCCACTCCATCTGATAAGCATCTTGATTCTTTATGGCAGCAGCAGCAATAAAATAGGTAATATCAAACAGAACTATCTTGAAACATTTATTTCTAATCCAAAATGGAGCTTTATACAGTGTTTGTTATAAATCTACATATTCTTCTCTTCCAGATGACTATAAATGCAAAGCAGAGCTTCCTTTGACACTTTCAACAATGAATAGATTCACCCAGGCAGAAAATCAATAAGGAAAAATTGGAGTTAGTCTGCATGTTAGACCAGATGGGCTTAACAGATATTTATAGAACATTCCATTCAACAGCAGAATAAACCCTTTCTCCAGTACACATGGAAATTTCTCCAGGATAGATCATATATTAGGCCACAAAACACCCCTTAATAAATTTAAGAAGATTGAGATCATATCAAGCATATTTTTTTACTACAATGGTATGAAACTAGAAATTGACTACAAGAAGAAAACTCGAAAATCCACAAATATGTGGAGATTGAACAATGCCACTGAACAACTAATGGGTCAAAGAAGAAGTCAAAAGAGAAAATTTAAAATATCTTGAGATAAATGAAAATGGAAGCACAACATCCCCAAACATATATAATACAGCAAAGCAGTTCTAACAGGGAAGTCCACAGCAATAAATGACTATATTAAGAATAAATAAAGACTCAAATAAACAACCTTCCTCTACACATCAAGGAACTAGAAAAAGAAGAATAAAATAAGTCCAAAGTTACCAGAAGGAAATATGAAATATCAGAATGGAAATAAAAGAAATAGAGAATAATGACAGTAGAAAAAAATCAGTGAATCTAAGAGCTGGTTTTTTTTCTTTTTTAATAAAGAGAAACAAAACTGACAAACTTTTATCTAAACCCACCGAGAAAAAAAAAAAGAGAGAGGACGCAAATAAATAAAATTAGAATTGAAAGAGGAGACATTACAACTGATACCATAGAAATACAAAAGGTTATAAGAGGTCACTAGGAACTATTATATATGAACCAATTGGACAACCTAGGAGAAATGGAAAATTCCTAGAAACATACAACTTACTAAGACTGAATCATGAAGAAATAGAAAATCTGAACTGTTCCATTACTAATAAGGAGATTGGATCAGTAATTTAAAAACCTCCCAACAAACAAAAGCCCAGGCCCAGATGGCTTCACCGGTGAGTTCTACCAAATATTTAAAGAAGAATTAATACCAATCCTCTCTAACTCTTCCAAAAACTAGAAGAGGAAGGAACACTTCCAAACTCACCTTACGAGGCCAGCATTACCCTAATACGAAATACAGGCAAGAGCACTACAAGAAAAGAAAATTACAGGCCAATATTCCTGATAAACATAGATGCAAAAATCCTCAACAAATATTAGCAAACCAAATTCACTAATACAGTAAAAGGATCGTACACAATCAAGTGGGATTTATTCCAGGGATGCAAGGATCGTTCAACATCTGTAAATCAATCAATGCGATACATCACAATAACAAAATGAAGGATAAAAATCATATAATCATTTCAGTAGATGCAGAAAAAGCATTTGACAAAATTCAACATCCATTCATGATAAAATCTCTCAACAAACTGGGTATAGAGGAAATGTACCTCAACATAATAAAAACCACATACAACAAGCCGGCAGCTGACATCATGCTCAATGGTGAAAAGCTGAAAGCTCGTCCTCTAAGATCAGGAACAGGACAAAGATGCCCACTCTTGTCACTTTTATTTGATATACTACTGGAAGCCCTAGCCAGAGAAACTGGGCAAGAAAAAGAAATAAAAGTCATCCAAATCAGAAAGGAAGAAGAAAAATTTTCTCTACTTGTGGATGATACGTTATAAATAGAAAACTATAAATACTCCATCAAAAAAAACTGTTAGAGCTAACAAATGAATTCAGTAAAGGTAGAGGATACAAAATTAATATACAAAAATCAGTTGTGTTCCTATACACTAGGAACAAACTATTAAAAAGAGAAATTAGGAAAATAATCCTATTTACAATTGCATCAAAAAGAATAATATACCTAGGAAAAAATTTAACCAAGGAGGTGAATATACTTGTCGGCCAATCCTAACACTTTTGCCCATTCTGACTGATTGATTTTCAATCAATTGAAAATTGAAAGAAATTGAAGAAGACATAAATAAATGAAAAGGTATTCTGTGCTCATGAACTAGAAGAATCAATGTTGTTAAAATATCCATACACCCAAAGCAGTTTGATAGGTATTCAATGCAATCTCTATCAAAATTCCAACGGCATTTTCACAGAAACAGTATGGTATTGGACATAAATACAGACACATAGATCAATGGAATAGAATAGAGAGCCCAGAAATAAACTCATGCATATATGGTCAATTAACTTTCCACAAAGGAGCCAAGAATATACAATGGGAAAAGGACAGTCTCCTTAATAAATGGTGTTAGGAAAACTGGACAGCCAAATGCAAAAGAATGAAACTAGACCTCTATCCTACACCATACACAAAAATCAACTCAAAATGGATTAAACACTTGATCATAAGACCTGAAACCATACGAGTCCTAGAAGAAAACATAGGGGTAAACTCCTTGACACTGGCAATGATTTTTTGGATTGGACACCAAAGCAAAGGCAACAAAGGCAGAAATAAACCAATGAGACTACATCAAATAAAAAGCTTCTGCACAGCAAAGGAACCCATCATCAAAATGAAAAGTTAATTTACCGAATGAGAGAATATATTTGCAAATCATATATCTTGATAAGGGGTTAATGTCCAAAATATGTAAAGGACTCATACAACTCAAAAGCAAAAAACCAATCAGATTTTTAAATGGGCAGAGGAACTGAATAGACATTTCTCCAAAGAAGACATACAAATAGTCAACAGCACATGAAAAAGTGCTCAACATCACTAATCATCAGGGAAATGCAAATCAAAAACAAAATGAGTTATCACCTCACCTGTTAGAAAGGCTATCATCAAAAAGACAAGAGAGGGCTTCCCTGGTGGCGCAGTGGTTGAGAGTCTGCCTGCCAATGCAGGGGACACGGGTTCGTGCCCCGGTCTGGGAAGATCCCACATGCAGCGGAGCGGCTGGGCCCGTGAGCCATGGCCGCTGAGCCTGTGCGTCCGGAGCCTGTGCTCCGCAACGGAAGAGGCCACAACAGTGAGAGGCCCGTGTACCACAAAAAAAAAAAAAAAAAAAGACAAGAGATAAAAACTGTTGGTGAGAATGAGGAGAAAAGAGTACTTTTGTGCACTGTTGGTGGGAATGTAAATTGGTGCAGCCACTATGGAAGACAGTATGGAAGTTCCACCTCAAATTAAACAGAACTACTGTATGACCCAGCAATCCCAATTCTGGATATAAATCCAAAGGAAATGAAAACAAGATATCAAAGATATATCTTCACTCCCACGTTCACTGCAGTATTATTCACAATGATCAGGATATGGAAACAACCTAAGTGCCCATCAACAGATAAATGGGTAAGGAATATATGTTATACATAAACACCTATCTATCTACCTACCTATCTATATTTATATAATAAATATAAACAATACATAAAGTACATATGTAATATGATTTAGCCATGAGAAAGAAAGAAATCCTGCCATTTGCAACAACATGGATGGACCTTGAGGGCATTATGCTAAGTGAAGTAAGCCAGACACAGAAAGGCAATTACTTCATCATATCACTTATATGTGGAATCTTTAAAATAAATCAAACATATGGGACTTCCCTGGTGGCACAGTGGTTAAGAATCCACCTGCCAATGCAAGGGACACGGGTTCTATCCCTGGTCTGGGAAGATCCCACATGCTGCGGAGCAACTGAGCCTGTGTGCCACAACTACTGCAGCCTGCGTACCCTAGAGCCCGCGCCGCAACTACTGAGCCCGTGTGCTGCAACTACTGAAACCTGTACGCCTAGAGCCCGTGCTCCGCAACAGGAGAAGCCACCGCAATGAGAAGCCTGCGCACCGCAACGAAGAGTAGCCCCCACTCACTGCAACTAGAGAAAGCCCATGCACAGCAACTAAGATCCAGCACGGCCAAAATAAATTTTTTTTAATTTAAAAAAAGAAAAGTCGAACATAGAAACAGAGATTAGAAAAGTGGTTGTCAGAATCTGCAGGCTGGGGGAAATAAGGAAAGTTTGGTAAAAGGTTACAGACTTTCAGCTATGAGATGAATAAGGTCTGAGGATTTAATGTAAAACGTGGTGACCATAGCTGATAACACTGTACAGTTGACCCTTGTACCCTTGTACAGCATGGGTTTGAACTGCATGGTTCCACTTACACACATATTTTTTTTTCAATTAAACGCATACTACACGGTCTGTGGTTTGTTGAATACTTGGATGTGAAACTGCGGTTACAGAAGCCTGACTATAAAGTTATACTCCGATTTTCTACTGTGTGGGAGGTTGACACCCCTAGCCACCATATTTTTCAAGGGTCAACTGCATTATATAATTGAAATTTGCTAAGAGAATAGAACTTAAATGTTCTCACCAAAAAAAAAAAGGATAAATATGTGAGGTGATGGATGTGTTAATTAACTAGATGGTGGGAATCCTTTCACAATGTATACATATATCAAATCACCACCATGTATACTTTAAATTGCTTACAATTTTATTTGTCAATTATACCTCAATAAAGCTGAAAAAAATCATCAAGCTGCCTTAATGATTCAAGATGAATGTATAGTTTAAAAGGAAAAATCAGGGACTTCCCTGGTGGTTCAGTGGTTAAGACTGCACTCCCAATGCAGGGGGCCTGGGTTCCATCCCTGGTCAGGAACTAGATCGCACATACCGCAACTAAAGGAGCCCACATGCTGCAAGACCCGAACGCGGCAACGAATATCCTGCGTGCTGCAACTAAGACCCAGCACAGCCAAATAAATAAATATTAAAAAAATGAAATAAAAGGAAAAATAATAGCCATGATAAGGAGGATCATTCAAATGAGCATTGTCTTCAAAATAAAGACAGCCATATAGATAAGTGAAATACAAAAAACCCCAATGCCCTTTTCTACTTTTGGAACAAACATTTGTGGTTTTGCTTCATCAAAAAAAAACATCAAGGGCTTCCCTGGTGGCACAGTGGTTAACAATCTGCCTGCCAATGCAGTGGACACAGGTTTGAGCCCTGGTCTGGGAAGATCCCTCAGGCCGCAGAGTGGCTGAGCCTGTACACCACAACAACTGAGCCTGCGCTCTAGAACCCGCGAGCCACAACTACTGAGCACACGTGCCACAACTACTGAAGCCCGTGTGCCTAGAGCCCGTGCTCTGCAACAAGAGAAGCCACCGCAATGAGAAGCCCGTGCACCGCAATGAAGAGCAGCCCCCGCTTGCAGCAACTAGAGAAAGCCCATGCGCAGCAACGAAGACCCAACGCAGCCAAATATTTAAAAAAATACAAAAAAGTACATTAAATCAATGCTGTTTATTTTAATATTATTAACTTTATACTTGTAATGTGTGGGTTGGTTTGGGTTTTATAGTTTTTTTAAAGAGTCTGTAGTCATAAGGAATTTGTACCATGTTTATATGTTACCTTGCATTTATATTATGTTTGGGTAATTTGTCAACACTGGGTGCCATATATTCTTCCTTGAAGAGGAGTGTACTCATTACTTAGGCTGGAGAAATGATGTACTATGACCATGAAAGAAATAAGGCGTGAATAGATTATGTTCAGCACTCATATCTGCATTGTAATCAATTACGAATTTTGATTTGCACGGGGGCATGTGTTTTAAATGTTTCTTTGTGACTAGGGATGTTGAGTTGTGTCAAAAGTTCCTGTTTCATAATTGACCTTTGCCACCATCAACTTATAGAAAATAGGGTTTCAAGAAGTCAGATGGAGTGGCCTGCTTTCAACACCCAGAGCTAGTGATGCAGGACCAGGTCAGCTCCTACCAAGGATTCCTGCTCACACTGGGACACGTAAGTAAGGTAAGGAGCTGTGGACCTGAGGGGAACATCTGTCAGCTTCTCCAAAGTCTTCTCAACAAGATCATCATCGCAAGAGCAGGTATCCTCAAGGAAAGACTGTGCATTGAATCTATGAGTTCACTTCTCAGACTTCAAGCTATTTTCACTGTATCACTTTTTACTAAGTTCATCTTAAAAATACTCATCTTTTGAAACACTTTTTTTTTTTGTGGTACCAATATTGTATTTTTACATTTTCTTTAGGGTCATGAAAGAATGCTGGTTGTGGTCCATGAACTCACAGAAATTATAAACCATCTTTGAGGAAAGAATCAGTCCATCTGAAGAGTGTGTTAAAGGGAAAAATAAGACAAAGACATGGAGCTGCAGCAAGGGGACAAAATGGATGAAGAGGAAAAAGAGAAGAAAACCACATATTTTTGCTGTAGAAACATGTAGTTTCTAAATGGATAGCACAACTTAAGTAAGGCTTTTTGCTGTAGAAACATAGTTTCTAAATGGATAGCACAAATTCTTCTAAATGAACAAAATATGGATGTAAAAATACTTAGTCTGTGAAAGCCACACTTTTGAGAACTAATTTAATTACTCAAATTCAAAACCAGTATTTAAAGGCTTATGACTAAATATTACCTTGTTTGTTACATTCTGGCTTGGCTTGTTTGTTACATTCTGCTTACGCTTTTTTTGTTTCACTTTTATCAGTTCTGCAGACAGGACTATGGTGCAAAAAAGGGTTTACCAGAAGTGAGTATTGAGCAACAGTCTCATCTTAAAATACTTTTGCAAGTTGTTATGCAAAATCAGTTGCAGAAAAATTATTGAGCTATTAAACAGATCAATTATGCTATCTGCAGTCGAGATTTGTTCAGCCCGTTCTCTTTCAGAGAATGTTCTATTTGTATGCATAGAGTAGCCAATACATGCTAAATGTCAGGCCTCTTACAACAAGTATGCCAATATAGCAGAGGAAAGTTTTCATTTAATTTGCATTAAAATAGAAATACAATGGTGTCATTTCAGGAACTGTAAAATTTAACTAATACCAAAACAGTACAATTTCCACCCTCATTTTCTATCCCCTCTTGTGTACCATGCACAGAAAAACAAGCTTTACTAAACAAGAGATTTGCTTTTCTATGAGAGCTACCTGTTGCATTTTTTTCTTTTCTTTTCTTTTTTTTTTTTTAGTAATTTTTCTAAGCTTACTTAGATTTTGACATTGCTCTTTGAATGCAGGAGACACGATGAAATAAATTATTTGCTTTGGAAAGTTCTTATTTTTTGTTTTTTCTGTGGTCTTTGAGTTGCTCTTGGATGCTTTACTGGTAGTTAAGAACATAGACTTGGGCTTCCCTGGTGGCGCAGTGGTTGAGAGTCCGCCTGCTGATGCAGGGGACACGGGTTCATGCCCCGGTCCGCGAGGGTCCCACATGCCGCGGAGCGGCTGGGCCCGTGAGCCATGGCCGCTGAGCCTGCGCGTCCGGAGCCTGTGCTCCGCAATGGGAGAGGCCGCGGCAGTAAACATAGACTTTTGTGTTGGACACTAGGATTTGAATCTAGGGTCCTTTGCTTGCTGGTGCTGCGACAGTGGACAGGAGAGTCCTTTTTTTTAATATATATATATATATATACATACATATACATTTATTTACTTACTTTTGGCTGCGTTGGGTCTTCATTGCTGCGTGGGTTTTCTCTACTTGTGGCGAGCGGAGTCTACTCTTCGTTGTGGTGCACGGGCTTATCGCGGTGGCTCCTCTTGTTGCGGAGCACAGTCTCTAGGCACGTGCGCTTCAGTAGTTGTGGCTCGTGGGCTCTAGAGCGCAGGCTCAGTAGTTGTGGCGCACGGGCTTAGTTGCTTTGTGGCGTGTGGGATCTTCCCAGACCAGGGCGCGAACCCGTGTCCCCTGCATTGGCAGGCGAATTCTTAACTACTGTGCCACCAGGGAAGCCCTGGACAGCAGATTTGAAGGCTCATTTCCTCCCCTGTCAAATGGGGTTGAGTTGTGCGTACCTCATACATTTGTGATGCAGATGATAAGTGTTGGTTATCTTTGATATAGGTATTAGCATTATGGGGTTTATTATTTTTAATGATCTGTTATTTGCTAATAATTAATTGTACATTTAAATCTCGAGCTTCAAAGGTGTCAATCTAGGGGCTTCCCTGGTGGCTCAGTGGTTGAGACTCCGCCTGCCGATGCAGGGGACACGGGTTCGTGCCCCGGTCCGGGAAGATCCCACATGCCGTGGAGCGGCTGGGCCCGTGAGCCATGGCCACTGAGCCTGCGCTTCCGGAGCCTGTACTCCGCAACGGGAGAGGCCACAACAGTGAGAAGCCCGCGTACTGAAAAAAAAAAAAAAGAAGGTGTCAATCTGTTCGGGCTACATGCTATACAAAAATAGACTAGGTGGCTTGAAAGCAACAGAAATTTATTTCTCACAGTTTTGGAGGCTGGGAAGTCTAAGATCACGGTACCGACAAATTTGGTATTTGGTGAGAGCCCACTTCCTGGTGCATAGACGGCTATCTTCTTTCTATGTCCTCACACAGCAGAAGGGGCGAGAGAGCTCTCTGGGGCCTCTTTTATGAGGGCACGAATCCCATTCTTGGGGGCTCCATCTTCATGACTGAATCACCTCCCAAGGCTCCACCTCCCAACACCATCACATTGGGATTAGGTTTTAACATATGAATTTCAGGGAAACATTCAGTGTATAGAAAGGGTTAGAAACTGTGTTCTCTGGTAAGCTGTGTATATTGAGTAATGATGGCTTGTTTGAAGTACTGAGGTACGATTTCCTCACATACCTTTAAAGAGCTTATTAGATATTGGGATATCTGAAATGTTAAAAATTTACCTATTTACTTTATAAAATCTTATTTCTATATTTTCATAAATTACATTTTATGTAGAGAAGCTATATGCAAAAAGATTTGTCTGTGAATCTGAGAATATTTTTCTAGTCTGAGTGTACTAGAGAAAAATTTATATCATATGACATACAACATTGTTTCTTCAAAAAGCTAACCAGTGGATTTAAATAAGAAGATGAAAATATCATCAGGGAACATTTTCGTAGACTGTAGGTATAAACATAACAAAGCAGGGATTTGGACACTACGTTCTAGCTACCATTTAAGAATGCTGTATCGGGGCTTCCCTGGTGGCGCAGAGGTTGAAAGTCCGCCTGCCGATGCAGGGGACATGGGTTCGTGCCCCGGTCCGGGAGGATCCCACATGCCGCAGAGCGGCCGGGCCCATGAGCCATGGCCGCTGAGCCTGTGCGTCCGGAGCCTGTGCTCCGCAACGAAAGAGGCCACAACAGTGAGAAGCCCGCAATTCAAGGAAGGTTTATAAATAAAGGTACTATTATAAAGGTGTAGGCACAGTGGGAACTGTAGGGACCTCTGGGCTGTCATAACCCAGCCCTGAGAATCCTGAGTAGAGAGTGGTATCTGGAACGAAGGGAGAGGGAATCACATAGAACAGATCACCTTAGAGGAACGGTGAGCTTATGCTGAGGGACACAGAGATCCCTTCTGTTTCGAATAAATTCCCTGACCTCATCCCCTGCTTCTGCTCTCCTGCAAGAGTTTCCTATTAGCCAAACCCAAGGGAAGCAAAGAGCGCAAGAGCCTGTTAGAATAATCCTTTCAGATCAACCTCCCAGGGTTGAGAGCAGGATAGAGGGTAGTAGAAAGTGGATCTGAAGGGGCAAACAGAAGATATCTGCACACATGCTGACATTATAAAATCTAGAATTCATTTTTTCTTGTTATATTCATTGTGGCAAGTATTCATAAAATAGAGTTGAAGTTTTATAAACATGCAATAGACAAGAACCTTATAGGAATTTTAAAGCTACTTTTTCAACAGTGGGATAAAAGAACATAACTTAAATTCCATGTTCTGTTTAAAAAAAGAAAGTCTTTTTAAGCTATATCAATGCTAGAGACATATTCCTAAATTTTGTTATGCCTGCCTGCCACCCTCTAAAAATGCTCTCTCAGTACCCTGAGCTTCCCCAAGTTCTGCTCGGGGCTTACTTTGGTCATTCACTCACTCATCATCTAACAAATATTTATTGAGAGTCTCCAATGTCTGAGGTATTGTGCTAGGCTTTGAGTAAACAGTAGTAAGTAGAATAGACACAGCCTCCACTGTGATTCTGAGAATGTTTTTCAAAACTTATGGTTTAGTAGGTAAGTGTTTCAAAGGACGTAAAGAAAGATTTAAATAGTTTATAAGTCTGTGTTCATAAAGGTAATTATCAAGTGCAACAGAAACACATGATCACTAAAAGTCCAAGTTAATATTCAAACATAAAACTTTTGAGAATTCACAGAGCAGTCATTTATGTGCCAAAGAGCCACAGACATTTTAGGCAGCATATTTCCTCCCTTCTAAAAGAAGGATTTTTATCTTAAATTTTGCTGTCCAGTTCTGGAAAAGCTTATCCAAATATGATTTGTGAGACAAAGAAGTGGCTACCAGGATCTAGAAAGTGCTGTCCAAAAAGAAAAAAAAAAAGGAAGTGTTGTCCAATATAGTAGCCAAAGAACTGTCTGCAATAATGGAAATGTTCTATTCTGCACTGTCCAATATATTGGATACTAATAAGCACTAGTTATTATGGTGAAATGTCACTAATGAGCTGATGAGCCGAATTTAAAAATGTGCTTAATTTTAATTAATTTAAATTTAATTAGCCACATGTGGGTACGGTAAGACAACAAGGTGTGTGAGGTGGGGCTTGCTGAGTACAAGTTGATTCGTTTAATCTCATTTCCCTTTTCTACAGGGTTAATAACAGTTCTTTATTTACTCATACA
The DNA here is from genome assembly GCF_003676395.1 of Aethalodelphis obliquidens. Lineage (NCBI taxonomy): Eukaryota > Metazoa > Chordata > Mammalia > Artiodactyla > Delphinidae > Aethalodelphis > Aethalodelphis obliquidens. Next base: position 20,471,592 of record NW_020837947.1, on the reverse strand, counting down.
GCATCATGTGCCCAGCAGGGTATCAAACAGAGAGGGAATAAAAAAGAGCTTATATGAAAATAGCAAGTGTTAACAAAGAAGTGGAAAATTTGGAACCCCTGTGCATTGCTGTATGAATGTAAAGCAGCGCAGCTGCTGTGAAAAATAGTATAACGATCCCACAAAAAAAACAGAATTACCATACAATCCAGCAATTCCATTTCTGGGTATATACCCCAGGAAAAGGAGAGCAGACACTGAAATAGGACTATTATTTGGTCTTAAAAAGGAAGAAGATTCTGACACATGCTATAACATGAATAAACTCTGAAGCCATTACGCTGAGGGAAGTAAGCCAGTTATAAATGGACAAATATTGTATGATTCTACTTATTTGAGCTATCTAGAGTAGTCAAATTTACAGAGACAGAAAGTAGAATGGTGGTTGCCAGGGGCTGGGGAGAGAGAGAATGAGGAGTTAGTGTTTAATGGGTACAGAATTGTCAGTTGGGAAGATGAAATAGTTCTGGAAATGGATGGTGACGGTTGCACAACGATGTGAATGTACTTAACGCAACTGAACTTCACATTTTAAATTGGCTACAATGGTAAATTTTATGTCGCATGTATTTTAATCACAATTTTTAAAAGATAGGTTAAACACAGATCCTCAAGTAATTTGAAAACTAGCACAGAAAAGAGAAATGGCAGTTGGTGATGAAAACATGGTGTAGGGATATAAAATGACTATTTATAGATGACCTTCCAACCCCAAGATTCAATGCGTTTATAAGCCCTTCAAATGAGGGATGGCAGTAGTACACAAGATGATGTCCACAGTATACAGGGGATGAGGCTTTATGTGGCAGCTATGTCCCTCTTCAAGCGCTGGCCCTGCTTTATCTGGGCTTTGCCCTAAAGTACTCACGACTCAAAAAATCTAGACTGGAGGTGAGAGCCAACATCTCCAGAAAAATATCTGAAACACAGAAGACCTAGCGGGGGGCCTGGCTGGGGTGGTCAGGTCAATTGCAGAGAACCCCTAGAATGCGCCATTATCCATATCTGCACCCCTGCGTAACCCACTGTCTCAAACCCAACTTGTATTTTTTCCAACTGAATCTCTCTAACCTGCTAACTGCTGCAATTTCTTGACACCCTGGAACTTCCAATCCATTACCCTAATATCTTTTTATTTGGCCTCATCACTATCATTCATGTCCTCTCTTCTCTCGTCAGTCGGTTTAGATGCCACGGTCCTTCATTATAATCATTCCCTTGCATAGACACTCAACACTCTTGTCTCTGTCTCCTCTATCATATTCACCTGGCAGCTCCAAACTCTGGTTATATCTGGTTATGTCTCTGTCTAGTTTTATGCGCCCAAGCAGGCAAATGAGGCTCGTGAAAACACACAACTATACCAACTGGCCTCCCTTTATAGTCATGATCCCGGACTTCAAATGAACCCTTAGTACTATTCAACAATCTGACTACATTTTCAAAGTCCATTTACTCTCTCCCTGTCCCGAGATGCTACTTCCTACTTTCTCCTCTCTTCTCAAACTTCCTCTTACTCTTCACTCTCAGCCGATGAGATCTTGCTTCTTCATTGATGATACATATTCCTGTCTCCACATTTACCAGCTTCTGTGCCCATACATTCTGCCTCCCCCTCTGCCATCAGGGAAGAACCCTATCTTCCCCAATAAACCCCAGCTTTCCATCTGTGCACTGGATCCCATCTGCTCATCTACTCAAGAGCATTGCTCTGGCAATTATCTCTTTTCTCTTCTGCATTGTCACTTTTTCCTTCCCTTTTCTGGCTCACACCCATGAGCATACAAGTATGTATATCTTCTAATTAAAAAAAAAAATTCTCCCTTGACTGTACATTTCCTTCCAGCTATTGCCTCATTCCTCTGTCTCCACTTACTCTCCTTTTATTTTCTCTGGGCTCCAAGGAGTCTTTGGTCACCACACACCACCAAACCCTTCTCATCAAGTTCACCACTGACCTCCGTATTTAGTTTTTGATCCTAGTTTTACGCATTTTAGCACCATTTGATAGACTTGACCATTCTTGAAACATTTTTTCATTTGGCTTCTGGAACATTCTTTGTCAGTTTACCTCTTATCTCACTGATTATACCTTCTCATTCTCCTTTCTTGTTCTTCATCTTCCTGGCCTCTGAACTTTGGAGTGCCCCAGGACTCAGACTTCAGACATCTAAATTCTGTCTGCACATCATGTTTGTGCTGAAGACTTCCAGATTGAACCCATCATCCCAAAATCACCGATCCAACTGCCTTCTTGACAGCTTAACAACTCCAAACTTCAAGTGTCCAAAATGGAACTTTTTTTTTTTTTTTTTTTTTTTTTTTTTTGCGGTACGCGGGCCTCTCACTGCTGTGGCCTCTCCGGTTGCGGAGCACAGGCTCCAGATGCACAGGTTCAGTGGCCATGGCTCACGGGCCCAGCCGCTCCGCGGCATGTGGGATCTTCCCGGACCGGGGCACGAACCCGTGTCCCCCGCATCGGCAGGCAGACTCTCAACCACTGCGCCACCAGGGAAGCCCCAAAATGGAACTCTTTAGTTTTTCACAAACCTCCCCTCCCCTCCCTCAACCTCCACAACTTACTTCCCAGGCAGTCTTCCCCACCTCTGCATAAAGAACCTCTTTTCTTCTCGTTGCTCCAAGGAAAAACCTGGACTCATCCTTGACTCCTCTCTCACCCCACCCAATTAGTCAGCCAGTCCTGTCAGCCCCTCCTTGGGAACAGATCCGGAGCCCGCCCATTCTCACCAGCTCCACTGCCATGGCATTGTGTCAGTCAGGGTTTCCCAGAGAAAGAGAACAAATAGGGGATATATCTATATCTATACTGAGAGATTGGACTGTATTATACAGAACTGGCTCATGTAATTATGGAGTCTGAGAAGTCCCAGGGTCTGCAGGTGGCAAGCTGGAGACCCAGAAAAGGTGGTGGTATAAGTCCAGCCTGAGTCTGAGGGCCTGAGAAGCAGGAGAGTGAATGGCCTGAGTTCCAGTTTGAGGTCAAGTCTGAAGTCAGGAGAAAACTGATGTCCTAGCTCGAAGACAGTCAGGCCTAGGGAGAACAAATTTCCCCTTATCCTGCCTTTTGTTCTATTCAGGCCTTCAACAGATGACATGAGGCCCACCCACACAGGGGAGGACAATCTGCTTTACTCAGTCTATGGATTCAAATGCTAATCTCATCTAGAAACACCCTCACAAACATACCCAGAATAATGTTTAACCAAATACCTGGGCAACCCAGGCCTAGTCAAGGTGACATGTAAAATTAACCATCACAGCTTCCTAACTGGCTGGCCTACTTCCATTCTTGTCCCTTAATCTATCCTCAACACAACAGTGGGTTGAAAAAAAAAAGCCACATCAGGTCATACCTCTGTTAAAATTTTTTCAATGTCTTCCCTTCTCAATAAAAGTAAAATTTAAAAACTATCATGACCACCAAGGCCTTACATGCTCTATTTCCCCACCCCAGTTCCACCACCTATCACTCTTCCCTCATTCATTGTTCCACCCACACTGATATTACTCCAAGAAGCCAAGCATGCTCCTGCCTCAAGGCCTTTACATCTGCAGATCCCTTGGCTTGAAATGGTCTTAACCCAAATATCCACACTGCTTCCCTCCTCAACGGTTTTATCTTAGAGGCCTTTGCAATAAACCTATTTTCTTCGGTTTATTATAGTACCCCTTCACCTCTCTTACTTTGCTTTACTTTGAAACTAAACTTTATTTTTTTAGAACGGTTTTAGATTTACAGAAAAATTACAAAGATAATATAGGGAGTTTCCATAACCCTCATTCCCATTTTTCCCTATTACCACCATTGTACAATTAGTATGGTACATCATCACAACTCATGAACCAGTCTTGATACTTAATTACGAACGAAAGCCCATACTTTATTGAGATTTCCTTAGTTTTTACTTAGAGGCCTGTTTCTGTCCCAGGATCCCATCCAGGACACCACATACATTTAGTTGTCAGGTTTCCTTAGGATCCTCTAGGCTGTGGCAGTTTTTCAGACCTTCCTTGTTTTGTTATGACATTCACAGCTTTGAGAAATATTGGTCAGGTATTTTGTAGGATGTCCCACTACTGGAATTTGCCTGTTTTTCTTATGACAAGACTGGGGTTATGGGTTTCTGGGAGGAAGATCACAGAGGTAAAGTGCCACTTTCATCACATCATATCAGGAGCACATACTATCAATATGATTTATGACTGTTAACGTCCCCCTTGATCACCTGGCTGAGGTAGTGTTTTTCAGATGTCCCCATTGTAAAGCTACTCTTTTCCCGCCTTTTCCATATTGTACTTCTGGGGAGAAAGTCACTATGAGCCCCTTGCACTTAAGGAGTGGGAAGTTAGGCTTCTACTCCTTGAGGGTGGAGTATCCACACAAGTTACTAGGAATTCTTCTGAAGGAGAGCCTATCTCTTCACCACTTCCCTATCCAACCATTTATTGCTATGGACTCATGGCGGGGGAGGTTGTTTTGGGGTTTTTTGTTTGTTCTTACTTCAGGTTGTAATCTAATACTACTTCATTTTGTTGTTCAAGTTGCTCCTCCTTTGGCTTTGGGAGCTCTTTCTGTTGGCTCCTGCATTTCTTTGACATTCCCCATCAATGTAGGTCTTTTTTTCACCCCCCTTTTCGAGCACTTTCTAACTTTTTAAGCCTCTGCCTTATTTTTCAAGATACCACTAACCTCACATGATAAACACTTTATCTGTTCATCTTTCCTCACTGGAATGCCGGGTCCTTGAGGGCAATGTCTTGGCGGTGCTTTTGGCCACGCAGTATCCTCAGCACTTGTGTGGACGCTAGGTTAGTATCGAACGAACGAATGAATGAATGAACCGGGCTGGCGTTTAAAGCTCACTGGAAAGGGCTGAATCCGGGTGGGTTCTGGGAAGGCGGTGCTCAGCCTCGGGGGGACCCGCCGACAGGGTCGCGCGGCAGGTGCAGAGCCGGCCGCAGCCCCTCTCAGTCACCCCAGCACTCACAACCGCGCGGGAAACGCACCGGCACGGCCAGCAAACGTCACCAGCGCAGGCGGATCCCGGCGGAAAGTGCCGCGCCTTTGGGCCACGCCCCCGGCGCTGGGGGGCGGCCAAGGAGGAGGTGGCTAGGAAAAGGGGTTACGTGCCTCGGGCGGCGCACTCCGCGGCTCTCAGCTCCTCCGCCCAGAGCATCCGGGGGCGCACAGGAGTGGGAGGAAGCGGAAGCGAGAGCGGGAGGGGTCCCAGTGGTTCGGAGCACCCTGGCTGCTGGCGGGGCGTGGTAGGGCAGGGTGGGGCGGGGCGGGGCGGGGCGGGGCGGGGCGCGCGGGGATCCGGCGCCGCCGTCCGGGGGCGGGGCCTGGTCCCGTACTGTGGGAACTTCCGACGCCCGGGGTGCCGGGCTGGCGCCCAGATGCGGCGGTGGCAGTGGCGCGGAGCTGGGGCGGTCGCAGTGGAGCTGCTGGAGGCGCCGGGAGCCCATCCGCCAGGAGTCGCGCCACGGGTTTCCATCCCCGCCCGGCGCCCAGCGTGGCACGGGCGCCCACTGGAGAGGGCTTCTCTGTTCGCACGCGCGGTCCCGTTCCTGGTTTGTGTTTCTCCCCTTGGGTCTCTTTTTCTCTCGTTCACCGCCCCTAGGAGCGAGGACGCGCCCCGCTAGGCTGTGCGCTGAGAGCTGTGGGGCGACTCGCTTGGTCGGGGACACGAGGGATGCCTTTGGGGGGATGTCGGGTCTCTTGCCGCCTCTCGGCACGTCGGGGAACACGGCATTTGGGTTCCTAATACCGAGCGGAGTGATTGCTTTTTCTCCCAGTGGACAAGGGACTGCGCATTTAGGGCTTCATAGAAATGATTTCAGAGGTAACCTGTTGTAGGCTTCCCTTATACAGTATCCACCCAAGACTACTTTTGTTTTTGAGTCGAAAGGCTGATTTTTTTAAAAAAAAAAATTAGTTGAGGCATTACTTCGGTTTGATCATCTCTTCACTTCCTATTAGGTTGCACTTTCTCAAAAATACCAGAATGGGGACTTCTTGACTTGAACTTGGCAGTATGACTCAGGAGCCAAGAAATACGGAGAAGTTGATACTGCCTTGAAATAGTTCCTTCCAAGCCCACATAAGACTGTTTTCTTTTTAGAAGAATGGGGACAACAGGTAGTGGCAGCGCGTAGAAGCACCACACCGTCCCGAGAGGGAATTCTATCTAGACTCGGCTCATAGTAGCCAAGATCTGTATTACTTCCTGTGGTTCTCATGCACTTGTTTAAGCCGTTTCTCAGCAAAGGGAGGAGTTGTTATTTCCACACGGGTATCCAAAAATGAGTCATAGCGCTACTCTCTTAATTGTGAGACTTTGTTAATGAACTTTTGAAAAGTGAGGTTTGCTCTGGCTGTATTTAAAATAAAATTAAGATGTGAAATGCAGGCGCTGCTAAACTGGGGCTGGTGGTATAGGAAGTAACAGTTTAAAGTTTTGTTTCCAAGAGCACCTGATGGTACAGCATACCAGCTAGGGTCACTAGACTGATGTAAGATAACCATTAAAATCATGCGCTTTGCCACAGAGGCCCAAGAGAAAATTAATTTCACTCTTCAATAACTGGTTTGTTATTACTTTCATTGGGATGGTGTTGTAGAAGTATGTCACATTACCTGGTGATTGTATGTCACTCTGAATCAAGATATTTTGGACAGTTTGTCTTTAGTAAGTTAGTGCCACATGAAAAGTTGTGAAGATGGTGGATACCAATTGGAGCTAAGAAATTAAAATGTTGAAGCTGATAGGTCTGTTGCAGCAGGTTAGCAGCTCTTAGGAAGGGACACAATAGAGAAGTGGACAGCATCACTGTTGGAGCTGAGTTGAGCTGAATTCAGCCCAGCAGACAGTCATTGGGCACCTTCTCTGTGCCAGTCTCTTTACCGAGCTCTGGTTATACAGTTGAGAATAAGACAGGATCTTGCTGACAAGAGCCCTAAAGACTGGTGTAGAAGCCTGGCAAATCCACTGCAAAATCTAATAGAAGGAGGTGAGTGCAATGACAGATCTATGCCCACAGTAGAGCCTCTGTCCCAATATGACTGAAGTTCTTGCAGATCTGGGATTTTCAATGAAGTGCGTCATCATTTCTGGAAGAACGAGGAAGGTTTTGGGTTTAATCATCTACTTGTCTTTGTAGGCAGCCTGTTGAGCTTATTCGTCAGTGTTTCTTTCAATACGTGATTTAAAAATATATTAATTAGAAAGGCATGATTTTTAGAGATTCTGAATTGACTATATTTCATGTTATCTAATAACCATGTAAAAATAAGTCTAGCCTGTTATTACCCCTAGACAGTCACAGGCATTTTTAAGTGACTGATTAATGGCATAAAAACGTTATAACTCTATATTGAAGCAACTTTCTGATCACTGTTTTTTATAGTTCAAATCAACCTTTTCTAACGCATTATAGCTGTATGACTCAAAATGAGTAAATCCACTGTTGGGACTGGAATCATGCTGAGGTGCTTTTGGACCTGATACCAGAATATATTCAGCTTCTCCAATTCCGTAAGATATCCAACTAGTGACGGAAACAGTGGTAAATTGGAGACAACTTTACCTTAATTTCCATACTTTATTTCTCTCTCAAGAGCGTCAAAATTACTTTTTCTATGAGAAGGGGTTGAGTGTGATCTTCATCATTGTACTCCCTGAACTTGGCACAGGCTTCAGTCATGATAAGTGTTAGGCAGTAAGTATTCATTAAATAATGAACCTTAATGTAAGAGGAGGAGTCATCAGCGGATGGAGGACTAGACCACCCAGCAGAAGGATCAGCCTGTTTGGGGGTGGACACCAGCTGGGGAGGGGCCTGGAGAGACAGGCTGGGCCAGGTCACGAAGGTCCGTGTGTCATGTAAGAGCTCAGAGTTTATCCTGTAAAGGACTTTAGTCAATCGAATGATATTGTCAGATACCTGTTTTAAAAAGACAACTTAGAATCAAGAGAGAGAATAGATTGGATGAGAGTGGCACTGGCCTTAGGGAGACACAGAGGAGATTGTTGTAATATTCAAGATGAGAAATTAAAGAAGGCTCGAGTCAAGTAGTGACAGTGAGGAATGGAAAAGAGGGAAGGAGCTGACAGATGTTCAGTAGGTGGAACCTGGCCACAGAACCCAGAAGTGGGCAATGAGGGAGAAGGAGGAGGTTAGGATGACTCCCGCGTTTCTAGTTAATGACTAAGGTAGGAACATAAATGGAAGAGTTGGTTTGGTTTCAAGGATGATGAGGATCTCACACAGCGTTTGGCATATAGTCAGTACTCGTGAAACATTTTTGAATGAATACTAACAATAGCTAAAGTTTATTGAGTGCGTATTATGTTCTAGGCACTATTCTAGGCTCATTATGTGAATCAAGTCTTTTACTCCTTATTGCAATTCTGTGAGGTAGGTACTATAGTTAACTACTTTTCACTGGTGAAGGAAGTGCAGTGTTAGTAATTGTCAGAGCCAGGAAATTGATCCCAAGCGTCAGGTTCCAGACCTTGCTTGCTTTTAAAAATTTTTTTTGATATGATTTTTATTTTATATTAGAGTTGATTTACAATTTTGTGTTAGTTTCAGGTGTACAGCAGAGTGATTCAGTTATACATATACATATATCGATTCTTTTTCAGATTCTTTTCCCACATAGGTTATTACATAATATTGAGTAGAGTTCCCTGTACTATACAGTAGGTCCTTGTTGATTATCTATTTTATATATAGTAGTGTGTATATGTTAATCCCAAACTCCCAATTTATCCTTCCTCCTCACCTTTCCCCTTTGCAGACCTTGCATTCTTAACCACTCTGCTCTGATACGGTGTCTTTATGAATGAACGAGTGAATGAATGAATGAATGAATGATGTTTTAGACACTGTGGTGAACTCAAAGTAGAGTCACTCTCCTGATCCTGACAATTCTCCCTCAACCAGGAATAGCCCAACCAATACATGAGATGGGGCTCCCTCTGGTCCTGTTGTGCTGTGGCACCCTCCCTCCCCCCCACCTTCACCCCAAGAAATACCTGGTTGGTCTAGGAATAAACCTAGAATAATCAGAACATTTCTCCTGGGAATTTAAAACATTTTAATGGAGTGACCGAAGGTTCCCACAGCTTCCACACAACTGTCCTCCCAGTGCCTCAGTTTAGCACCTCGTGTTTCTTAGATGCACTCAATATTTTGTTGCTAAGATCTGTAGTATCGCTCCCACGGGGAAGCAGAAAGGCTGGCCAGAGGGTATTAATCTACAGAGCAGAGTCTGGTGGTAGAAGATTTACTAACAGATGCAGGCAGGTCCATAACAGCTCCAGATCTTATACTCCTGGTTTAGAATCTGCCTTCTGGGACCATTTTGTTCTGGTTTCACCCCAAAGCAGGTACTTACCAGCCCCTCCTGCTTCTAACTTCCAGAATCTTGGTAAGTGAAGCTGGCCCTGCTGTGTCCCCTGTTTTCTTGATTTTTGCTGAGCAAAATGATTCAGGTTTCCTGGTTCGGGCCCTCATTTCTATTTTCAGGTCGATTCCTTTGGTCCCGACAAAGATATTTTTGACTAACAACCCCACCTCCCCCCCCTAAAAAAAAAAATCTGACCCCAACTCTTCACTATTCTCATCATTTCATGATTCGGCCTACCTTGGCATGGAATAATTCTCTGAGTTTTCTTCAGCAAACACGGTCTAATTCTCTTTTTCCTCAGGGGCCTCTACTTTGGACCATGTAAGGATTATAGACGTTGAATTAATGTTGTACCTAAATGAATCAGCAAACTCACTGGAAGTTTGAAAATGTTCAAATATCTAAAACTAGAAGTTTTGAAATGTTTTCTCCACGTACAAACAAAATGTTTCATTCAGCATTTCTTTAGCTTTACCAGGAAATCTAGATATTTATAGTTTCTCATTATATGAGACTTGACATGAAGCCTTCCGGGGTGATCCAGCCCACATGTTTACCCCTTGGTCTAAATTCCTCTATGCCTGCCTGTAATTCATTCAGTGCTCAGAGAACAATACAGGGAAGGGTTTTGGTTAATATTTCATGTGGGTTTGTCTGGCCTCCTCATTTTGACTGTGGTTTCCCTGAGAGCGGAGCATTGCGAGAGTTAGGGGCTCTGGTAGGTCTCTAAGCCTCCGAGTGCTAACCATTCTGTGACTTTTGCTGATAATGAAACCGTCTGTCAGGGTAAGTCATTTGCTGGTCACTCCTTCTGAGTCTGTGGATACCAGACATTATCTGTGCATCTCATTCAAGTTCTTTGTAAGACTCAATAATTTGGTAATTTTTAGTAGGGAGACGTTTTAGGATTGGTAATTTCCAGTTATCTTTCTTGAGCTAATTAAATGTTTTCAGTTAATGTACTTTTTTTTTCTTTTTAGTGGATACGGTATCAAGGTAATCCAGAAATAACAAGTTGCTTAGAAAAGTGTTCCCCATTTTGTATACCCAGTTGTTTTACTTGTTTCTCTGTTCAGAGATATAAAATGACATTTCATTGCTCATTGCATAACCTTTTGGGTAATCGTGTGAATTCTGACTTTTCAGAGTAGTGGAAATAACTCTCCTGCTATCTTCATATGGAAAAAGAGTGAACAAGGATTGTTGTCACTTCTGTTTCAGTTTCAGGGTTGCAGCAATGCATGTCTCACCTCCTGGGTTGTTTTTTTTTTAAATTTTCTATTATGTGCCTGGGTGTATTGACTAGTGACACAAATCTTTTAATTTCAGATAAAGTCAGGCACAGTGTGTAAGATGAATTGTATAATATTAGTAGATATCCCACTTCTTCCTCTCCTCTTTCCTGATTATCACATGGTAAACCAACATATAGTGATGTCAGCTGACAAGACTGTACAGTTCTTCATTACTTACGAAGTACTCTCATGGATATTTTCTCCTTTAATTCTCATAAAAGCCTGGCAAAACAGATATAATAAGTATTATTACTATTGTTGTCTGTATTCGAATTCTATAGATGAGGAAAGAGACCCTGGGAGAGATTAGGGGACCACCCAACGTTACCCAAGAAGTAAGGTGCAGAGGCCCAGTATGCTGTGCTCTCACTACTTGACTAAAAGAGGCAAGTCCAGTACCTTAGGTCAGGTTTCCTGGAAACAAACTCTGAGATTTGCACACAAGAAATTTATGAGGAGGTGCCCTGGGAATAACACTTGGCAGGGAGGGAGGGCAGCAGGATTACGCAGAGGGAAGAATTAACTGCAGCGCACGTACAATGGTGGTCTCAACAGTGGGGAGCTTTGGAGGTGGGATGGCCCTTCAGAATCGTTCTGCCACCATGAAGCAAGGGAGCTGGTCACTGTATCGCCAACATCACGTGGCCTGCATTCAGGCAGAAAGTGTAATCTTGGACAAAGCAACTCCCTTTAGTCAAGGGCAATTCCTGGCGCTGTGAACCTTCCGCAGCCAATGTTCCTGGCAGCCGGGGGAACAGGGGCCTTGGTCGTGAAGGGATCTGAGTATCACATCATCCACTACATTTCTCTGGAAGACAGCGTTCTCTGCGAGGGCCTTGCCGTTTCTTTCTAACCCAGATCATTGCCCTGATGAGTGAAGCCCAGAAAGCTGGCATTAAGGCCCTTAAGGATTTCAAATAGCCAACCAGAGAGCAAGAAGACAGTAGCCTTCATCCTGGGAAGATTAGTCGCAGAAGAGCCAGGTGAGGCTTGGCTAGGATGAGTGGAGTGGGGTGCACAGTAGAGAAAGCTAACCAAACACCCAGGCTGTCCAGACCACCGACAGAAGTGCTGGTCTTTGCTGCAATTCAAGGCTTTACCCTTGTTAAATGGTAAACAATTTTGTGATATTAAGCTACATTTTCTCTCTCTTCTCTCCATCCTCCCCTTTCCCTTTTTTATAAGCCTTTGACAGGCCCCAAACTGTTCCAGTGAATCTCAGTATGTAGCCTGTAGGTTATAAGATCAGAATTGCCTGAGATATTTTAAAACATCCTCTATGAACCAAGGAACAACAACAAAAAGAAAACAGAAAGGGAAGTCCAGGCCAACTTTCAAGATCTACTAGAACGGAATCTTTAAAAGTGGAGCCCATGAATCGACATTTTCAACACATTTTCCCCAGATGATTTTGATCCATGCTATGGTTTAAGACCCGTTGCCCTGAACCATTATGCCCTTGAGGGTGACCAAGCCTATTGGAATTTTTCAGATTAGCAAGAAGCCATGGGAACTGTGGAACAGAGGAGCACCTGAGCCTTAATCCCAGCAGGCTTGATATAGTGATATTCACCCCTTGTCTTTCATAGCATATTCCTGGTGTGGCCAATGGGGAGCCTGGCCCAAATTCCTTGGCTGGCTTCTGACCAGGATTGCTGGAGAGAGGCAGATGTTTCTGACTTGGCTTTTTACTATCTTGATAACTGGGGGAGAGATGCCAAATTCCTGGAATAGTTGTAGATAAAAGCCGGGGGGGGGGGGAATCAGTGAATTTATAAGAATCAGTAAACTTCCTAGGAGAGTAAGATTTTCCAGAAAAATCTTATGCCAGATGAAACTTTGAGGTGCTGTCTTAAAGCTTTAAATGACTGTCTAATAGGATGAGACAGATTAACTGTGTCAGGAAAATATATTATCTGATTCATTGAAATGGGGAATAATTATTTTTCTTCAAAAGGAAAAACACTGAATTTGAGTCAGGTCATTGTCGGAAATGTTAGTCACCTAAAGAATAATCTGGTAAAACTCCTAGCACATATTGATATGTTTGGTTCACTCCTGCAGTACCAAATTGCTCTAGTTCCTATACCTTCAATGCTTTATGCCTTTGCTCAGGTTGTCTCTGCCTGGTCCCTTCCCCTTCTCCTTGCCCGCTAACCCCTGTTAAACCGTTTAGAATCAGCTCAGACATCACCTTCTCTAGGAAGCCTTCCCTTCCCCTTATCCAGTTGAGTTCACCATTTTCTACTGAGCTCAGAAAGTAAACCCATATGTCCCCCTATTATTACATTTTTTTATCATTATCCTCCCTACCAGCCTGTGAGCACCTTGAGGGCAATGACTGTCTTCTTCATCTTGGTGTACAGGACACCTAGCCTCATCAAAAAGGATTGAAAGACATAATCAGTCTAGCAAGCATAGTTATTCAACAGATATTTATTGAGCCTCTTCTATTAGCTGGACATTTTGGGGTGCATGGCAAATACAGTAACTACAGCCCTTGACCCCATGGAGCTTATTGGCAAGCAAAGAAGACAAGCAATGAAACAATTAACAATGGAATATGATGAATATTAGGAAAGAGGAGGTATAAGAAAGTGTGAGATCATGGAGTCAGGAACGCAGCTTAATCTAAGGTCAGAGAAAGTGTCCCACTCTTATGAAACACAATTTATATAAAAATAGAAGCTATGAGCCTGGCTTTGGTTATAAGACAAGGGACCTCTTTTTAAACAAAGGAAGACCTTTTGGTCTCTGTAGTTCAAAACTGACCCATCCTTCACATGCATGTGTGTGTGTGTGCGTGGTGTGTGTTTATAGTATGTGAGTGCACACACTGGCAAAGAGAGAACAAGAAAATGACTCCTTCATTTATTGAATAAAATAGATGCTGAGGAACAGGGAAGGAAGTTTCTGTGTGTCTCTTTCAATGTGCCATTGCTAGAAGCTAATTTGTTAATATTTTAATATGTAATATACAGTAAAATGATGTAAACTTAAAGCTCTGAAAATCATGAGATTATATTACAGCTTTTTAAGAGTTAATTTTAAGAATCTGATGATTATGGCCTAGGAGGGCGCTTGACAGATTTGCCTTTGGGTCTTATTATAGACCAAGGTTGCAGAACCTTTGCTTAGAGGTCAGTGTCTGCTCTGACTTCTCATCTTTCCACTTCACTTTCTCAGCTCTGCTGAGAGGGGATGCAACACTTGTATTGCAGTTGGTAGCCTCTACCTGGTTTAGCAGCTCAACTCATGCTAATTCCCCAATGGATGCTAATACCATCCATTGGGGAATTCCCTGGCAGTCCAAAAGTTAGGACTTGGCACGTTCACTGCCAAAGCCCAGGTTCAGTCCCTGGTTCAAAAAAAGAAAAAAAGGATACCATCCATTTGGCTGATCGCAGAGAAGGGAGGATTAAGTCATCATGGGGCAGCGTTTACTAGATGTAGATGCAGGTGTAGAATGCTCTGCTGTATCTCATTTAAGTCAACATAAACATATCTACACCATCCAGCATCTCAAAACAACGTTGATACTAAAAACTGGAATTAAAGACTATAGTGCAAGTGAAATATAACTCAGACTGGAAGTGTGATTTTTAAGTGAATGGACATGTGATGTCCTATGATGACCATCTGCAATGTTTTCTCACATCTTTACTTCCATGCTTTGGCATATTCCTTGGTATTGCAAGTAATACTCAATATATGTTCTAATTTTTTTCTTGCTTTTACTATAAATATTGTATATAGGGAGTATATGAATGGTGAGGAAATAATTCTAAACATTTGTTCTTACACTTTCTATTTTGCATAGTTCGAGCTTGGTTTATTGCTGCAGTGTAGGTGGGTGACGAGTTTAACCACTGTGAATCCAATTGAATACTTTTGTAAATTATGTCAACTTTTATGTTTTCATTGAGAATGAGAATTTTTTAATAAAAAGCTATGGTGGTGAACTGTAATATTTTTCTCCTTTTGGAAATGTAGAACTCTTTAGAGGATGAAGCTTATCCCTTAAAGAGTCAAAACTATAGTAGTGTCAACTCATCTGAAAAGCTTAACAGTTTGTAGAAGAAAATTCCATGTAGTCAGCATAATTTTGTTGTTGTTTAATTAGAAAACTTCTCAAGGTATTAATTGCCCTTTGCTGAAACTTAGAGTGCCACGAACATTTTCTCCTTTCTGTTGACATCTAGATACCTACACCTACCACTGACAGCAGCATAAATACACAATAGTATTTTCAATTTTATTCTTTCCATCTAGTAACTAAAGCATCGATAAACATTGTATTGTGATTCCCCCCCCCTCATTTTTGTCTACGTTAATAAGTCTAAATTAGTATCTTATTTTTAATTTGTATTTATTTGCTAAAGAGCAGATACTATCATTTCATATTTTTATTGAGAATATTTTATCTCCTGTGATTGTCTTTCTGTATATCGTCTTATCAGTTGAGGTTGTCTATTCACATAATTTTGTGTACCTACCTAATGTCTATTATGTTTTGTGCAAATATTTTCTTCCAATCTCTTGCTTTAATTTTTAGTATTTATCATTCTTTCTTGTTGCATAGAGATTTCAAATTTTATATAATCAGATTTGGTTGTCTTTTTCTTTGAGAGTTCTTCCACAACCTCAAATCCCATAGAAAGTTATTATCCCAGAGTTCTGATAAATATTCCACTTTATTTTCTAGTAATACTTCTGTTACTGATGTTTGCATTTTTAATTCTTTGATGTTCTTGAGGTATATTATGGGGTCTTTGGTAAGGATTAGAGAGAAATACATTCTTGCTAGTCAATTACATCATCTAGTTGCTTAAATTTTTTCCTCCCCTATTATTTTTTGATGGCTGCTTCTTCATAAACTAATATTTTATATATAATTGGTATATTTCTCCATGTTTTATTTGTGTCCATTTATCTAATTTTCAGGTTGGCAAAAGTATCACGCTTTTAATTATTGTCTTATAATAGGTGTTAATATCTGCTAGGGCTTCCCCCGCTTCACCAGTGCTGTGTTCTTTTCAATTTCTAAAAAAATTAATTATTTATTATTTGAGCTTTATTTTAGGATCACTTTCTTTTTCAGATTTTTTTTTAACCCTGGCAGGAATTTTGGATTTAGTTCAGTCAAAATATTAACTTGAGGAGAGTTTCAGATTCCACTTATAAATGTGTATAAGTGTTCAGTCTAAAGCAGAACCTGTAAAGAGATGTTTACATGAGAAAGAGAGAGAGAAGTGAGCAGACAAGACGGAGGATTCCTAAAGAGTTCCTGCTTAGCGCCAAGCCAAACTCATAAATTCACACCATTGCCCTTTGGATTAGTGTTTTGGATATCTAGAAAGCCTTTTTTCTTCCTTCCTGCTTTCTTCCCTCCCACCCTTCTTTTCTGCGTCCCTTCCTGCCCTCCTTCTTTCCTCTTTCTCTCTCTAGTTTTTAGTTTCATCAAACTTACTCATACATAATTAGAGTCAACTAGTTCCATAAAACATTTAATGAAAAATAAAAGTCTAATGACAAAAAGTCTGTTTAATTTCCCCCTTCCGAAAGGCAACTACTTTCGACTATTTTTGCTGTTTCTTTTAGTATTTATATTCATGTCTCTAAATAACACTCTTCTGTTACTATTTCTTGATTGTTTTTTGTTTTGTTTTAGGCATGACCTATTGACTGCTCTGTATGGAAGATGGTGTTTTAGCTCATTTTCACACCTTTTCCCCAGACACGCACCCTTTCTGTCCCCTCCTCCCATCCTCCCAACACAATTCCATTCTAATTTGTTAGATCAGTATTCCATGATTTTATTTTTATGATTATGAAAATGCTAGTCACAGCTGAGCCACGTATTATGTCATGATTACTTTCCTGCAACTACATAATGTTTTTTCTGGAAGTTAATTGGTTTTTATTGTTTTTGTTAGTTTCATTTACACTCACAACCTACTCAACCCCAAATTGTCTAAATCTCTGCTCCAGCAATTTTGACCCATAAGGCATTCTATCAGTTTCATTTTTCTGAAGAAATCTCTCCTGCCGCCTACTCACCTAATCTAGACAGATATCTTTTCAGCCAGGTTCATAGTTATTATCTTAGAGTTTCCCTTTGCCATCATCCTGGAATGCCTTTGCCTCTTTCCTCTGTTAGAACTCATGTTAGGATTCTTTATTTTGTATATTTTCTGCTTCACTTCCTTATTTCCTGAGAAAGAGAACATAGGATATAAAAAATTTTGAGACTTTGTAAATCTGAGAATGTCTTTATTCTACTCTCACATTTGATTGATGGTTTGATTGAATTCTGGGTTGAAAATACATCTTTCTCAAAAGTTTAAAAGGCATTGTTCCATTAGCTTTTTTTAAAATAAATTTTTATTTATTTTTATTTTTGGCTGTGTTTGGTCTTCATTGCTGAGCGTGGGCTTTCTCTAGTTGCGGCAAGCGGGGGCTACTCTTCGTCATGGTGCGTGGACTTATTGCAGTGGCTTCTCTTGTTGCGGAGCACGGGCTCTAGGCATGCAGGCTTCAGTAGTTGTGGCTCACAGGCTCAGCAGCTGTGACTTGTGGGCTCTAGAGTGCAGGCTCAGTAGTTGTGGCACACGGGCCCAGCTGCTCCGTGGCATGTGGGATCCTCCCGGACCAGGGCTCGAACCTGTGTGCCCTGAATTGGCAGGCGGATTCTTAACCACAGTGCAACCAGGGAAGTCCCATGTTCCATTAGTTTTAAGTGTTTTGACCTTTAATGTTTTGTAGGTGATCTGTTTCTCTCTGTCTCTTTCTCTCTCCTTGTATAACGTCCTCTCTCTGCAATTCCTATTATTTGGAATTTGAACTTAAAGGATTGGACCCCTAAATTCCTCATCTTTTCTGTTATTTTTTACTTTTTCTTTCTTTCTACTTTATGGAAAATGGTCTTCCATTCTTCTGCCTATAGGACATAGGTCAGTGTGCTGGATGGTAGGTGAACAGAGGGCTTGGAGGTCCAACATTCCCTATAAAAACATTCACTTAATCCTCCTCTCTCCAGGTGGGTATCTCTAACCCAGTCTACATTCAGAGTCTAGCCTTGCTCCTCTCCTGCCAGGGTAGGACAGGGGATGGTGGATACACTCACTTGTTAAAAAGGCTTCTAACCAAACATATTTGTTGTTACCCCGCCACCATCACCTCGTTTTCCGTAAGTACTCTGCCTTCAATTCTGATTCCTGAACCTTTGAGTACTTATTTATGGTGTAATCATTTCTTGGCCTTCTCCACTCTTTGCTTAGGATTCAACTTTCTTGTATCTGCTGGGCTAGTTGTCACTGCCCATTTGCTTTACGACTTCCAAAATTTTGTTGCTGCTCTCTTCTATCTTGTTTTTTACCTCATTGGTGTATGCCTTTTCAAAAGTTCCTTTAGTGGAATTTTGGAAGGGAACAAAAGTAATGTTTAATTTGCCATTTTACCCAGAATATAGGTCTTCTTTAAACATACAAGTGTGTTTTCTGGATTGAGTAGTATGTTAAGCTACTAGCACATAAGAACAGATACATTCATCAAAATAGCTATTTACTGCCTTAAAAAAGTAGAGGATGGAACATAGGATTGGGATGTTTAAGTGGGCAAGCTTTTTCTTTTTTTTGTTAATTAATTAATTTTTTGGCTGTGTTAGGTCTTCATTGCTGCGCACAGGCTTTCTCTAGTTGCGTCGAGCAGGGGCTACTGTTCGTCGTGGTGCGTGGGCTTCTCATTACAGTGGCTTCTCTTGTTGCGGAGCGCAGGCTCAGTAGTTGTGGCTCGTGGGCTTAGTTACTCTGTAGCATGTGAGATCTTCCCGGACCAGGGCTCGAGTCTTTGTCCCCTGCACTGGCAGGCGGATTCTTAACCACTGCGCCACCAGGGAAGTCCCAAGTTTTTTGTCTTTTTTTATTTTTTTTTAATATGTATTTATTTATTTGGCTGCGCTGGGTCTTAGTTGCAGCATGCGGAATCTTTTAGTTGCGGCATGCAGGATCTAGTTCCCTGACCAGGGATCGAACCCGGGTGCCCTGCATTGGGAGCTTGGATTCTGAGCCACTGGACCACCAGGGAAGACCCTAAGTGGGCAAGTTTTGAATTTGGATAGGGATTGGGAGGAGTGAGATATCTCTGGTTGCAGGGCAGGATGACGTGGCCGTAGTGGAGTTTCTTTGGGCCAGGACAGACTAAGGGCAGTGAAGTTAAAAGTGAGTAGCTCTCATTTACAGATTTTCCTGTTGATAGTTACGGAGAGTGTGTATGTTTACCAACATGAGTAAAACCATAAGTATCATGTGAGAAAATACTTGCCTTTGTTGAGAACTCACTCACTGTGTCTCAGGCACCTTACTGAGCACCCCTGGAGATGGATAGTGTTTTTCCAATTTGCTGAGAGCTGGGAATCCACTGCAGGTTTATTCGACTTTGCAGCATGATTTAAATTCTATGGTGTTATATCTTCATGTCATGGATGACACCAGTTATTGAAATTAAGAAAAATTTTGTAATTACACAGACAACTGAAGATGTATTTCCCTCATTGTCTTCATAGTTATGTCTTTAAATTGTTGAGAATGAGCAAGTTGCATAAGTTTAGTTTCAGCTATACCTGTATTTTAAATATTTCAAAAGTCTTATTTCACATTTTTGAAATTTTCATTTATGTCCTTAAAAATGCTTTCTGGGCTTCCCTGGTGGCGCAGTGGTTGAGAATCTGCTTGCCAATGCAGGGGACGGGTTCGAGCCCTGGTCTGGGAAGATCCCACATGCCGCGGAGCAACTAGGCCCGTGAGCCACAACTACTGAGCCTGCGCGTCTGGAGCCTGTGCTCCACAACAAGAGAGGCCGCGATAGTGAGAGGCCCGCGCACCGCGATGAAGAGTGGCCCCCGCTTGCCACAACAGGAGAAAGCCCTTGCACAGAAACGAAGACCCAGCACAGGCATTAATAAATAAATTTAAAAAAAAAAAAGCTTTCTATAAACATTTTTTGCTTATCTAAAAAAAATATATATATATTTTTTTTTTTGTGTGGTATGCGGGCCTCTCACTGTTGTGGCCTCTCCCGTTGCGGAGCACAGGCTCTGGACGCGCAGGCTCAGCGGCCATGGCTCACGGGCCCAGCCGCTCCGCGGCATGTGGGATCTTCCCGGACCAGGGCACGAACCCGTGTCCCCTGCATCAGCAGGCGGACGCTCAACCACTGCGCCACCAGGGAAGCCCTAAAATATATATTTTTAAAGGACTGAGACCATGACTCTTTTGCCCACTGAGTTAACCTCATCCCCTCTTATTTCCTGGCACATAGTACAATAGATACTCACAAAATACCTGTTGAATAAACACATGAAAGTGTCTGTCGCAGTAGCTTGTGCAGGCATATGTGTCCTGAAGATGTGCACAAGAACATTAAATCACAGTCTATTTCATGAATATTACTTAGAAGCTAGTTAACACAGTGCCTAACTTGGTTTAGCTAACAAGATGCCATGATTTCTACACTCTTGAATATATTTTAGTTAATACAATTGAGATTTTTAAAAAATATAATGTTAAAATCTTATTACAGTATAATGAATGCTCAACAGAAAAGTGAAAGGTATGATATTTAAAATTGTATGTATTGGGCTTCCTTGGTGGCGCAGTGGTTGGGAGTCCACCTGCCGATGCAGGGGACACGGCTTCGTGCCCCAGTCCGGGAGGATCCCACATGCCGCGGAGCGGCTGGGCCTGTGAGCCATGGCCGCTGAGCCTGCGCGTCCGGAGCCTGTGCTCTGCAACGGGAGAGGCCACGACAGAGGCCCGCGTACCGAAAAAAAAAAAAAAAAAATTATATGTGTTTCATGGTTGCTGGTAGTTATTCTACATGGATATTGATAGTTTCTTCATGAGAGAACAAATAAAGTTATTCTTTAGCTATAGAATTTTCTGCAGTTTTGGTCGGATAGGAGGTTATTCCCTGATTCCAATTATGAAAGTTACCAATTACCACTGCAAAGATGCAGCATCTCTTTAATACAAAATAGAAGCTCAGATATAAGGGAAATTTAAACTTCTGTTAATATTAAAAAATCTGTAAGATTATATTTTTGGTGTTGATTCTATATTAGTAATAAGCAACACAACTGCTATATTGGGGTAAATGTATAAGAAATTTGGTCAGCTTCTGCTTTTTAGTTTGTCAGTTTTGTTTTCAAAAAGTTGTTATTTGTCTTCTTTGATAAGTGTAATGTGAGATATTCCCTTCAAATTTCATTATGATAAATGAGTTTGTTTCCTTGGACATCTTGTATACAGTAAATGCAAGGCATTTAACTCATACTTTGCTGAGGTTCTGAGTGAATATAGGGCATTAATATTCTGTCACTTGAGTTAGGAATAATATAGAAACTGATATTAGAATAGTTGTTGGGTTTTACAGTATCATTTAAAATCACTTGATCTGCACATGTTTCTTAAGGAGTAGTACTTGTAGTATTTTAAATGAACTACCTGGTGAAATAAACTGATTATGAGTGGCAACTGTGCAAAATAATAACTCCTAACACCATGTTTGTAAACGACGTTTAAATTTACAGAGTGCTTTTATATACATTATCTACCTCATTTACTGATCAAAAAAGAAACCCTTATGAGATAGTGTCATTGGCAATTTACAGATGGAGAAACTGACAGAGATATGAAATGTCTCGCTCTACTTTATACAGCTAGAGAAGGAAACGGGGAGCAGTCCTCTGACACCCAGGGGAGTGCTTTTGCTCGCATGTGCCACATTTGTTTTCAGGACTCAAGCCAGTTAGCTGATGAGCAAGACTTCTTCCCAGTATGTTCCTGGAAAGCAAAACAAACACCGCTCCCCCACGAGCAACAAAACCTCTTGGGGTGGGGAATGGGGCTTACCTCTGTGAGACGTTTATGAGGGAGATGTTCGAAGGATGTTTACTGAATTAAAATTGTTCATCTGTTCCCACAAGAGAGCCTAGCCACTGGCTTTACAAACCCCGAGTCCTGAACATAGCAGTCCTCAGACTGGCTTAGGCACTTCAAGACTCAGTCTCCCAAGTGTGTGGAATCGGAGTAACCGCTTTGGGATTCTTAAGTGTGAAAGTAAAACATGAGGATTCTCTCTCTTTTTTAAAGAATTTCCTTTCCCTTTCCAGGTTGCCCTCGGTGTTCCTTTTTACCTGATACCACCTGCACGAAAATGTTGGTGGTGGAAAGTATGGTGGTACCTGCCCTATAGCCCTGCATCCCTGAGGGGTTCCCTGGCAGGAGGAAACCCAGAGAACTCCTGCAGTTTACGAGGAAAATGTTCCATAGTTCACAGTATCAGGGTCAGTTCTTCTGGATGCTGTCTCTTAAGAATTCACAACTTTCTAGATTAGAAAAGAGTCTGGAAGAATATGTATTAGCCTTTTATCATTGGTTATTTTATAGTCATTATATATAGTGGTATTAAACGATGAGACATGTTTACTTTCCATGTAAAACAATTCTGTCATTGGATTATTTCTTCTTTTCAAAGAGCAAGGGTTGCATTCATACTCAGAAAAAAAGAAATTTTTACAAAAGAAGAGTTGGAAAAAAAAGTTATTGAAAACCTTAAACAATCTGGTGACCCACAGGTATTAGTGTTCACTTACGATTATGAGATGAGTAACAAACTGTTAGTAATAAACTGTTAGCAGTATATCAACAAATGCACTATTTATACTAATAGTTACTGAATCTGCATTCATTTTTTGAGTAAATTAAAATCACAGAATAGACGATAACCGGGCGCATATACAGAGTGCTTACTGTCTGCTGGGCACTCTTCTAAGAGCTTTACCTGGATTATCTCATTTAATTCTCTTCCTCATCTTACGCAGTTGGTATTTATACATGTGGAAGATAAGGCAGAGAGAAGGTGACTGCAAGGAAATGTGACATCAGCAGACGTTTGAAAAGCACTTATCTATTAGGAATCGCCCTCTCTTACTGCTGGGAACCCTGAAACCAGTGAGAGAGCCCAGGTTAGTCCCAGGGGTGGCAGAGTTTGTCTTCTCAGGCTGGACACTTAGCCACTCTCTTCCACTGCCCTGAGTGGATGTGGAATTCTAACCAGATTCTACAACTGAGAAGCAGTATCCTGATTACCTTAAACACTCTGAAAGACTAGTAGGGTCTTAATCCACTTCTAATGTTCCTTAGGAACCTGGTACACATTACACTAATTTTTATTCTTTTTCATTTGTTAGCAAGAATTGTCTCTGGTTCAGTCTTGGATGACAAAGGGAGGTTTGGAATATGGCAGGAGAGTCGTGTTTGGAAGTTGTATTTTGCCTAACTGGTGTTCTTTACTTTAGTGATCTGAACAATAGACTTGTGATACACTTAACTATCTACCTCCATTTCAAAACTGGCTTTTCAAGTTTTCAGAACCTCTTATCACACTGAAACTCAGCCAAGGTTAGAACTGCCTAGTATCTCTGTGCTGTCCTGCCCCCACTGCTCAAGAACCCCGATTTAGCATACTGCATTATCAAACAACTTCTGCAGAATCTTGCTTGTGGAGGCTGCTTGTGTATGAGATAATCTTTTTTTAGCATCATTTTTTTTTTCTCCTCACCATGCTTATGACCATATTCCTCAAAGGGAAAGGAAGACTGTCCTCAGACGTGTTAAGAAACACATGCTCCTTTTATGTGTATGCTTTACATTAACGTTTGTATACAATATGAATAGAAAATTGTAAATGTATACTGAATCAAAATCCAGGTGTGTACCTAGGCCATGATCATCAGGTAGGTGTCATATATCAACAGGACAATTATTATGTTTGTGTTCTTTAATTGTAGCAGTGAACTCTGTTCATTGCAATGAATGCAGCAGCATTTACTTTCCAAAAATTATGATTGATCCATGAGTCTCGTCGTCCTCCTAGGTCCTGTTTAAGAAGAACACACATCTTGGGGTATAGAGAAACCTAAAGAGGGGTGTATCAGTTAGCTTTGTCAGGGTAACAAACCATCACCAAATCACGTTTTGTTATCTCTTATGGTTATAAGGGTTAAATGAGATAATCTATGTAAAACTTCTATAACAGTAGCTGGCAGAAAGTAAATACTGAGTGCTTCTTCCAATGGCCTCACTTGGGCTCAGTCATGCAGATGGAGCGGTGGGTCACCTGGGGGCTGGCCTCTCTTTCCATATGATCATCATCCTCCAGGAGGCTAGCCTGAGCTTCCACACATAGAGCTTTCAGTGCTCTTAGTAGTAAGAGGGGACAAGCCCCAATATGCTAGTGCTATTCAAGCCTCTGCTTGCAGCATGTTTTCTGTTGTCCTCTCGGTCAAAGAAAGTCTCACGGCCAAACCCAGATTGGAAGAGTAGAGAAATTGATGCTACTTTTTTTTTTTTGAGAATTATACTTTTTGTTTTAATACAAATAATGTAAGCATGCATTCATATAAGTATATAGATTGACAGTTAGCTTTTCCCCCTCAACTAAAGAACTATTAAAAACACTTTGCCAGGGCTTCCCTGGTGGCACAGTGGTTGAGAGTCTGCCTGCCAATGCAGGGGACATGGGTTCGTGCCCCGGTCCGGGAGGATCCCACATGCCACGGAGCGGCTGGGCCCGTGAGCCATGGCCGCCGAGCCTGCGCGTCCGGAGCCTGTGCTCTGCAACGGGAGAGGCCACAACAGTGAGAGGCCCGCGTACCGCAAAAGAAAAACAACAACAAAAACACTTTGCCAGACAGAACCAGTTAATATGTTGACCACTGCTCAACACAGGCTGGTCTCCTTTTCTTCCATGTGCTCCCCAGGTTCTGTTGCACCTTCTCTTCTAGGGGTACCCCACTTATTTCCAGGGCTCTGACTTTCCTAGCCCTTTGCCCTCCCTGTGAGTTGCCACACACTGACTGCTAAGAAGGCAGCAGATTACTGCCAATGAAGCTTCGCCTCACTCTCCCAAAATGCCCAAGGTTAAGAGCTTTTATTAACAGGGCATGTCTTTTCCATCAACACCACTTGTTGATCAGGGGTACTGCTAAGAATTTGTGGCTGGTTTGTTTGTTTGTTTTTTAGCAATCAAATATAGTCTGCCTTTGGTAAAAATGACTCACATTTCTCCTGCAAGAAAGAAACGCTCCCCCCATCGTAGGATTTTCAGAAGCCTCATCCCATTAAGGCATCAGCCTCTAAGTCCAGAGGCTTATCCATCATCTGCATCACTTCTGGATACAGATGAGACCCCTCAGATACAGCCCTTCAGATGTGGATCCTCTTGATCCTGAGACAATGAACTTTTTAGTTATGTAGTTATCATAGATAACGATCATATATCTATATAGCATATAGATATACTCCAAATATAACATAACTATCATATATTTTAGTTATCTAGTTATCATAGTTTTTAGTTATCATAAACAAGTTACTTCCCCATACACACCCAACGTATCATGGTGAAATAGGGAAAAGATAACACCCCAAAACTACAGAAACAATATAAACAGCATCAGCACTCCACAGCAGCTCTATCCAGGTCCGTGCTGCTAGGTGTCCCCCCACTCCTGAGCAAGGGGAGGTCCCTTGATTAGGACCCAGTTCTCTTCCTCGGGAATGGGTCACTGGTGTCTATTTCTCTACTGCTCTTGGCTCTACCCTCTGAAACATTCTTCCTTTTCCATAAGAAATGGCTTATTTTTGCTTCTAAATAACTTCCTTAGCCTAGTTCTTACTGTAAAAACTCGAGCATCCAGAGGCCTCTTTTTCTTTGAATGGTCTCTGTCTCTTTTAGGTCATACTTTTGTGCTTGTCAGTAAAACTCTCTTAAAAACGTTGTGCATTTCCTCAGAATCCCGTAGGGTTCAGGCCCCTGAAACCCACAGCCAGAATTTTTTTTCTGGTCAGACATATCTGTCTCTCCTGTGGGTTGAGCGTCAAGCTGCTATGAGACAGTGCCTCAGGGAGTCTTAGAGGCCCTTTTGTCCAGCTGAGAAGCACTAGGAGGCACCACGTTAAATTTTACAAAGGTCTTCACTCTGAGGCCATTTCTTGCTCTAAAATTCTGGTCCTCTAGCTGAAGAGACTGGAGAGAGAAAAGATTTTCTTTTCCAGTCACGTGAGTTCTGGTTCTTCTCTATTTTCTCTAAATAATGCTTATTAACCAGATAATTCATTTTTCAGCTCATCCCTCTTTTGCAGAACCTTATATGCGGCTAGAAACACTCAGTGAACTCTTGCAACATTCTTCCTGGAGGTCTTTGCAGCTAACTTCAAAGTTCATTGTGTATCTTTCATGCTGCCACAGACATCACTTTTGCCAGTTGTTTTGCTGCAGCAGAATGTGGGTTGCCTTTTTCCCTGACTGCTGTACAGTTTCCTCATCGCTTCTCCAGTCTCCACAAACAGTTTGCATGCTATTTTTCTGGGTTTTGCTAATAGTTATCTCACTACTTTTCACCGGCTGTCTGGTCCCAAAGCTGATACTGAATATTTTAGGTTTTTGTTATGGCAACGTGCTACTTCTAGGTACCAATTTCTGTATGTTAGTTTTTGTGGCTTAAGAAACTGCTACAAATCTTAATGGCTTCAACAGCAATGATTAATTATTTCTCACAGTTCTTTCGATTGGTTGATCCCTCTTCTGTTGGTGTCTCCTGGCTCACTCATGTGGCTACAGTCAGTCAGTGGGTTAGCTGTGGGCTGGGTTCAGCTGGGATTACTAAAACCCCTGGGTCTCATCCTCCTGCAGGCTAGCCCAGGCTTCTTCATATGGTTGTATCAGGGGTCTGTTACAAGAGTAATAAGCTCTTTTGCACAAGTGCTTTTCAAGCCTCTGCTTGCATTATATTTACTAACATCTCATTAGCCAAAGCAAGTTCCAGTCTAATGGCCACACTCCAAATTCAAGAAGTTGAGAAATAGTCTATACCTCTTGATTGGAGGACATGGAAAGAATGTTGGTTGAAAAGTTTTTTTCAACTGTTCACAAAGAGTATGTACATATTTGGGGGGGGAAAGAATGGGCCACGTAGGAAGTCAGGTCAAGAAAGTAGGTTATGAATTGATAGTCATCACATCATGGAAATAATCTAACAATTTGGTTCTTTCATAGTTATTGTGAAGATTGTTGATGGGTTGGTTATATGTTTACTGGGTTATATATTGTTTACTGGGTTGGTTATATATTGTTTACTGGGTTGGTTATATATTGTTTATTGGGTTGTCCAGTAAAAAGGCAGGCTCACATTGGACACTCAGTTTGCCACTGACTGAGTTAGTTTTTCTTTCCTTGCTTTACCTAGTTTCGACTCTAGAGTGTTGCTGACCCACTTATAGCTTACCATTGTTAAATGCTTGGTTTTTATATAATTTCTTGGTCTGATACAACCTGTATGGGGAGAGAGAGGAATGTCAACAGCAGTATATGGAGATGACTGTGGTAAGGTTTGACCTTGTAACCATGAGGAAAGAGAAACATTTCAAAATAAAAGTGTGTCATCACACAGTTCAAAGATGTTAGTAATGATAATCTGAGTCACCAATAAATTGTGTCCAATGTTCTCTCTTTAAGGAAGCAATGAAATATGTCAATGCAGTTTAGAAGAGGATTTCCAACAAAAAGGAGTGAATACTTTTCAAGTTTGAAGGGAGAAACTTTGGTTAGGTAAAAGTCGCTTACACAAGAAAACCTCATGCACTGATGATGTTGGATAACAGAGATTTTTCTGCAGTCGTGTAAAAAATGCCAGCTGAAAATAATAATTTGTTTCCTTGGAGGATTAAAGAGGAGTAACCAGCCAACAGGATTAGGATCAGTGGCTTATAGGACTTTAAGAGGAAGAGGAACAGAAAAAGAACTGTAAAAATTCTGTGGGATTGTCCTTAGCTAGTACTATGAGTTGGAAAAGAAAAGTCATTAATGATCCTGAAAACTCTATTGACTTCTCTTTTTTAAAATACTCCATAAAAAAACTTTATATTTTTATGAAATATAAAGTTTAATTAAACTAGACTCAATGATTTATTCCCCATCATTTTTTCTTTCTACATAGATTTCCTCTGTATTTCCCAGACAAAAGTTTGCTTCACATTCCAAGGCCAAAGCCAAATCAGATGTAAGATACAGCAACAACTGTGTTTGTTTGTAAATGCTGATACAGATAACAGTAGAAAAACTCGTATGGATGATTTGACCCTTGAACCTGGAGCGCTCCTCTCTTTACTTTCTCCCTTAGCAAGGCCATCTGCTAGCATTCCCTCAATTGTCAATTCTATGCCCCTGACTGTAAACCTTCTACCTCCAAGTATCAGTGCTTTGGTATTTCAAAAGTCTTGGGACAGTCATAACCACAGTGAATCTTTGTTAGAAGAGAATTATCTGTGATTGCTAATAATTTTGTGGGCTTTTGGACAGTTGTGATGAGTGACTATCTGATTGAGTGCTCTAATAACTGAAACATTACAGTGTTGGGGAAACTGATATGAAGAGATTATTGTGGGCGAGAAGGTAATGGTTGTAATAGTGAAAAGGTTTTCATGTGTTCATCCAGATCTATGTTATTAGAAGCTAATAATTGCTCCAAATATAACACCTCAATTAGGGAATGCTATGATCTGGATGCTTGTGTTCCCCCCAAAATTGATGTGTTGAAATCCTAACCCCCAAGGTGATGGTATTGGGAGGTAAGGTCTTTGGGAAGTGACTAGGTCATGAGGGTGGAGCCCTCATGAATGGGATTAGTGGCCCCATAAAAGAGACCCCAGAGAGCTTGCTTGCCACTTCTGCCATGTGAGGTTACCGTGAGAAGAAGGCCGAGGAAGCAGGCCTTTATGAACGAGGAAGCAGGCCTTTACCAGACACAGAACCTGACCATGCTGGCACCCTGATTTCAGACTTCCAGCCTCCAGAACTGTGAGAAATAAATTTCCGTTGTTTATAAGCAAATTTCTGTTGCTTATAAGCCATCCAGTATGTAGTATGTTGTTACAGCAACTCAGATGGACTAAGACAGGGAGTAGGTTCCCTATAAGATTAACGATTTCAGAAACCTTTTTAGGGCGAGGCTCAGGAAAAAGACACTAGTGTAGCTTTGTGGTTTACAGAATCTCTCAAGTCAGATTTTCTGGATTCAGATCTCAGTTCCATATTTATTAACTGTGTGACTTTAGGCAAGTTGCTTAAAACACCAGGTTTTACTTATTTGAGTAAAATTATTATTTATGGATCTGAATCAACCTGGCTGGGAAAGTACACTCCTTACCCTTTAAGGGTCGTGTTACTATGGTGTGTCCTAAAAAGTAACCGCTAAATTACTGTGACACAGGACCTATGGGATTTCCTGGCCCCTACTGCAGGTCTGTGGTGGTGATGGGTAGGAGGGACTGGGCAAGGTGGTCGAGAAAGGTGTTTTCAGGGTGATCCCACAGGGCTGTGCAAGTTGTGTTCAGCACAGGGATGAGGGGGGCTGGAAACCTGTCCCATGCCCAGATTATCAGTCCCTGTGCCCTGGAGCAGGGCTGCATCCACCCAGAGATGTCATATGGCAGATGTCATATGGTCCCTACACAAGGGCTCATCAAGGCACCATATGGACCAGTGGTGGACCTAGGCATAAAGACACATTCTGATTTGTAATCATCATTTTCTTTTAACAAGATTTTAAAAATTCGTATAAAATCAGGATATAGGAGATAGAGATTATAAAATCTGAAAATCAAAATGTGGGTGCTACATTTTTTCTTTTTTGTGGGATTTTTTTTTTTTTTTTTGGCCACACCCTGAGGCACGCAGGATCTTAGTTCCCCGACCAGGGATTGAACCTGTGCCCCCTGCAGGGGAAGCACGGAGCCTTAATCACTGGACCGCCAGGGAAGTCCCTGGGTGCTATGTTTCAAGTCACTGCTTGAAAGTGCTCATTTGGAGCATATGTCTGGGGGCAGGATCTTTTTAGTTTTACCTGTAATTGAATCCTCTGTGTGTTTATATGTGTGTGTATGTGTGTGTCTAAATGTGTACTTTAGTTTCTGTTGAAACAAGAATCCTAAACTTTCTGGACTCACATTACATACGAGTAGTCTCTAAAACATCTCTTCATTGTAAATACAGAAAGGAAAGCTCTTCCATGCTTTTGGATTCCTTCCCCTCCTGTAATCTATAAGTTGATCTCCATAATAAACCTCATATGATTTGTATATCTGCTGCTCCACATTGTATCTGCCTGTGTCTGAAGTTTCTCACATATTGCTGCGAAACAGGGATAGGTTTTTATTTTTTCCTGGTAGTAGGCAAAATTTACTCAGTATATTGCTTAAGGTATTGTATTGCTTAAGGTATTATAATGTATGTATTATTGCTTAAGAAATGTAAAAATTCTGTGGGATTGTCCTTAGCTAGTATTATGAGTTGGAAAAGAAAAGTCATTAATGATCCTGAAAACTCTATTGACTTCTCTTTTTTAAAATACTCCATAAAAAAACTTTATATTTTTATGAAATATAAAGTTTAATTAAACTAGACTCAATGATTTATTCCCCATCATTTTTTCTTTCTACATAGATTTCCTCTGTATTTCCCAGACAAAAGTTTCCTTTCCTGTGCAAAAGCTTTTGAGTTTCATTAGGTCCCATTTGTTTATTTTTCTTTTTATTTCCATTTCTCTAGGAGGTGGGTCAAAAAGGATCTTGCTGTGGTTTATGTCATAGAGTGTTCTGCCTATGTTTTCCTCTAAGAGTTTGAGAGTTTCTGGCCTTACATTTAGGTCTTTAATCCATTTTGAGTTTATTTTTGTGTATGGTGTTACGGAGTGTTCTAATTTCATTCTTTCACATGTAGCTGTCCAGTTTTCCAAGCACCACTTATTGAAGAGGCTGTCTTTTCACCATTGTATATTCTTGCCTCCTTTATCAGAAATAAGATGACCATATGTGCATGGGCTTATCTCTGGGTTTTCTATCCTGTTCCATTGATCTATATTTCTGTTTTTGTGCCAGTACCATACTGTCTTGATTACTGTAGCATTGTAGTATAGTCTGAAATCGGGGAGCCTGATTCCTCCAGCTCCGTTTTTCGTTCTCAAGATTGCTTTGGCTATTCGGGGTCTTTTGTGTTTCCATACAAATTGTGAATTTTTTTTTCTAGTTCTGTGAAAAATGCCATTGGTGATTTGATAGGGATTGCATTGAATCTGTAGATTGCTTTGGGTAGTAGAGTCATTTTCACAATGTTGATTCTTCTGATGCATGAACATGATATATCTCTCCGTTTGTATCATCTTTAATTTCTTTCAGCAGTGTCTTATAGTTTTCTGCATACAGGTCTTTTGTCTCCTTAGGTAGGTTTATTCTTAGGTATTTTATTCTTTTTGTCACAGTGGTAAATGGGAGTGTTTCCTTAATTTTTCTTTCAGATTTTTCAGCATTAGTGTATAGGAATGTAAGAGATTTCTGTGCATTAATTTTGTATCCTGCTACTTTACCCAATTCATTGATTAGCTCTAGTAGTTTTCTGGTAGTATCTTTAGGATTCTCTATGTATAGTATCATGTCATATGCAAACAGTGACAGCTTTACTTCTTTTCCGATTTGGATTCCTTTTATTTCATTTTTTTCTCTGACTGCTGTGGCTAAAAATTCCAAAACTATGTTGAATAATAGTGGTGAGAGTGGACAACCTTGTCTTCTTCCTGATCTTAGAGGAAATGGTTTCAGTTTTTCACCATTGAGAACAATGTTGGCTGTGGGTTTGTCATATATGGCCTTTATTATGTGGAGGTAAGTTCCCTCTATGCCTACTTTCTGGAGGGTTTTTACCATAAATGGGTGTTGAATTTTGTCAAAAGCTTTTTCTTCGTCTATTGAGATGGTCATATGGTTTTTCTCCTTCAATTTGTTAATATGGTTTATCACATTGATTGATTTACATATATTGATAAATCCTGGCATTCCTGGGATAAACCCCACTTGATCATGATGTATGATCCTTTTAATGTGCTGTTGGATTCTGTTTGCTAGTATTTTGCTGAGGATTTTTGCATCTATGTTCATCAGTGATATTGGCCTGTAGTTTTCTTTCTTTGTGACATCTTTGTCTGGTTTTGGTATCAGGGTGATGGTGGCCTCGTAGAATGAGTTTGGGTGTGTTCCTCCCTCTGCTATATTTTGGAAAAGTTTGAGAAGCATAGGTGTTAGCTCTTCTCTAAATGTTTGGTAGAATTCACCTGTGAAGCCATCTGGTTCTGGGCTTTTGTTTCTTGGAAGATTTTTAATCACAGTCTCAATTTCAGTGCTTGTGATTGGTCTGTTTATGTTTTCTATTTCTTCCTGGTTCAGTCTTGGGAAGTTGTGCTTTTCTAAGAATTTGTCCATTTTTTTCAGGTTGTCCATTTTATTGGCATATAGTTGCTTGTAGTAATCTCTCATGATCCTTGTATTTCTGCAGTGTCAGTTGTTACTTCTTTTTCATTTCTAATTCTACTGATTTGAGGCTTCTCCCTTTTTTTCTTGGTGAGTCTGGCTAATGGTTTATCAATTTTGTTTATCTTCTCAAAGAACCAGCTATTAGTTTTACTGATCTTGGCTATCATTTCCTTCATTTCTTTTTCATTTATTTCTGCTCTGATCTTTATGATTTCTTTCCTTCTGCTAACTTTGGGGTTTTTTTGTTCTTCTTTCTCTAATTGCTTTAGGTGTAAGGTTTGGTTGTTTATTTGAGATGTTTCTGGTTTCTTGAAGTAGGATTGTATTGCTATAAAATTCCCTCTTAGAACTGCTTTTGCTGCATCCCATAGGTTTTGGGTCATCGTGTTTTCATTGTCATTTGTTTGTAGGTATTTTTTGATTTCCTCTTTGATTTCTTCAGTGAGCTTTTGGTTATTTAGTAGTGTCTTGTTTAGCCTCCATGTGTTTGTATTTTTTACAGATTTTTTTCCTGTAATTGATATCTAGTCTCATAGCGTTGTTGTCGGAAAAGATACTTGATATGATTTCAATTTTCTTAAATTTACCAAGGCTTGATTTGTGACCCAAGATATGATCTATCCTGGAGAATGTTCCATGAGAACTTGAGAAGAAAGTGTATTCTGTTGCTTTTGGATGGAATGTCCTATAAATATCAATTAAGTCCGTCTTGTTTAATGTATCATTTAAAGCTTGTGTTTCCTTATGTATTTTCATTTTGGATGATCTGTCCGTTGGTGATTCTCTGTCGATTTCCCCTTTTATGGCTGTTAGCATTTGCCTTATATATTGAGGTGCTCCTGTGTTGGGTGCATAAATATTTATAACTGTTATAGCTTCTTCTTGGATTGATCCCTTGATCATTATGTAGTGTCCTTCTTTGTCTCTTGTAATAGTCTTTATTTTAAAGTCTATTTTGTCTGATATGAGAATTGCTACTCCAGCTTTCTTTTGATTTCCATTTGCATGGAATACCTCTTTACATCCCCTCACTTTCAGTCTGTGTGTATCCCTAGGTCTGAAGTGGGTCTCTTGTAGACAGCATATATACGGGTCTTGTCTTTGTATCCATTGAGCCAGTCTGTGTCTTTTGGTGGGAGCATTTAATCCATTTACATTTAAGGTAATTACCGATATGTATGTTCCTATTACCATTTTCTTAATTGTTTTGGGTTTGTTATTGTAGGTCTTTTCCTTCTCTTGTGTTTCCTGCCTAGGGAAGTTCCTTTAGCATTTGTAAAGCTGGTTTGGTGGTGCTGAATTCTCTTAGCTTTTGCTTGTCTCTAAAGGTTTTAATTTCTCCATTGAATCTCAGTGACATCCTTGCTGGGTAGAGTAATCTTGGTTGTAGGTTTTTCTGTTTCATCATTTTAAATATGTCTTGCCACTCCCTTCTGGCTTGCAGAGTTTCTGCTGAAAGATCAGCTGTTAACCTTATGGGGATTCTCTTGTATGTTATTTGTTGTTTTGCCCTTACTGCTTTTAATATTTTTTCTTTGTATTTAATTTTTGATAGTTTGATTAGTATGTGTCTTGGCGTATTTCTCCTTGGATTTATCCTGTATGGGACTCTCTGTGCTTCCTGGACTTGATTGACTATTCCCTTTCCCATATTAGGGAAGTTTCCAACTATAATCTCTTCAAATATTTTCTCAGTCCCTTTCTTTTTCTCTTCTTCTTCCGGGACCCCTATAATTCGAATGTTGGTGCATTTAATATTGTCCCAGAGGTCTGTGAGACGTTCCTCAATTCTTCTCATTCTTTTTTCTGTATTCTGCTCTGAAGTGGTTATTTCCACTATTTTATCTTCCAGGTCACTTATCCGTTCTTCTGCCTCAGTTATTCTGCTATTGATTCCTTCTAGAGAACTTTTAATTTCATTTACTGTGTTGTTCATCATTGTTTGTTTGCTCTTTAGTTCTTCTAGGTCCTTGTGAAACGTTTCTTGTATTTTCTCCATTCTATTTCCAAGATTTTGGATCATCTTTACTGTCATTACTCTGAATTCTTTTTCAGGTAGACTGCCTATTTCCTCTTCATTTGTTTGGTCTGGTGGGTTTTTACCTTGCTTCTTCATCTGCTGTGTGTTTCTCTGTGTTCTCATTTTGCTTAACTTACTGTGTTTGGGGTCTCCTTTTTGCAGCCTGCAGGTTCGTAGTTCCCGTTGTTTTTGGTGTCTGCCCACAGTATCTAAAGTTGGTTCAGTGGGTTGTGTAGGCTTCCTGGTGGAGGCAACTAGTGCCTGTGTTCTGGTGGATGAGGCTGGATCATGTCTTTCTGGTGGGCAGGACCGCATACGGTGGTGTGTTTCAGGGTGTCTGTGACCTTATTATGATCTTAGGCAGCCTCTCTGATGATGTGTGGGGTTGTGTTCCTTCATGCTAGTTGTTTGGCATAGGGTGTACAGCACT
Organism: Aethalodelphis obliquidens; assembly: GCF_003676395.1. NCBI lineage: Eukaryota > Metazoa > Chordata > Mammalia > Artiodactyla > Delphinidae > Aethalodelphis > Aethalodelphis obliquidens. The sequence goes on along the minus strand of NW_020837947.1, from coordinate 20,436,950 downwards.
GTAGCTTGCTGGTCGTTGAGTTGAGCTGGGTCTTAGCGTTGAGATGGAGATCTCTGGGAGAGCTTTCGCCAATTGATATTACATGGAGCCGGGAGGTCTCTGGTGGACCAGTGTCCTGAACTCGGCTCTCCCACCTCAGAGGTGCAGGCCTGACACCCGGCTGGAGCACCAAGACCCTGTCAGCCACATGGCTCAGAAGAAAAGGGAGAAAAAAGGAAAGAAAAGAGAAAATATAAAGAAATAAAGTTTTTAAAATAAAAAAAATTTTAATTATTAAAAATAAAAAAAATTTTTAAGTAAAAAAAAAAGAAAAAAGGAAGAAGAGGGCAACCAAACCAAGAAACAGATCCATCAATGATAACAAGTGCTAGAAACTATATTAAAAAATAATAATAATAATGGACAGACAGAACCCTAGGACAAATGGTAAAAGCAAAGCTATACAGACAGGGCTTCCCTGGTGGCGCAGTGGTTGAGAGTCCGCCTGCCGATGCAGGGGACACGGGTTCGTGCCCCGGACCAGGAGGATCCCGCATGCCGTGGAGGGGCTGGGCCCGTGAGCCATGGCCGCTGAGCCTGCGCGTCCGGAGCCTGTGCTCTGCAATGAAATGGGAGAGGCCACAACAGTGACAGGCCCACGTACCGCAAAAAAAAAAAAAAAAAAAAAAAAAAAGCTATACAGACAAAATCACACAAAGAAGCATACACATACACACTCACAAAAAGAGAAAAAGAAAATATATATATACATATATGAAAGAAAAAGGAAGACAGCAACCAAATCAATAAACAAATCTACCAATGATAATAAACTCTAAATACTAAACTAAGATAAACATAAACCCAAAAACCAGTCAGTCGCATACAGCAAACCCCAAGTCTACAGTTGCTCCCAAAGTCCATCGCCCCAATTTTGCAATGATTCGTTGTCTATTCAGGTATTCCGCAGATGCAGGTACATCAAGTTGACTGTGGAGATTTAATCCGCTGCTCCTGAGGCTGCTGGGAGAGACTTCCCTTTCTCTTCTTCGTTCGCACAGCTCCCGGGGTTCAGCTTTGGATTTGGACCCGCCTCTGCGTGTAGGTCGCCTGAGGGCATCTGTTCTTCGCTCAGACAGGACGGGGTTAAAGAAACAGCTGATTCAGGGGCTCTGGCTCACTCAGGCCGGGGGGAGGGAGGGGTACGGAAGCGGGGCGCACCTGCAGCGGCAGAGGCCGGCATGACGTTGCACCAGCCCGAGGTGCGCCGTGCGTTCTCCTGGGGAAGTTGTCCCTGGATCACGGGACCTTGGCAGTGGCGGGCTGCACAATCTCCCGGGAGGGGAGGTGTGGAGAGTGACCTGTGCTCGCACACAGGCTTCTTGGTGCCGGCAGCAACAGCCTTAGCGTCTAATGCCCGTCTCTGGGGTCCGCGCTGATAGCCGCGGCTAGCGCCCGTCCCTGGAGCTCGTTTAGGTGGTGCTCTGAATCCCGTCTCCTCGCTCACCCCAAAACAATGGTCTCTTGCCTCTTCAGCAGGTCCAGACTTTCTCCCGGACTCCCTCCCGGCCAGCCGTGGTGCACTAAACCCTGCAGGCTGTGTTCACGCCGCCAACCCCAGTCCTCTCCCTGCGCTCCGACCAAAGCCCGAGCCTCAGCTCGCGCCCCCGCCCGCCCCGGCGGGTGAGCAGACAAGCCTCTCGGGCTAGTGAGTGCCGGTTGGCCCTGATCCTCTGTGAGGGAATCTCTCCGCTTTGCCCTCCGCACCCCTGTTGCTGCGCTGTTCTCCGCGGCTCCGAAGCTTCCCCCCCTCCGCCACCCTCAGTCTCTGCCCGCGAAGGGTCTTCCTAGTGTGTGGACACCTTTCCTCCTTCACAGCTCCCTCCCACTGGTGCAGGTCCCATCCCTATTCTTTTGTCTCTGTTTTACCTTTTTTCTTTTCCCCTACCCAGGTACGTGGGGGATTTCTTACCTTTTGGGAGGTCTGAGGTCTTCTGCCAGCGTTCAGTAGGTGTTCTGTAAGAGTTGTTCCACGTGTAGGTGTATTTCTGATGTATTTGTGGGGAGGAAGGTGATCTCCACGTCTTACTCCTCTGCCATCTTGAAGGTCTCTCCCATTTTAACCTTTTGGGGAACATTTTTAGAAGCCTCTTGGTTGACTTTTTTCTGTTGTAGTTTTCCTAATGTTTCCTCCTTGGCAACCAGGAAACCTTCTAGATCAGTGGGACCAACTCATTTGGGGCTGGGCTGGGCCAGAAAAGGTGGGCCGGAAGGCAAGGTAAAGGCTACTTTCTTGTCTATACCTGCAGAGAGAATCTTGAGTTCCCCACACCCTTCCTGACTCTCCCCTTACCAGATTATGGACTTGAGCCTTCAAGTGAGCTTAGACCTTCGCCTGATTTAGGACCCATGGCTTCATGTTGTTAGGTCTTGAGGAGTGACTGCCTCTGACTGTATTCTTCCAAGGCCATTTTCTATATGATTGCAGTGCACTTTGCTATTCATATTATGAATGAAATGATTCTCCCAAATAGCTTTTTCAGGGCTTTAGGAGAGTAATACAGAGCCTGGGACCTGTCTAGGAGTAGTGGGAGACCAACAAGCAGGCTCCTAATGTTCTGGTGTGTGATGCTGCCCCTTAACCACCCTTACCTTCCATGATAGTTCCTCCTAAGCCTTCCTTGCATCCATCACCGTTTCTTGCCTTGTTCATCAAAATTTATCCATTCTCTGTCCTATCCACTTGTTTCAGAGTAGAATATATTGGATACTAACATAAGCAGATAAATACAGCTCAACTTGATGCTAGTCAACTAATGTACTTTCCCCATGTCATATAAGGTGATAACCTGATTGCAATGCATGCACCTTAAAGAAAGACTTTAAAAAATTAGTCCTTTACATATATACACTACCAAATGTAGAATAGATAGCTAGTGGGAAGCAGCCGCATAGCACAGGGAGGTCAGCTTGGTGCTTTGTGACCACCTAGAGGGGTGGGATAGGGAGGGTGGGAGGGAGATGCAAGAGGGAGGGGACATGGGGATATATGTACATGTATAGCTGATTCACTTTGTTATACAGCAGAAACGAACACAACATTGTAAAGCAATTACACTCCAATAATGATGTTAAAAAAATAATGCAACAAATATTTCACTTTCACATTTTTCAATAAAAAAAGAAGTTAGTCCTTTAAACAAATATAGTTTTCTGGGGCTTCATTTAATTAATAAATCTACATGGAAATTATAAAAATGTTGGAAAATACAGAAAAGCACAAGGAAGTAATTAAAACCATTTATAATTCCACAATTTGAAGAAAACTACATCTTGATGTGTATTATTCAAGTCTTTATTTCAGGATGTATGCACGGTAGCACTGCTCATTCTCTTCCCTTTACATAGTTTTTCTACCCAAAATGGTATTTACACTTTTCATCCCATTATAGCCTTCTAAACTCTGTGATTATGTGGCAGTCAATACCTCATTTTTGCACCTTTAAATCATTTTTGAATTTCTGTGAAAACTGTGGTGATGAAAATATTTACAGCAGTGAGCTTCACATACCCCTGCATATATCCTTAGAATAAATGTACTTAAGACAAAACAAATACACATTTTAAAAGCTTTTATACATACTATTAAGCTGCCCTCAAAAAGGTTCTATCAGTTTGCCCTCCTATAAGCATTTTTTTCAGCGTTCACAGAATTCTCTTTTAAATCATTATCTAAAAAAATTCCTGCCAGCTTAGGGGGCAAAAAGAAATCTCAGTGGTTTAATTTGCATTTCCTTGTTTTGATAGTGAAGTCCCTCATGCTCACCTTTATACACCTGCTGGAGATAGGTGACTGTAGTGGTTAAGTGGGGCTACTCTAGAGTCGGACTCTTCACTTACCGGGGACCTTGGGTACGTTCCTTAACCTCCTTAAACTCACTTACCAACTCTGATAATGACAACACCTACTTCATGAAGTCCGTATGAAGACTAAAGAGGGTAGCACATGAAAAGGGCTTAGAACATGTTTACTGGCATTACAGTAAGTACCTGATACATATTAACTATCCCTGTGTTCGCTGGCATTTATAGTTCTTCTTATATGAATTGCCTTTTCATCGTCTTTGTTTGGGCAAGTGTTTTTTTTTGTTTTGGGGAGGCAGGAGTTTTTAATATTGATACATTAAGTAAGTTAACCCATTATGTGCCATATATTGAAATCCCCCCCCCAACTTGTGGTGTGTCTTTAAATTTTGTTCAAAATGAGGAAATATTTGGGTATCAGGCAGTTCAGGCCAGGGAAGGCATAGTTTTGGTCCAGCCTGGGTCTTTTTTCTGCCTCTCAGTTGTGCTTCTAGGAGTCACCTTCCCCATCACTGAGAAAGTCCAGTATTGATTTTTGTCACTAGAAAGCAGAAATGGCATTTTAAGCAGGATAACTTGTATTCAGAAACACCACTATGGAATAAAACCTTGCTTAATTTATGTAAATAATGACCATGGCAGACAAGAACCTGTGGTTAGTATTTCACCATTTTCCATTTATCACTAAATCCAACTTGTCAGCATTCCATTAGTGGGGTGGTAAAATTAATTACTTCAACTTGAGAGAAGCTTCTAATTTGAAAGCAAGATCCCTGATAGATTGAGTAGCCATTAAATGCTGCTATTGACATTTTCCCTCTCTTTTCTGCAAATTATATAGTAGAAAGAAATCTTTCTAGCCACGAAATCTTATATAAAAGGGCAAAATGTTTATTATTTTGGCATCTATACATGCTATTAAAAATGAAAGTTTTTACTTCATTGGAAAAAATATGGACATAGAGAACATGGTTGTGCCTTGCTAAGCAGGGAACTGATCAGAACCACTCTTACAAAAACATGGAAATTCTGTTTGAGCTGCCAACTTGTTTCAAGAAGCCATTAAAAGTGGGCAAATATTGCTGCTCTGTGATGGATAAATGGGAGTTATATTACTGCTACAGGGCTTGTGTACGACTGAAATTTTCCATATAAAACTTTTTTTTTTTTAAGTTTTGTTAATGATACACCACTAGGGACCTCGGGAAAAGCTGAACATCTTTCACTTCTGATTCTTCATCTGGCTTGTGCTATGTGATTCCCACCTAGATAAATATCTTCTTTCTGCTCACCTCTCCTACTTGCTAAAATCACATAAAACACTTAACTATTTCTCTATCTCTTTTACTCTTAATACCTTCCAGTAGAATATATTTTGGGGTTTTTCCCCCAAATATTTTTAAGCACTGAGTATCAAACAGACATTCAAACTCTGAAGTATGTACAGGTGATATTAGGCAGAAGAGCAAGGAGATTTCAGCTTCCACCAAATTTTATACTTCCTTTTTAGATTTTTGTCTTTGTTCATTTTGTTGTTGTTTTACTTTAAGCATGTTTTATTCTTATAACATTTTTAAGATAAAAAATTAAACCATGATTTCTATCATTAAAAAAATATTCTTGGGCTTCCCTGGTGGCACAGTGGTTGAGAGTCCGCCTGCCGATGCAGGGGACACGGGTTCGCACCCCGGTCCAGGAAGATCCTACATGCCGCGGAGCGGCTGGGCCCGTGAGCCACGGCCGCTGAGCCTGCGCGTCCGGAGCGTGTGCTCTGCAACGGGAGAGGCCATAGCAGTGAGAGGCTCGCGTACCGCAAAAAAAAAAAAAAAAAAAAAAAAAGTCTTATGATGTACAGGATGCTCACCACTGCTGAAATAGACACAGGATAGACAACACTTAGAGTTGACCCCAAAGCCTTGACTGGCCTTAATTAACAATCATTATCCTTGCAAGTCTTTTCTTATTTTTCTTTTCTCTGGTGTGCTTTGATTTGCGATTATTGGAGAACTGTAAAGCAAGAAAAAGAGATGGATTCCCAATGCAATCTAAAATTTGAAATTGCTGATTGAGTTCCGGGCACCTCCGCTACTGCACTGAGATACTATAAGCTATAAAATACAAGTGTGTTCGTGACTCTCAGTCATGTTAGTCCTTTACTCATAAGCAAAATGTTATGAAACATTTAGCTCCTTTAGTGCATTTCTTACCTACACCCAGGAGTAAAGAATTGGGAGTGCTGAGCAGTGAGCAGAAGGTTTATTTCAATCTTTAATTCCCTCAATGCAAATATCTGACTCTCAATTAATTAAGTTCTGAGGAATTTAACCTCAGTATCTCTATTTACAGGCATAATGAAGGACCGGCTAGTAGAACTTGTGGAGTTAACCAAGCGGTATGAACAGCAGTTCCCAGACGAGGACAATGAATTTGACTCGCCCCCCGAGGATATCGTGTTCGAGACGGACCACATCCTGGAATCCTTGTACCGAGACATCCAGGACCTTCAGGATGAAAACCAGCAGCTAACTTACGACGTGAAGCGGCTGGGAAAGCAGAACACCCGCTTCCTCACGTCCATGAGGCGCCTCAGCAGCATCAAGCGGGACACCAACTCGATTGCCAAGGACATCAAGGCCCGGGGCGAGAGCATCCACCGCAAGCTGAGCGCCATGAAGGCGCTGAGCGAGGTCGCCGAGGCCCAGCACGGCGCGCACTCGGCCGTGGCGCGCATCGCGCGCGCACAGTACAGCGCTCTCACCCTCCCGTTCCAGGCCGCCATGCTCGAGTACAACCAGGCCGAGATGAAGCAGCGCGAAAACTGCAAGATCCGCATCCAGCGCCAGCTGGAGATCATGGGCAAGGACGTGTCGGGCGACCAGATCGAGGACATGTTCGAACAAGGCAAGTGGGACGTGTTCTCAGAGAACCTGCTGGCTGACGTGAAGGGCGCGCGGGCGGCCCTCAACGAGATCGAGAGCCGCCACCGCGAGATGCTGCGGCTGGAGAGCCGCATCCGCGACCTGCACGACCTCTTCCTGCAGATGGCCATGCTGGTGGAGCAGCAGGCTGACACCCTGGACGTCATCGAGTTCAACGTGCAGAAGACCCTCGACTACACCGGCCAGGCCAAGGTGCAGGTGAGCAAGGCCGTGCAGTACAAGAAGAAGAACCCCTGCCGGACCGTCTGCTGCTTCTGCTGCCCCTGCCTCAACTAGCAGAAGGCCCAGGCCGCCACACCCCATCCCTGGCAGGAATGGGAGGGGAAGCACACTGGGAAAGATTTTGAGGCTGTCTGCACTGGGGTGAGTTGCCCTAATCCCTAGGGACCTCAGTCTTTAGAGAAGGAAAAAACTCGGTCCCAGAATTCCAGTCCAGCTCGTACTTGGAAAGAGAGTTGATCCCCCCCCGCTGTTTCATCTGTAAGGACAGATGCCTACTGAAGTTTTGTGAGGTCATTGTATGGCACATAGCACCCTTGCCTCTTAAAGGAAGCCAAATAAGGAACTGACGTGGCAACGTACTCTACGGTAGAAGTCCAAGGCATGTTTGTACATGGACCTCTAGGAGGAAGTCAGTCCTGCATCGGCTCACAGTATGAACTCCTTATCAAGGCTTCATTTACCCTATCCTGAAAGTACCTCTGTTGTGTTCATTTTTGAGTGAACCGATCTTGGGAAAAACTGCACACCTGCCATTTCTGATTCTTCATCTGGTTTACGCTATGTGATTCCCGCCTGGATGTATATCTTCTTTCTGCTCACCTCCTCTACTTATTAAAATTACATTTAACACTTACTATTATTTCCTTACCTCTTACTTTTAATATCTTCCATCAGAATGTAATTTGGGATTTTTTTTTTCCAAAGATTTTTAAGCACTGAGTATTGAACAGGCACTCAAATTGAAGTATGTTTGTCACATTATATATATTTTTCATAAATAAAAATAATTTAAAATTTATCTTTGTACTTGATTATTACCAATGCACATATATGTAAATGTAAACTACCAATATTTACTAATGCATGTACATAATGACCAGTTGGTTTAACTTTACTTTTGTAAATATGGTATATAAACATCCATGAAACATTTTTACTGGTTGTTGGTGTTGGTTTGCTTGTTATGAGTTTATCTCACTCTGATCTGCATCTCCATAGTCCAGTTTGGGTCAAAACTTTATTTTGAACAACTCTGTGTTGGTTACAGTGGTAAAGAACAGGTGTCAAATGCTGAAAATGCATACGGAACTAGAAATATTAAAAAACGGTCTTAGAAATAATTACTTTTGTTTTACTGTGGCCCATTCTTTTCATGCATGGCAATGTAGTAATTTAAAATAAAATAATTCTGGTCACGTTAGTTTAATATACATTACATTATAAACATCCCTTTTATGCATTTGTGTGTTGACCATTTAAATCTTAGTCTGCGTTTTCAATTAGTCTTTAAAAAAATTTTCTACTACCTGCTTGAGGCTTCAACAACTGGATGGAACTCTGAATGGGGGGGGGTGTGAAAAATAATTCACATGGGGTATGTTGCTTTCCCTCCTGAGTTATTTATAATAGTTTAGCAAAATCATCATATTTTGGAGATCTGGTTTCATTTGCAAGCTTTGTAATGCCCTTACCCGCACTTACCATGTTTCCTGTCTTTCTTTTGAGTCAACTATTAACTCTTTCTACTTATTTAATAAAAGAGAGAGTTTATTCAGTGGTCATTATTCTCGCGTCCTTCAGACAGTGAACTTTTAAAAGGAGTAAAAAGAAGAGTATGTGAACTCTTTGGAACTCACTGACTAATCTGCTTATGACCATGACATCTAGCCCTGCTCCTAATTTTAATTTCATGGTTAAATATGAGAATCGTGGAAACCAAGTCCCACTGGGCTCTTCTCAGATTTCTCCCAATTCTTTCTCAGCTAACTCCAGGGATAGGTTTCACCTATGACCTAATTAACTTTCTCTAAAAAAAAAGTCTTCACACAGCTCCATTGCTATGTCTTTCATGGTAGGGAAGAGATATTGGAAATACAGGCCACCAGCTAGTTTTCGTAAGAGAGAATAGTTCATGAATTCAACCCATAAAGCAGTTTCTTCGTGTGGAATCATTCATAAAAGTCAAGGAGTTTGCTGGCTCTATGTATTTTTTAATTTCCTACATTTCACATTGGAGAATTAGGTAAAAACTTCACTTTAGTATACTAAGAGATTAGTGTACTGTTGCTTATTGAAAAGGCAAGAATTTTTCTTCCTGGTTTTTAGTAATTGTCTGGGTGTGGCATAGTGGTTAAGAACAGAGATTCAGGACCCTACTCTCTGGGTTCAAAACATGACTTTGCCATATACCAACTATATAATTTGGGCACGTTACTTAACCTCCCTGTGCCTCAGTTTCCTCATCTGTAAAATGGATATAATAGGACCTACCTCATAGAGTTGTTGGAAGAAGTAAATGACTAAATATGTAAAAGCACTTAGGACAGTGCCTGGCACATGCTAAGTGCTATGTTCATTATTGCATAACTTTCTTGTAGACTGAGAGAGCTACTAGTAATTAAATTAATAGTTATTAACTTCTGAGGAAAAGTAAATATTCTTCTGTTAATAGTCTTTAATAAAATAGAATTTAAAAACCCAAGACCCTATCTTCTTTGAATATTAGGGTTTTAAAATTTTTTTACAATGAAAGAATTGTTTTCACAGTGGCATTTCATTCCTTATATCCAAGCGTGTTATGAAGATGAAATTGGATGTTCCACTCAAAAAATAGTTAATCAGGAAGCAGCTGTTCTGCTCAATTTGGCAAGTGTTTTCCCCTAATTCTTTCTAAGCTATGAGTCAAAAAGTCCCAGAAGAAGTTCAGCTGTGGAGGCCAGGTCACAATAGACTAAAGGAAAGGGATCAGTTGGCTTTTCCCATATCCTGCCCTGTTTCCCAGAAGCCCTTCCTAGCTCTGACTGTGGTGCCAAGAAGCGGGTGAAATGCTGGCTTTTTCCTTAGGAAAGGGTGCTCCAGTGCCACCAAGAGGTGTTGTAGAGTTGGGTTCACCTGATCCTGTGACGCTCATTTGGCAAACTCTGCAAGTTGACTCTGGGTAAGAAGACTGTGGCAAATGTGCAAATGTCATACACTAATGTCACTTATGTACAAAATGAAAGAACCAATCACAGAGAACAACAGATCCTTCAGGGGCTGAAGGTGGAAATCTTTTAAAGCTATTTTAACATATGCAGTGACTCCTAGCTAGCCAAATGCCAACCCCTGCAGTCACAGCAGCAGACTACAGGTGGTGACAACTCCAGAAATATCCAAAATAGGAAAGATGCTCACCTAGCATGCATTGTTATCCAGGATAATAAGAGTTAGAATTTATAAAAAGCTGATCGGGGACTTCCATGGGCGCAGTGGTTAAGAATCCGCCTGCCAATGCAGGGGACCCGGGTTCGAGCCCTGGGCCAGGAAGATCCCACAGGCTGCGCGGAGCAACTACGCCCATGTGCCACAACTACTGAGCCTGCTCTCTAGAGCCCACGAGCCACAACTACTGAGCCCACGTGCCACAGCTACTGAAGCCCATGCGCCTAGAGCCTGTGCTCCGCAACAAGAGAAGCCACCGCAATGAGAAGCCCGCGCACCACAACGAAGAGTGGCCCCTGCTCACTGCAACTAGGGAAAGCCCGCGCACAGCAACAGACCCAACTCAGCCATAAATAAATAAAGAAATAAATAAAAAGCCGATCAATAATATGAAAATGTTTGAACTGTGACATCACAAGAGTAAGTTTGTGGCCTTCCAAGATAACAACTTGTAAAGAGAACAGGGTCCTTCTTGTACCAATGCTTTATAATTAAATGTCATATGCAAATATTTGTCAGGCTCTACAAGTATAAACTTCCTATCTTGACAGGAAACTACTGAATATTATGCATAGCTTAAAAATAATAAAATAGGGTAATGGTAGTCTTGGATTCTCTGTATAAATCCTGCCATTCTGTTTTCTACCATCATACTTCTCTCTTCAAAATATGCAAGGTATCTCGAACTGCAGCATGCAAGTCACTCATTTGTAATAGTTTGAAACATCCATTTGTAATCAGAGTAACAGTTGACTTGCTTTTGATAGCAGAATTGAAAATCACTGGAATTAATAAAATAGGACTATTAGAAATGGAAAATGAACTGGATCTAGAGTGTAATAACTTCACCCTCATATAAACATTGAGCATCTTTATTATCTACATGTGTTATAAAGAATGGACAAGATGTCCTCATACACTAGCAGCTTTGTTGTAAAGATTATATATATATATATACTGGTGAGAAAGAAGACTTTCCGAACGGATGATCTGAGTGGGACTGCATAGGATGCTTTAATACTAGTGATATCCTAAAAAATGAGGAGTGAGAGACAAGTCCCCAAAACTGTCATTTTTTAATTCTTGATATTTATTTTTTAAGTATTTTATACCCCAATTTAATTGCAACATCCCTAGCCACTTCTTGGACCTTTTCTGTTTTTCCTAATCTATAGATATATAGATACATTTTCATGGTCCTATAGCAAACTCTTTAGACATAACCCTCTCTCAGTTTCCCAGCATCCCATAACATTCTATAGTGGGTAAAAAGAACAAAGCATGCAAATTACACATATACATACATATATATAAACACATGTATATATATTAATAATATATATCCTTATCTCTCTATTTTCAGATAGGCCCAGCTATTTGCATGTGCTCAGTCTCGCTATCCCAAACAGAGATGCACCTAAAGCCATTTAACAGGAACATGCATGGACTGAATGTGTTTCTATGTCAGGATCTTTATACTGCCCCACCGATGTGGTCTCCACTTACAGGCCCCTTTACCTGTGGGGTACCCACACTTGGAGATTTGCTCTAAGCCACCATAAATCTATTATGGAACAAAGTAGGAAAAGAATGAAAGAGGGAACGAATACATATCCACACGTACCAAAGCTCACTGGCTGGCACTGAGCAGTGCCTCAGTTTTCTAAGTTTTCTTGGAGATAGATACCTCATATCTGTTCTACATTCATGCCCCCTCTGTTTCTTCGTTTGTTTACTGTGTGGGCACCAATCTGGATCTGACCACACTTTGCTCAATAGTCTTCCCACAGCAAACATGTTCAACCAACATAACAACACCTGTTGGCATAACACTTTTCTTTTTTTTTGGCCTCGCCACCAGCTGGTGGGATCTCAGTTCCCCGACCAGGGATCGAACCCGGCCCTGGCAGTGAAAGCCTGGAATCCTAACCACTAGCCCACCAGGGAACTCCCCTACAAGATGCTTTGATTTCATATTTTTATGACAATTCTGTGAAGTAATATTACCATCTTATTTTTTCTAAGAAGTGGAAGCTAAGAATGCAGTGCTGTGCTGGGTGCTGGGCCCAGAGCAGGGGGCAGCGTCCTGGGAGCAGGGTAACGTCTTGGTGAGAGGAAGAGAACTGGGATTGGAGAAAAAGCTACTTGGGGAGAAGCAGATCATCCAAGGGAATGGTCAGTCTGAAAAGGTTGCACAGAGAGAGAATGAAGATCTGAGTCATAGGGACTGAAGTGGGCAGAACTGGAGGCAAATCGAGACCAGGATTGGCTGCCACGAGGTGGGGCCAGGAAGACTCTGTACCTTATTAAAGGTACAGACCAAGGTGGGATGCAAAGAAAGTTGTAAAACTTTTTAAGAAGGGATTTTTTTTTCCTTTTTATTCTTCCATTCAAATAAAACAGATTATTTTAAAAATTGTGGACAAAATGTGTTGGCTTGGGTTTCAGCTGTACGTATTCCTCTCTCACGCGGCATCTAGTGGGGTAATTTATGCAAAATACTTAGCTCCCTGCTTCTAGTCATAAAAGGCTGTGTTTCAGGTGCTGGCTTTGAGCAACAGTCCTAAACTGTCCTCAATCACTGAGGTCTCTTTTTATGAGGCTCCCCTGAGATGCCTCTGTCCATTCTCCTGAGTAGGTCGGGGCATCCCCTCATCCCACACACACATACAGACTCCTTAGGGATCCATAATACTCAATACAAAAATGTTCAACTGGGCTTCCCTGGTGGCGCAGTGGTTGAGAGTCCGCCTGCCGATGCAGGGGACACGGGTTCGTGCCCCGGTCCGGGAGGATCCCACGTGTCGCGGAGCGGCTGGGCCCGTGAGCCATGGCTGCTGAGCCTGCGCGTCCGGAGCCTGTGCCCCACAACGGGAGAGGCCACAACAGTGAGAGGCCTGCGTACCGCATAAAAAAAAAAAAAAGTGTTCAACTGCAGGTATACTGTGCAGAGAAATAACTGGCAAGGCCATTCCTTCTGCTGCAGGAGTTGAAGATCAAGGAGAGATTGGAGGACCCCAAACTGCCCTTTCTTTGAGCTCTGAGCTCGGCTGGGCTGCAAGGCCTCAGTCTCTCCCTGTTGAAGCCGTCCTGGCAGATCTACTGTTATGTGCCTCCCAGCTGCCAGCAGCTGGTGCACCAAGTCTTTCAAAAGACGGTTTTGGACCAAATCAAGAAGAGAATCTCCAGGGGGTAGAGAGGACATACAAGGAATGTCACCCTTAGATAAAAAGAAATTATTTAGCCTGCATGTGACGAAACAGGAATTTCTTTTGCGGCTAGGAATGTTTAACTAGTTTATTCTTTTGCCCTGCCCTGTGGTTTTCCCTGGTCTAAAGCACCCTTAAAAGGGCATAGATGAGGCAACAGCCTCTCTTCACGATCTTCATCGCACTTGGTAACCTGGTTCATGGAAGAAACCTGTCAAACAAGAAATGTTACTGAGTGGCAAGATGTTAAAACATGCATAGACCCAGGAGAAGGTAAATCTGTCTGGGAAATGAAAGAAAGTGCCTGTTCTTCCAATGCTGGGACTCATCAGTAGGGGAGCAGCTAGGCCGCTGAGCCTGCGCAGCCGGAGCCTGTGCTCCGCAATGGGAGAGGCCACAACAGTGAGAGGCCCGCATAACGCAAACAAACAAAAAAAAAAACCCAAAGTAAAATAAATATCCCTGAAAAAGAATTAAGTATAATAACACACGGAAGAGAGAAAATTAAGAAAAACTAAACGGTTAAAATTTAAATATAAGGGTTAAAATAGAAATGTCATGAAAAGTGAACTATTACAAGATAAAATAACCAGATTTAATTATAAAATAAAAAAAGCGACAATATGTAAAATAAAATCAAAACACACAGATTAAGAAAAAATCTAAACTTAACAAGGAATAAATATAACTTCAGTTGGATGTTATGTAATAATACTTTTAAAGGCAACGCAAATAAAGACAAAGTAAGGAAAATAAGATAGAGGCAGAACACTTAAAGAATAAAGAACCTAGGGGTAAGACAGGAATAAAGACACAGACCTACTAGAGAATGGACTTGAGGATATGGGGAGGAGGAAGGGTAAGCTGTGACAAAGCGAGAGAGACATGGACACATATACACTACCAAACGTAAGGTAGATAGCTAGTGGGAAGCAGCCGCATAGCACAGGGAGATCAGCTCGGTGCTTTGTGACGGCCTGGAGGGGTGGGATAGGGAGGGTGGGAGGGAGACGAAAGAGGGAGGAGATATGGGGATATATGTATATGTATAGCTGATTCACTCTGTTATAAAGCAGAAACTAACACACCATTGTAAAGCAATTATAAAAAAATTAAGAATAAAGAACTAAAACAGAAATGGGGAAAATAAGGTAAAATGAGGTAACATGTAAAGTGCTTCTCACGGTAAAGTGATGCTAATACACTGCTCTATAAAACAAAATTTGTCTTTAGTGAAATTGGAAAACAAAAGATGAGGGGGAAGGGAGGAGAGAGTAAAGAGCCCTTTTGAAAGCAGGCTAGGAGTCCTTTGCAAAATTCCCACTGGACTTCTCTGTAGTTGAGCCCTGAATTGCTGGGAGATGGAAGGCACCAGGCAATACAAACCTCCGTCGCCCGACCCTTGTCCCATGTCCCAGCAACCCTGCTTCCCTTTGTGGTATCTCCGGCCCAGAGCTGTCTGAAAGAGCCTCACCACAATTTCAGCAGAGTCAGGGTTGGTTGACCTCACACTCACTCAGCCATCAACTCTGTTCTTTGGAACCCAGAAGAATTGCACACTCAGGCATCTGAAAGTGCCTGGAAACTATTTCGTAATCCCCAATGTAAGCAACAGGATGCTTCTCGTTTTCACCCTCAGATGAGAAAATACGTCCTAGTGTTGATGCTGCTTAGTGATAATGTTACTGACCTTGGACTCTTTAATCAATAGAAACTGGTAAGAGGCCAGACAAGAAATTCAGGCAAGGCTTTACTGGGACTCATGCTGCAGCAGGAGGGAGAGAAAACAAGTAACAGGTTCCCTTGCTCACTCGCTGAGGGGGCGTGGTAAGCTGGTTCCTTATATGGGAGGATAGGGGTGGGCCCCGCGGTTAGGTGGAGGGGTGACTTAGGTGGTCTGCCCACCCCCTTGGCGGTGCTGTGTGCAGGGATCATGCGCAATACCCTGCTTTTGCTCCTGACACCTCAGAAGTGGCAGTTGGGTTTTTGGTCTTTTCGTATCTTGTTGTCCATAATTTGCCCCAGCTGCGCGTGTACGCAGTTATTTTAAGTCCCTTATAGTTTCTTTGTATCCTGTTCCTCAAGGAGATGTTTGTCCAGGTGCAACCACTGCAGCAAAGGGTCCCAGGTCCCAGGTGCCAGCCTGTCTCAATGATACTCTGAAAATCTATGATAGGGCCATATTTCTTCACTGTTGAGATAAGGAGGGGGTTTAAAAGTAACCTGGAAGTTGAAGGGTTTAACTGATGTTGAAATAAAAGGGTGTTAGGATGAAATTAGCAAGTGAGAGATTTCTAGTAAAGTGAAAGTGAAGAGTCTATCAAAGAGGAGACACACCTGAAGAGAAGGCAGCTTCAGGGTTCCACGCAATCATTTGTATATTTATTTAAATACAGAAAGACAGCAAGTGTACCCTCAGGAGATAAGCTCACTTAGGGGATAAAAAGGTAAATGATAAGAAATCAAGCCAGTAATGGGGACTCAGTCAAGGAAGCAACCTTTGTGGAATACTGTAGAACCCTTCACCCACTCTACACATACTGTCTGAGCCCTTAGGAAATGTTTCCTCAGAAACCTACCGTGAAAACAGGGCCATTAAAACCCGAGCATGTCTCACCATCACCCAGTTCTGAGACACACATTCAGGAAGTTGGGGTAGGGCCTGAGAATTTGCATTTCCAACAAGTTCCCAGGTGATCCGGATGCTTTGAGAACCACTGGTATATATTTCAAGATGTGTTAATTATCCCATACCTCAGGCAGATGGGAGGTAGATAGTCTCTGGCTAGCTCTGGCTCATAACGGTCTGTAAGGGCAGTTTCCTTCAAGCCCATCCTTCTGGCATCTTTGGGTGTTAGCTCCTTATCCATTGGCTTGTCCCCTTGTAGTCACAGGATGCTACAGCTCCAAGAACTTCATTTCACACCAGCTCATTGAAGGCAGGAAGACAAAGGGAAGGAATAGCACAAGCTTTCACTTCCCAAGACTTTTTTTTTTTGGTGCGCAGGCCTCTCACTGTTGTGGCCCCTCCGGCTGTGGAGCACAGGTTCCGGATGCGCAGGCTCAGCGGCCATGGCTCACGGGCCTAGCCGCTCTGCGGCACGTGGGATCGGGGCACGAACCCGCGTCCCCTGCATCGTCAGGCGGACTCTCAACCACTGCGCCACCAGGGAAGCCCCTTCCTAAGTTTTGTACACTCATATTTGCAGGTAAGTGTAACTTAATACTCATTTCACTTTACAATTCTATGTGTGGTGGGAAGGTAGGGTTTATGCTGGGCCTTGGAGGAGAGTTGGGCAGAAAGAATCAGGAGGAGAGAGACAGAAAATGGCTTAGCATCTCTAAGGGACAAGGGGTCCCAATTCAGTATAACTGGAATGACAGGGGTTCTGGAAAGGGGTTATGCATTCTACTTTATTCACTTCTATATTGTTTGAACTTCATACAACTTTCACAGTTTGAATGTCTTTTAGTAAAGATATTTTCATTGTGAAAAGATAAAGAGAGAGAAAAGTAGAAGCCACACAGCAGAGGATTCTGGGAAAAAGTGAAAGTAAATGAGTGGACTTGGAAAGTTTGGGCAACTCCAAGAGTTTGGAAACAAATAGAAGAAGGAAAGTTCAATGTTAGCAAAAGGGTCAGCAGGGTCTTTGTTTTGGGCTGTCATTAATTGATTAAAGTGCAACAAATATCTCATGTGTGTGTGTGTGTGTGTGTGTGTGTGTAAGTTTTCATTTCTCTGGGATAAATGCTCATGAGTGTAATTGCTGGGTCCTATGGTAGTTGTATGTTTGTTTCTTTTAAGAAATGCCAAATTTTGTGCAGAGTGGTCATACCATTTTATACTCCTACCAATCATGTAAAAGTGATCTAGTTTGTCCCCCATTATCTTAGGCAATTGGTGTTGCCATCAGCAGGGTCTTTTAAGATACATGTATGGAAACAAAATATATGCCTGTGAATACATTGTCAAAGCTAGAGTTACCACCTCTGGCTAGTTTGTCTATTAGTTATCTATAGCTGCATAAAAATAACACACAAATATTTACCTTATGTAGTTTCTGAGGGTCAGGAAATCAAGGTTTCGCTAGGTGGTTCTGATTCAGGGTCTCTCAAGAGGTTGTAGTCAAGATATTGGCCAGGGCCATAGTCATCCGAAGGCTTGACTGGGCTGAGGCCTCAGTTCCTTGCTGGCTGCTCTTCCCCACATGGGCCTCTCAAAAGGTTGCTCCGGACATGGCAGCTGGTTTCCTCCAGAGGGAATCATCCAACAGAGAGAAACCAAGTTGATAGCAGCAGTGTCTTTTGATGACCTACTCTCCGAGGTTGCATACTGTCTCTTCTGTTTTATTCTACTCCTTAGAAACAAGATCCAGCCCACACTGAAGGAGAAGGGAATTAGGCTCTATGTCTTGAAGGGAGGAGTATCAAAGCAGTTCTAGAATTTTTTTTTTTTTTTTTTTTTGTGGTACGCGGGACTCTCACTTGTTGTGGCCTCTCCCGTTGCGGAGCACAGGCTCCGGACGCACAGGCTCAGCGGCCATGGCTCACGGGCCTAGCCGCTCCGTGGCACGTGGGATCTTCCCGGACCGGGGCACAAACCCGTGTCCCCTGCATCGGCAGGCAGACTCTCAACCACTGCGCCACCAGGGAAGCCCTAGACCTATTTTTTAAACCACTATAGAATGCATAAAGAATATCATGGCTTAAATAAACACACACACAGTGAAAAATAGTTTAAGTAGAGGGAAACATTTCCCCATAAGAAGATGTCAAATGCGATTTCCTGAAATTCCAATGTTATAAAATCTATCTTAATATTGTCATTTGCTCTCTAATACTGTCAGTTATTACAAGTGTCATTGCACCCTGCCTTTCACATTTTGTTCTAACATTCAAGTGGATATTTGTCATGCCTTGCAGTTGCCAGCGTCTTTTGAACACTCTTCTGACGTTTGGGGAATTTCCTCCATTTTGAGGCCTGCTTCCTAAGGCACAAGCCAGAACTTAGACTCCGAGATGGAGATGGTGAGTTAGTGGGTGGTGATCCTGTGTCATCATCACACCAATGTCTCTAGACCCTGGCAAGAGTCCAAGTTCCCCTTCTTCTCTCAGCAGGGCAGGGCCAGGCCGGAGGAAATGCTCGATCACTGTTCTTGACCGCACGCTCCTGGAGGGCCAGGCCTCATGTTCAGCGGGAGTGATAGTGTTGAGGCCGGGATGTAGATGCAGGCCACTGTTCCCTCACTATGTTAAGTGGCAAAGCGGGTAGGGGACAATTCCATCCACTACTGTCCGGGGGAGCTCCCTCAGGGGCGGTCATGTTCTTGGCTGGAACTCAGAGAACCAGGGCAGCAGGCTGGGCGAAGGCCTCCACAGGTCAGGGCAGTGTTCCCAGGGATCACAGGCGTCCAGGAGGTGGCAGGGCAATGGGTTTCTCACAGTGTGACCCAGTGGGTGAGGAGCCAGTTGGTGACGTGAACGCGTACAGTCTCCTGGATGACGTAAATTCTCGGTCAAAGCTGCCTGCACTGTCTCAACAAGGGCGTGGCTGCCGGACGGTGCCTCAGTCCCCAGGCTCCCTGACGCTCCAGAACACAGAAGCCTTGGCTCTGTGGTGGCTTCCGGGTCCTGTGTGGTGGAGAATGGAGCGAAAGCCCTGGAAAAGGAAGTCAACTGAGAGGACGAACTGAAATCTCTTGTGCACAGGCAGGAAGGAGGGCGCTGCAGAACAGTTAAGATACGAGAACATAAACATCTAGGTGCAAGGGAGGGTCTGGGAACAGAGAGGAGGTCCCCGGCCCTGCGTCTGAAGCGTGCCCGAAGCCAGTCGGGAGGGCGAATTGTGCCGCGCTCCCTGCACGTGGCGCCGCAGTATAGACACGGGTCGCTACAACACTCCCTGCCCGTGTGACTTGTTGAGAAGAAAAGCGGCCCATAGGGACGGGCGTCCAAGAACTCTGCTGCTGCCCATGCAACTCATTCCTTGAAGTTGATTCTACCTGGAATGAAACAAACCAAAAAACAAACTAAACGCCACTCTCTGGGCTCCGTCCCAGCACCGCCACCACTCCCGGGCGCCTCCTAAAACGTGCTGCTAGAAATCCAGAGGTTTACGAGCGTGTTTGTTTCCCGCGCCCGCGCACCTCGAAACCGAAAGTAGAGCGGCTGGGCCCGAGTTCCGCCTAAGCGACCGGAGGGTCGCCGCCGCCGCCGCCGCCGCCGCCGCCGAAAGCGCGCCGAGCTCGGCTGCAGTTGCCCTGGCGGCCGCGGCGGGCCAGGGGCAACAGTGAGCTGCGGCGGCGTCAAAAGGAGGCTCCGGCTGGCAGGCAGCTCCATTTCGGGCTGGGAAAACTAAGGGAGCGGCGGCGAAGGGCCCCCGGCCTTCTTAAGGGCGGGCGCGAGGAGGACGGTGCAGTACGACTTGTAGGAAGAGCGAAGAGAGGATCGTGCGCCTGCACCAGGATGGCCGAGTGGTTAAGGCGTTGGACTTAAGATCCAATGGACATATGTCCGCGTGGGTTCGAACCCCACTCCTGGTAGATAGTTTTCCTCTTCTCTCATTAAAAAATTAATTTATTTTTAAAATGTAAATTTCACCGAGCAAACCATGTCTTGTACTCAGGAATTCTGTCTCCTGGCTGAGAGAGGCGGAAGCCCGACAAGACGCGGCCCCGCGTCCCACGGACCAGAGGCGACTCAGCGAGCGGGGCCGCGGGCGCTGTTCCCCGGGCCAGGACGGGCGGTGGGGTGGGCGTCACTGCCGGTCAACGGCTTCGCGGGGCTCAGGTGGGGTTGGGACTCCGGCGGCAGCCCGCGCCGCGGGGATCAGTTCTCTCGCTTGCAGGGAGGCAGCCAGCTGGGCAGGAAGGGCGCTTGTGATACAGCATCATAGTTAGAAAAGTGCCTGTGCAGAAAAGTCAAAAGTTCATCTCTACCTTTTCCTAGTTTTTCGCCAAAATTAATTGTATGCACACAATTCTTCCGTTAAATCCATGAAGGCGGAGACAGTATGTATCATAGCTACAAAATGGACTCTAATTGGTAATCGGCTAAGAATTTTAAAATACGAATGGCGCGGTCTGCTTTTTGTTTTTTAAATACTTTTAAAAAGTGAAAGTAATCTAAAATCTGGGGGGGGGGAACGTTGCAAGTACAGTGGAAAGATTTTTTTTTTTCAAATCATTTGAGAGTAAGGTACCAAATAGATACTCCAGTACAACCGTTAAAATCAGGGAATTAAGGTTGATAATTTACCACCATCTAATCCCCAGGCCCCATTTAATCACCAGCGGTCCTTTAAAGTAAAAGTCTCCTGTTCAGAATAATGCATTGCATTGACTTGTCACATTGCCTTAAGCTTCTGCGATCTAGCACGATTCCTCAGTCTCTCCTGACTTTCATGATCTTGAAACTTCTGAAGATGACAGGCTCGTCTTTTTGTAGAACATCTGTTTGTCAGTTTGGGTTTGTCTAATGTTTCCTCTTGATTAGATTCAGGTTATGCTTATAAATAAAGCAGGGGTATCCTGGAAGTGACACTGTGTTTGCATTGTAGTCTCTCCGGTGGCATGGTTTTGGTCTGTCCTGTTACTGATCTTAACTTAGTTCACTTGATAAGGCTTTTCTGCCAGTTTTCTCCACTATAGTTCACCCTTTGTGATTAATGCATATTTTGAGGGGAAGTGCTCTGAAGTTATGTAAATATCCCATTCCTCATCAAACTTTCCATTTTATTCAATTATTATGGAATAAGGCATGTAAGTATGCACCCATGGTGTCCTATTTTAATTAATGGTTACAATCCATTTTATAATTATTACTTTTCATGCTGAAAGTGTCCCAGATTCGGTCAGTGGGAGTCTATTCAAGGCTGACCTTTGACATGTCTTCATCATTTTTTAGCACTCCTTACTTCCTAGTCCAAGATATTCCATGCTTACCTTGTACGCCTCCTGACCCAGACAATGTAGAATCAGACATTTTGAAAAGAACCCCAGTTTCCTTTAGTGGAGAATGCTAGTTAGGAAGCAAGATCTCAGTACTAGGTGTGCTCATTGCTTTTGATGTGTTACTGTTCCCAGGCCCTCTCAGTAGAGAGAATCAGGGAGTATATGTGTCTGTGTGTGTGTCCACACCTATATTTATCTATATATATGTATCTATTTAGATTTGGGAGTTCCTACCAATACTCTAATTCTGATCCAACACTGTAAATTTTGTTCTAGTTTTTCTATCCGTATTTGTAATTCTCAAAATTGCCCCCATCCCCTGCCCCAGTGTAACATCTACCTTGCTTGGGCCCATCTAATGGATTTAGAATTAAATTGTTCAAGAGGAAGGGAAGAGGAAAAGAGAGAGTGTCTAAACCGTTTAGAAATAAGCATCCTGCCAGCACTGAGAACTGGCTATGCGTCAGTCGCTGTTAGACATTTGAGATGTGCAGATAAATAAGCCAGCCTCTCCTTCAAGGAGCTTAGATGGTGAGAGACAGAGATTTTAGTAAACCACATTTATAATGAGGAAATATAAATTATGCCCAAGGTGCTAAAGGAGAAGTTCCAAAAGCCCTAACTCTTTCCCAGAGAGTCAGCTTTAGTTGAGAACTGAAGGAAGAGAGGTAGGGTTCAGGGAGAGGCAGGGAAGAGAGGGAGAGGGATACAGGTGGGGGAAAACATCTTGAAACCATGCTAAGTATGGTGCCTGGAGTCCACTGAAGGATCCAAAACAAGAAGCAACGTGATTAGTGTTACATTTGAAAGTATATCTGTTGATGTAGAAACTCGGTCGGTCCGTATATGCTCAGGACAGGGGGGCATGTTGAATTGGCAGAAAATATTTTTTAGGGGAAAATTATTTAATTCAGTCAACAGCCAGTTAGACTGAGCACAGTCTGTGTCTCTCTTCCTCCTTAAAAGCTGAGCAAGGGGAAGAACAATATTGACTTAACAATAATAAATTAAGTCCCTAAATTGATCTATAAATAAGAGTGTGGATTTATAAGCATGTTTTAAGTTATTCAAAATGGATTTTTTCTGCTGGACTTCATGCAGAACTCTGTAGGAAAAATATTGCCAATACAAGAACAACATTGATTTCAACAACATTGAAGCTTTCCCAGTCTGAACGCAGGGACTCTTGCTAATTTATTTGTATTAATATGTTCAAGTGCAAATACAGAACAATACTTCCAAGAATAGGCAGAGTAGTTAGATTTTTACTTTGTTCCTTTAAAACTATATTGTAAATCAAGCTTCTAGTCAGTAATAACCAGCTACTGTGCTATAACAGAAATGGTAAAAGACCAGCTAATATTCTTGTGCTTGTTAAAATTCTGACACACAGATCACTGAGATGCCACAAAGAGGGGTGAAATGATGTCTGAAAGCTGCTGGTCTGGAAACAAGAAAATCTATCAGATGGATCCTAGGGCACTGAATCACAAGTTTTTGATTGATCAATATGTATGGACTATTTAACTGCAATCTTCACATGCCAATTTAGATGGAATCTTTTGCTTTACTATATCCTACTCTGTAAAATGTTCTATCATTGATTTCCTCTGACTAGCAGGATTCTGTAAGTTAATTTCCATTTAGTGCAGCAAACTTTAAGAATATGATTCAGTTTACAAAGTACATATCACAAGGTCACTCAGTAGGAAGAACCCAGGCTTTGGGGTCAGACAGACTTATCAACTTTCCCAGGTTATCAGCCTTCTTTCTTCATTTGCAAATAGGAAAATAAAATTTACTTCCACAAAGTGGTTGTGAGGCTGTAATACTCTTCTCACAAAGGTGAGTGTTTCGTAACTGAGTTTGCTTCCCTTTTCAGGAGCCATCGTTTGTGGGAAGTACAGTAGAACTACACTGTGCAAGTAGGAAGAAATCTTACCTTGCATGTATAGACCACTTTGCAGTTTTCCAAAACACTTATACATTCGTATCCTCCTTTGACAGACAATATCATACACCCAAACCCATTGTACCTAGGTGGTAGATATAATTAGGCACAATTTTCCTTAATAAATTTAAAGAGTAATGTTTTCTTTCATCCAAAATTACATAGATAGAGCTAGAGGATATCAGTAGTTCTTAAAAATGGAAACCCTGTCCTAAAATGTAGCAGAATTTTTTCTTTTCCTTGAGAAGTAGACCTGTTATATTAGACCCTTTTTTTTTCATTCTTAAAATATTTTGAATTTAAATTTGAATCATTTGTAGGTATACCACCACTAAGCTTAGAATGATTTTCCAATGATTATTTTAACAATAATAAATTAAGTCCCTAAATTGATCTATAAATAAGAGTGTGGATTTATAAGCTTATTTTAAGTTATTCAAAATGGATTTTTTCTGTTGGATTTCATGCCGAACTCTGTAGGAAAAGTATTGCCAATACATATAAATAGTGACACCTACTGGTTAAATTGAGGCAAATTTGTTTGCTAAATTCTGTCTGCCTTATTCTGACTGTAAAATCCTGATGGCTCTTCCACAGTTACTGTGTTTAGGAGCACATTAAGGCTATGTGTAATCCAGCCAGTAAATTGACCTTTGTTTTCTCTCTTTCAGTCATTAATGATAAATCTGCCGTTGAAAAGAATCTCAAATCACTGACAGCACTTGCGTGAGCTGTTATTTTAATTGTATGCATAGGGCTTTTATCTCATAGCCATCATCTTTGTTTCTTTCAATATAATATAGTTTATTCAAACTCCAAAACTCACTCTGAAGTTGAAGAGAAATAGGGATTTGGATTAGTCATCAGCTTTACAGAAGTCATGTCCAATTTTAGAAATCTTGAACAAGAAGCTTTCTTTGTCCTTAGTAGCAAGTTGGAATTTGGGGATCTTAATTATTCCCTTTGTTTCACATTTTGCTTTTAAATACAATTGCAGCTATTTAATGAACAAATTAATTGCATGTCACACATTTGCTAATTGCTCAAATGATATAAATGATAATGCCCCAAGTTTTAATGAGTGTGTTCAGTTACAAAGATGCCACGTAAGAATCAGGGACATAATTCCAGGTCCCTTGCATCCACTCTATTACTGGATAGAGATGCATTGTGAACCACCCGGTTCATTTGTGAACCACCTGGTTTCATTTTTATCCACACAGATTTTGATGTCTCTGAACAACTTATCAGAGTGCTTGGCAGAGAAGCAATGATTGCACTGGGTCCTTACTGAAGTGAGATGGAAACTGCCTAGCAGAGTGTCTCTATACATTGTACGCACTATATAAATACTTGTTGAATAAATGAACAACGTTGAAGTCCACTGAGTATAGTTCACAGTTCATTCTATTTATTGTACACACGTTAATCTTCATTTAGGATATGTGTTTTAAAATGTACTCAGGATTTGTTTTAATCAGGTATGGTAAGACACTCAGATACAGAAATGACTGTCATGAAGGAAGAATTTTTTTATACTCACAGATTCCCTGGAAACAAGAGCCACGGCACACCATGCAGGGCCACATAGGGAAGAACTAGGGTCAGTCAGGAGGCAGAGGGAGCAAGGAGAAAGCATGGGCAAGAACTTTTATTGTGGTTTTCACAGGAAGGAATGGGCAAAGCAGGGTAAACAGTCTTAGGATTGGCTACTTAGAATAATTTCAGCGGGCTCTGGAGTGTAGGGGCTGCCCTGAGTATTCTGGTATTCCTAGGAATTATCTAACCCTGGGAGAAGCAGTCCCTCCCTGGTCAGCAAGGCCCCAGATGTCAGAGCATCAAGAATACAGAAAGTAAGAAAGTATAGTTAGTATGGTATGGGTTCAGGCAGGCTCACACTTTTTTTTCCCTTCTCTTCCTCCTTCTTCAGCTAAGGTAGACCTTACTCATTAGGAGAATCAAGATTCAGAAGCCCAAAGAGACAAACACTTAAGTAGTTTTTGAATCACTTCTATCTGGATAAACTATATAATATACCTGTGCAATTCAAGTCTCAAATTTATCTTTTGGTTTAGGTTGTATTTTCCGTCATTTTATTCATTACTATAGTGTAATAAGGCTAGCAGTTCTGAATAAGGTTAACTTTTAAAATTGCATTGGAAAGATGGATTACTAAAAAGAGTGTTGCCTATTCATCTCAATTCTACAATCTCCTTTAAATATAAACATAGGAGTATGTGTATTTGTAAAATATGCAGTGTAGGTCCTAAGTGGCAACATAGAACTGCGATTAGGAGTCAGATGGCCCAAGTGTTTTTTTTTAATATATAAGTTTCAGGCGTACACCATTGTAATTTGACATATGTATGCACTATGAAGTGATCCCCACCACATGTGTAGTTACCATCCATCACCATACAGTTGACCCCCTTCATCCGTTTTGCCCACCACCCGCCATGCCCCTTCCTCTCTGGTAACCCTAATCTGATCTCTGTATCTATGAGTTTGTCTTTGTTTTATTTTGCTTGTTTTGTTTTTTGATTCCACATATATGTGAAATCATACAGTATTTGTCTTTCTTCTGACAGTTCATTTAGCATAATGCCTCCAAGGTCCATCCATGTTGTTGCAAAGGGTAGAATTTTGTTCTTTTTTAATGGCTGAATAATATTCCATTGTATATATAGATGTAGATAAAGATATAGATACCATAGCTTTTTAATTCATCCATCATTGGAAACTTAGGTTGTTTCCATATCTTGGCTATTGTAAAAATTGCTGCAATGAACATACGGTTGCATATATCTTTTTCTTTTTTTTTTTTTGCATATATCTTTTTGAATTAGTGTTTTTGTGTTCTTTGGATAAATACCCAGATGTGGAATTGTTGGGTCATATGATAGTTCTATTTTTAATTTTTTGAGGAATCTCCATGCTGTTTTCCATAGTGCCTGAAGCAATTTACAGTTCCACCAACAGTGTACGAGGGTTCTCTTTTCTCCACATCCTCTCCAACATTTGCTATTTCTTATCTTTTCTATTATAGCCATTCTAACAGGTGTGAGGTGATTTCTCAATGTGGTTTTGATTTTCATTTCCCTAGCAATTAGTGATGTTGAGCATCTTTTCATGTGCCTGTTGACCATCTGTAATGTCTTCTTTGGGAAAAATGTCTATTCAGATCCTCTGCCCATTTTAAAATCAAGGTTTTCGTTGTTGTTGTTGAGTTATATGAGTTCTTTATATATTTTGGATATTAACCCCTTACTGGATCTATGATTTGCAAATATTTTCTCCCATTCAGTAGGTTGCCTTTTCATTTTGATAATGGTTTCCTTTGCTGTGCAGAAGCATTTTAGTTTGATGTAGTCCCATCTGTTTATTTTTGCTTTTGATTCCCTTGCCTTTGGAATCGGATCCAGATGTTTTATTACTGTTTCATTCTCCTTACTAGTAATTGGTCGCTTCAGATTTTCTATTTCTTCATAATTCAGTCTTGGAAGATTGTATATTTCTAGGAATTTATCCACGTCTTCTAGGTTGTTCAATTTGCTGCTGTAGAGTTGTTCATAGCAGTCTCTTATGATCCTTTGTATTTCTGTTGTATCAATTGTAACTTCTCTTTCATTTCTGATTTTATTTATCTGAGTCCTCTCTTTCTTTCTTGGTAAGTCTAGCTAAAGGTTTGTCAATTTTGTTTATCTTTTCAAAGAACTACCTCTCAGTTTCATTGATCTTTCCTGTTGTTTTCTTAGTCTCTAATTTATTTCCGCTCTCATCTTTACTATTTCCTTCCTTCTACTAATTTTGGGCTTTGTTTGTTCTTCTTTTTCTAGTTTCTTTAGGTGTAAAGTTAGATTGTTTATGTGGAGTTTTTATTGTTTCTTGAGGTAAGCCTATATTGCTATGAACTTCCCTTTTAGAACTGTTTTTGCTGCATCCTATAGATTTTGGTATGTCATTTTTCTGTTTTCATTTGTCTCCAGGTATTTTTTAATTTCTCCTTTGATTTCTTCAATGACCCATTAGATGTTCAGTAGCATGTTGTTTAATATCCATGTTTTCGTGGTTTTTCCCATTTTTTTCTTGTGATTGACTTCTACTTTTGTACCATAGTGGTTGGAGAAGATGCTTGATATGATTTCAGTCTTCTTGAATTTATTGAGATTTATTTTTTGACCTAACATATGATCTATCCTGGAGAATGTTCCACATGCACTTGAGAAGAATGTATATCTGCTGCTTTCAGATGGAATGTTCTGTACATATCTATTAAGTTCTTCTGATCTAATGTGTTATTTAAGTCTGAGCTTTCCTTATTGATTTTCTGTCTGGTTGAACTATCCATTGATGTAAGTGGAGTGTTAAAGTTACATACCTTTGTTGTATTGCTTTCATTTTTTCCCTTTAAGTCCATTAATATTTGCTTTATATATGTTGGCCTCCACTGTTGGGTGCATGTACATTTATAAATGTTATATCTTCTTGCTTGATTGACCTGTTTATTATTATGTAATGCCCTTATTCATCTTTTATTAATCTTTGTTTTAAAGTTTACTTTGTCTGATATGACTATAGCTACTCCAGCTTTCTTTTCATTTTCATACACATGAATATATTTCTCCATCCCTTCACTTTCAGTCTGTGTGTGTCCTTTCTTCTGAAGTGAGTCTCTTGTATGCAGCACATAGATGGGTCTTGTTTTTTTTTTAATCCATTCAGCCACTATGTCTTTTGATTGTCAAATTTAGTCCATTTTCATAAAGTTCTTATTGACATGTATGTTAATTTCATTAGTAGTTTTCTGACTGTTTTTGTAGTTCCTCTCTGTACCTTTCTTCTCTTTCTCTCTTCCTTTATGTTTTGTTGGTTTTCTTTAGTGTTATGTTTCTATTCCTTTCTCATTTTCTTTTGGTTATTTACTATAGGTTTTCTCCTTGTGGTTACCGTGAGGTTCATATATAACATACTATGCAAATAGTAGCCTGTTTTAAGTTGGTAGTGACTATAATTTGAACACATTCCAAAGTTTTATCTTTCACCCCCTGTAATGTGAATGTTATTCTTCTTCATGTTGTCCCAAAGGTCCCTTAAAGTATATTTACTTTTCTTAATTCTTTTTAAATTTTGCTGCTCTGTCTGGGTGAGTTCTATTGCTTTGTCTTCCAGCTCATTGATTTGTTCTTCTACCTCATCCAGTCTGCTACTGAACCCCTCTAATATATTTTTCAGTTCAATTGTAACTTTTGTTTGGTACTTTCTTATGTTTTTTTGTCTCTTTGCTGACATTCTCACTGTGTTCATCCATTCTTCTCCTGAGTTCAGTGAGCATTTTTATGACCACTACTTTGAACTCTTTATCATGTAGTTTGCTTATCTCTGTTTCATTTAGTTCTTTTTCTGAGTTTTTTGTCTTGTTCTTTTGATTGGAACATATTCTTTTGTGTCCTTATTTTGCCTAATTTTCTGTGTTTGTTTCTATATATTAGGTAAATCAGTTCTCCCAGTCTCAAAGGAGTAGCCTTATTTAGGAGATGTTCTGTGGGGCTCAGAGGCACAATCCCACCTGGCCACAAGAGCCAGGTGCTCAAGGGGTGTCCCCTATATGGGCTGCATACACCCTCCTGTTGTGTTGGGGTGTGGCTATTGCTGTGGCATGCTGATGGACTGGGCTGGACCCTGGACTGGCTGCAGGGCCTGGCCATGGCCATTCCAAGTATTAATCCCAGCTCCAAACCTTATTAGCTGTGTGACTTTGGACTGGTTATTTAGCATCTCCAAGTCTTTGTTTTCTCACCTATAAAATGGGATGATAACAAAAAGTACCTATCAAATGATTTGTTGTGAGAATTAAGTGTG
Source organism: Aethalodelphis obliquidens (assembly GCF_003676395.1). NCBI lineage: Eukaryota > Metazoa > Chordata > Mammalia > Artiodactyla > Delphinidae > Aethalodelphis > Aethalodelphis obliquidens. The sequence goes on along the minus strand of NW_020837947.1, from coordinate 20,407,774 downwards.
ATGTTGATAAAGTGCTTAGGAAGTACATGGCATGTAGCATGATCAAGAGATTAATCCATTGTTATACTTCAGTGATTCTTACAAAATGTACTTATGGACTGACTATGAGACCAGTTTTGTTAAAAAGGTAAAAGTTGTTTATGGAATTGATTCTGCTGTAGGAAATACATTGTATTTGACATAGAAATTACAGCAAAAGACACAATTTTTAAAAGACATGAAATTTTGGAGAGGGGCTTAGATTGCATTCTTCTGATTTGTTCATTAAACTTCATTTTTCCATTTAAAATCTTCAAATGCCTAATTTTCCATCATCAGCATCTCTTTACAAACAAAATTCCCAAAATTCCTTTAATACTTTGTATGTTAAAAAATAGCACAGAGGGGGCTTCCCTGGTGGCGCAGTGGTTGAGAGTCCGCCTGCCGATGCGGGGTACGCAGGTTCATGCCCTGTTCCGGGAGGATCCCGCGTGCCGCGGAGCGACTGGGCCCGTGAGCCGTCGCCGCTGAGCCTGCGCGTCCGGAGCCTGTGCTCCGCAGTGGGAGGGGCCGCAGCGGTGAGAGGCCTGGCGTACCGCAAAAAAAAAAAAAAAAAAAAAAAAAGCACAGAGTTCTAAACTCTAAGTTTTCAAATTCATGCTAAGTGAAGTTATTGTTTTCCCTTGAGTGTCACACCCACTGGATTAGTCACAAATAGCTATATTAAGGATGTTGTTCGCATTGTTTAAACACTAGCAATTCTGACCCACCCAGTTCAGCTACAATTTTAAGAGCAACCTGACAAAAATTTTTTTTATTCCACATAAGAAAAATAAGAAGCCCCTGTCACTTGGAACATATACAAAATAATATATAATGTAATGCTTTTAAGTGTGGAAAAGTGCTTCATACAGTATAGCCTGGCATTCAAGTCTATTACTATGCAGGAGAACTCTTTTACAGTGATTCAGTGTAATGCCTAATTTTATTGGTGCATTACAAAGAAAATATGTAAAAGCATACATAGAATGAAATTTTAAAGTGGCCTAATGAATTGAAATTACCTCAGTAATGTACTAATTGAATCAATTAGTCAATTTCTTTCATGCTGATTTTAGTCTCCTGTGAGTAATTCTCAGACAAAAATGAGATGGGGATGAACTTGGATAATTCTGGATGGAGAAGCCCTTTAGGTGAATCTGGGGTGAAGAGGATCCCTCCCATTGCATTTCTCTATTCTGCTTCTGCATCTCAGTACCATAAGCCATCCCAATGCCTGCTTATAGAATACACAGCTACTGCTGCCTTTTGCCCATATTTTCAAAATGTCTAGGAAATTCTTGTGGAGAAATATCAGCACTGGAAGCAGGGCAACCTCTAGTTCCAACAGAACAATTCATTCATTCTATAAGTATTTTTTAAATGACTAGAATGAGCAATGCTATGCTGGCTGCTGGGATACAGCAATAAATAAGAAAGACAAGGTCCTGTCCTCATAGAGCTTACATTTTATTAGGAAACACAGGCATTAAACAACTAATTACAACATTGATTTTTTTCACAGTCACAGTTTCCTTCTTGAACTGTGGGGCACAGTTCAGAGTAGGAGAGAAGAAGCAGAGACCTTTCAGAGAGCAGATAGAATGTGAATGGAGGATGGCCCATAGCCATCTGCCCATCACCAGGAGAGAGCCTGGATTCAGCTCACAGAAAGAAAGAGAAAAAGAAAGAGAGAGAAAAGAGGGAGAGAGCGAGGGAAAAGAATGGGGGGGGGGGAGAGAGAAAGGAAGGAAGGGAAAAGGGGAAAGGAAGAAAGGAGGAAGGATAAAGGTACCCAAGACCTCACTTGAATTCTTGCATCCAGTTGTTTTGGAATCAGCTCCACACTCGTGTTTCCAAGTTAAGACAGTAAATTCCTCTTTTGCGTATGGATGTACACAAGTTTGTGTTGGTTTCTTGTTATTTGAAGCTAAAAGAGTTCTGACTAACATAACTTTTAAGTATTGGTATAAATTGAGTATCTTTTTGAATATCAAAGAAGCAAAAAATTATAATATTTCAGAAGGTGAACAAGTAATGGCTTCATGAGATTTAATTGTGGACTTGTTGAATATTAGAGTTCGAAGGGATTTACTTAGACAAAGCTTTCAATGAGGCAGAAATAACCCACTGACCACTCCTGGCAGATGTAAACTTGTCTCTAAACCAGTGGTCCTTAACACTGATAACAGTGGTCCTGGAGGACATTCTGGAAGAAAGTAGGGCACTTGTGTGTTGTCATAATAATTTTGTGGGGTCTACTGCCATTAGGGAGGGACCGGGGGGTTGGGCATGCTGCAATGTATGGGTGTTCCACACAGTAAAGAATTATCCTTCATCCTGCAAGATTTTGGAATGTCCAGCAGGCTATCCCTGTAGGTTAAAAGCCTGTTTACCTGAACCCACAACCTAAATCCATTTTTCATATTAAACATAAAATGTTTTTGCAAGCTTTCAATATACAGTGCATTTTCCAAGTACACAATTACATGTAAATCAAGGGAACATTGTATTTTGTTTTATTCAGAATTTCTTCAAGGGTTAGTTTCCCTTTTGGAAAACTCACATGACTCAAAGCAAAAGCACTGATGGTATTTGAGTCACTGATTCAACACACCTGCATCAGCATGTGTTTGTAGCTGTTGTGCTCCTCGTGATTCAATGGGCTCTGTCTTCTATAGTCACACTCTAGCCCTTACATATTGAGATATAATTTAGAACCAGAAGTCTTCAACCTTCTCAGTCATCAAGATAGGCCTTTCTGGTGATGTTCACTTTTACAACTTGGATAAGATGGTTTTGGACAGGTTCTTCACTGTAAAATTAATTACTAAGTATTTTATACTTTCGTCCACTAATATTAGCCTCCATTGATGACTTTGTTTGAAAAAACTATTACTATGATCTTTTCCTATGTCCATCAGTCCTTCTATATTTCTTAGTTGGCATTCTACTATAAGATAGACTTTTCTCTTCTCCCTCACATATTAATTCATTTATTTATTTATTATCAGTATGGGCTCATGGATTCCTATTTTATTCAATTAGTTATAATCCATACAATCAATACTAAAATTTCACTGTTCAAATTTTTAAAGATTTGGCCAGTGGGAGCCCCATCCTGTTGGTCTCTTCTCCCTGACTCTCTCCATACCTGCCAGCCAAGCGGACCCAGTCTGCTTGCTCTGGTCACGTTGACCTGACACCCTTGCCAAACCTGGCCCATACCCATCTCCCAAGCAGCTATGAATCGAAATGATGAGCTTGGCACAGCTCTTTTAATAACCTTTATTTCAGCTATTTTTTTTAGGTTATTGAGATCATATTGAATTTTGATTCTGTCATCCAGTGCATTCACTGTCCCTCCTACTTTTGAGCCACCTAAGCATTTAATACATTTTATATTCAAGTTATTGATAAAATCTTGAACATAACAGAGCAAGACTTTCCTGCTATTAGAGATATCCTTTCCAGGGGGAATTGATACATTAATACACATTTGTGTATGTCATTGTTCAACCAGCTCCAAACTTACTTTTAATGATTATCCAGTTTACATTTATTCATTGTGACCACAAGAATATCTTGAGACATTTTTTTCTAATGGTGTGCCAACATTAAAATGCACTCTGTCTATGCATAGTAGTGACCTCATAAAAGATAAAAATTATGTTAGTTTGACGTAAGATGTTATGAATGAACCCATGCTGGCTTCTACTGCTCATTGCTTTCTTATCAGAGGGGTTAAGTAACTTGCTCAAAGTATTGCTACTAAATGAAGTCCTGGAATTTGAATCCAGGCTGGTGTATCTCTCAACCCTTGCTCTTTTCACAGCATCTCCATCAGTTTACATGGAGATGGCGAAAGGACTTCCTATTTCTGCTTTTACATTTTGCTACTTTAATGAGATTGCCAGGGTACAAGTCTTGGCCCATAGGCATGCCCAGTGGCAAGACAAGGGTTAATGTAGGACCCAGGAGTTACCACTGTCTCAGGTCCCTGGTAAGTATACAGGCAGCTATTATTTCCAGTTTTTTGAATCCCTTCCCAAAATGTCCTACTGAACTTCCCATTTGATGTATAGATTGAAACCTAACTTAGAAAAGCAGGTGTATGTCTCTTTGATTAAAAGCCAAGCATTTCTAAAACACAGTTGTGAAACTGAATTATTTGTACATGTGAAATATTTACTCGACATTATTTTATCTCTCAGAATATCAGTATTTCAGATATAGGTCTCTATGTAGCTTTTTAGTTCAAGAAAGTTAAGAATTTTTTGGTTGTTGTTTACTTCCTTTATAACACCTTTAATCTAAGGCTCACAGCTTAGAAAGGCTCACTACAGCTTAGAAATGCCACAAAAGCCACAGACATACCCCTACCCATGTACTTGAAGAAGGTGGCTTTGCCTGAGAAAATAAGAAAAGAGTAACAAACAAAAATCTCCTTAAGTACTAGGAGTGATCTATTGAGGCTTTTTGCTGGATATGGTAGAATGTTGTGTGCAAAGATCACATTCTTGAGGTTGTGGTTGTGTTGAAGGGGTAAGAACAGAGGAGGAGGAAGGATTCTGAACAAAGGAAGATTTAACTTGACTAGCGGGGAGAAAAATCCCCACAGTGGAGTCTGTAAATTCAAGAGAAATGGTGGGAGTCCTCACTGGGATACTCGGAGATGAACTGCACAAAATAACAGAGACCCTTCTGTGGGGAACCATCCCAAGCTGGCAGCTTCTCAGACAAGTCTACCCACCAGGACCAGAGGCACTTAAGGCTCTATGGCTCTCTCAGCTTCTGTGTAATGGGTCCCTGCCTACTACCTCTCAGGAAAATGGCCTGTGGACCCCTAAGTCCTTCTAGTGCAAGGGATTCTCACAATGCTGTGTTGCACCTGAAACTGAGCCAGCATGAGGACCCTTGAAAAGAATCCTATGAGCTCATTGATTTTATCCATACAAATATCTTTTTTCTACACAAAATCTTTATACAAAGGAACATTTCCATTCCCTGTCATGATCTAATAAATCTAGGTATTTTCTCAAGGTTTTATTCACTGTTCAGAAAACAATATCGCTGACGCCGCTTGTTGTACCCCTCCCTACACATATTCTTCACATCATCCACAGTAATTGAAGCGCAGTGTTTGATGGAAACAGAACTGCCTGGAATAAAGACCACATTGTCTAGCTTCTCTCTTAACTGCAAGCAGCAATGTGAATAATTGGCCAGTGACTTACAATTAGAAGTGTTACTGGAAAGCTTCCAGGAAAACATACTTAAAAGATCGTGTAAGCATGCCCTCTGCCTGCTCCTGGGAACATTAATTTGATGCTTCAACCATCATATTGGACCATGAAGATGGAGGTCACAGCCCAGGATTGGAAGAGAAGTCAGCTAGAGCTTTTTTCCTGAAGCCTTAGCAGAGTCTCCATCCCAACTCTGGACGACGAACCTTCAGACACCCATGAAGACTGAAATAAGCTGTTATTTGGAGAAGGTTTCTTTCGTCTGTAGCCAATGCTAGTCCTACCTGGTATTAGTACAGATTAGTATAAATATTAATATTAGTATAAGAAATATAAGAAAGACGTTACTGACCATCTCCCCATAATAACACTCCAGCTTTTTCTTTTTATCACATCTCCTCTTAATCCTGTTCTGAAATAATGACATACGGTCTAAAGGAATTGTTAAATTTTCAACTTGTCTACCTGAGTATTGACTTAGAAGAGAAATACACGCTTAATTTTTTTTTTTACTTCTAAGTAAAATTACGATATGCTAATATTAAGGTGCCAGGCAAAGCAGACGGCATCCTTTGCATATTTTAAGTTTCTTTAGGACACTAAAGGAATAGAAGAGTCTCTGAAAGTGAAAGCTCTGGTCCCATTAATGTGTCCCTCCTCTCTGGATCCTCCCATTCTCTGCCTCCCCAAGGACCCTCAGACATGTGAGATCAGAACTCAGGAGAGAGGCAGGCTAGAGATATTAGATGAGAGTCATCAACATATAGGTGACAATGAAAGCAAAGGGCTGAATCCAATTATTCAAGAATAAAGAGATAAGTGAAAAGAGGGTCTCTGATGAAGTTCTGCAGAAAGTTCACATTTAAGTAATGGGTAGAGAAAGGGAACGCTACAATGAAGACCGTGAAGAAGTGGTCAGAGATTCTGAAGGAAAAACAAACAAAACAGAAAGGACATTATCCATGTCTTTTGTTGATTAACTGGTGAACAGTGTCAGCTTCTTGTGATCTGGGAAATAAGATATGAATGGATAGATGGTTACTTGGATGTAGCAACTAGGAGGGCATCAGTGAGGACTGATGGAAAGAGCAGTTTCAGGTGGCAGGAATGGGGGTGGAGAGAGGTTCAGGCAGGAGGGGGATGAGATTCTGTGCATAGACATATCGAAGGCTACATCCAACACACAAACTATTGTGCACAATGGCAAAGTCAGTTGTTTGATTTTTTTTTAAGTATTTATTTATTTGGCTGCGCCAGGTCTTAGTTGCAGCACGTGGGATCTTCAGTTGCAGCATGTGGGATCTATCTAGTTCCCTGACCAGGGATGGAACCTGGGCCCCCTGCATTGCGAGCGTGGAGTCTTAACCGCTGGACCACCAGGGAAGTCCCAGTCAGTTGCTTGATTTATTGGACTTTTCAAGGACTTGAAAGCAAATTAAAATTTGTGTGCAGACTCAACCTTTGTTGGAGGAAAAAGAGAACTGGAAGGCAGCTTTTCTGGAGGGCAGATCTTTTTTATGGCAGGCACCACAGTGCTGCCAAAGTGCCTGGTTGGGGCTTCTGGGAAAGGCAGGGAAGCACTAAGGGCCACCGCTAGGTTGAATCTTCACGTCAGCCTTGAATGGCATTAGAGATCTGAGCAACTGCTCCGCTGTACCCAAAATCGGGCAATTACCACAGGGAGGGAGGCTGAAACCTGGAAGAGAAGAAGCCAGGCCGAGAGCCTGAGAAACTGACTGGCCTTTTGGGAGCTAGAATTAGGATGGAAATTTGGAACTTGGAAGACTTTCTGTCTTTTTCCCCACTGTTTGTATTTTTTTATAATTATTTTCTTTTTGCAAAAGCTGGGTATTTTGTAAAGTTCTCTAATCATGTTTCTTCTTTTTATCTCTCTTTCTCAGTGCCTAGACTTATCGTGTGCTAAACATATTTCACCATTTTATTTACTTCGGGCTGAAGTGCTGATACCATATGTGACTTCTCGACATCCAACTCCAAGCTGCGCATTTCAAAGATAAATCACTGTAATTATTTATTCTCTTGAAAAGGAGCAGAAGGTGGAAAAGCAAAACTAATATGCACCTTTACCCACCCAAATGAAACTCTGGAACCCGATTGCTCTGAACCCTTAACTTTTGGCTCCCTAGTTCCAGATGCTCTAACAGTCTGAGATAATTGAGGTTTGTGGAACAAGTTGGGAAGTTTTACTTATTTTTCAAAGACTACCAACCACAGCTACATATTTATCAGGATTTTTATTGAGTCCTACAGTGTCAGCTGTTAGGGCTGGTAAATTCATCAAAAACGCAGAAATAAACTGAAAACTAGAGGTCTGGAATTCAGGATGAGCTTTCAAAGCTAGGACTAGGGAAGTTTTTCTTTGGTTGCTTTGTTTATTTTTTAGAAGGCAATTTTTTTTCTCACTAGCCATTTTCTTAGGTAACTTAAAATGCAATCATAATCACCAACTCGGATCCCCTTCCCTTCCGGGTGGCAGAAAAAGAAGTTTATTAAAAATTATTTCCTATTCCAGTCTGAGGCAGAAAGAGAAGTTTTCCGGACAATTTTTTCTTTAGATGGATGGTCAGAAAAATGGCCCACGTAAGTACCTTGAACTGGCTTTGTAAGGATAACATGCATAAAGGTGATCACTGTTTTCTTCAGGAAATGTACCAGTGTCAGGGCCTTAATGTCAAATACATCAGGGCCTTAATGTCAAATACAACCTCTTATCCCAACACAGTTGCCAAGTGCTGCTTAAAAAAATATAATTTTCTGCTGCAAAAATTTCTTGGTTCATTGCTGAAGAGTACTTGCCAGGCCTTTGGGAAAAACCGTGGTGGGTCAGAAGTGGTTCATGTTTTCCTTTTCCCTACTCTTGCCTTTTTATTTTAAACACTTTAAAAATGTAATCTCTTAATCACATGCTGCCCAAAGAAATCTTAGTGGAAAATGGGTTTAACCCATTTTCATATAAGCAAATTTTTTAGATGATGAAAGCTAATCATAGCAGATTATCATAGCAGAAGCCAAGAAAATAATATGCAGCTTCCAATTCATTGAAGGTCAGTTTTTTAGAAGCTAATTTGTAGACTAACATGTCAAATTTATATGAATTTACAAAACTCACTATTTTCTTTTACAGAATGTTCAATTTAGCAAAATGTCAGCATTTCATATGGGAATCTTTCGGCTCTTACTTTTTTCTTTTTTTCTAAATTAATTAATTTATTTTTGCTGTGTTGCGTCTTCGTTTCTGTGCGAGGGCTTTCTCTAGTTGTGGCAAGGGGGGGGCCACTCTTCATCGCGGTGCGCGGGCCTCTCACTATCGCGGCCTCTCTTGTTGCGGAGCACAGGCTCCAGACGCGCAGGCTCAGTAGTTGTGGCTCAGGGGCCTAGTTGCTCCGCGGCATGTGGGATCCTCCCAGACCAAGGCTCAAACCCGTGTCCCCTGCATTAGCAGGCAGATTCTCAACCACTGCGCTACCAGGGAAGCCCTCTTACTTTTTTCTTAATATACAAGTTTGTTTTAGATAAATTCTGATTTATTTTAGACAGTTTTACATTTGAAATTAAAAGTTAAAGCTGTTAGAAATGTGAACATAGTCCTATTCAAGCTGATAAATATGTAAAATCAATAAACCTGATAAGTTGGTCATTTGGCAAATTTTGATGAAAACTTGATGTGTGGTGACTAGATCAAGACACGGCCACCCTGTGTAGTGTGTACACTGCATAAATCCAGGGCACAATTCACATAGGCTATGAAATGAATGGGGCCACTTAGAGTTGTGTAACACGGAGACTCCAGATCTGAGCTAGATCCTAAGTGGTCTGGTCCCAGCCAAGTGGCATGTTGGGAACTCCATTAAACAAACCAGCAATTCCAGTCTAATTTGGAGGAGCATACATGTCCTAGAAGTTCAAACTAAGGGGATAAAGCAGGGCCATTAGCACAACTTGTAGGATAGGATAGAATCGTCTGGCAGAGATTTTTTAAATGCTTATATCCAGGTTGTACCCCAGACCAATTAAATGAGAATCTCTTGGTGGGATTCAGGAATGGACAATTTTCCAAAAGGTTATTAGGCAATTGCAATATGCAACTGTTGTATAGTAAAGAATTTGACTGGCATCTGTCCCTAGTTCCTGGAGGGGACACTCTAAATTCTTGGAATTCCCCCAGTGACAGGAGTGTCTTTGTTATTCATGGTGGGCCCTTGGATCACACCTGTGGTTGTTTTTTTTTTTTTTTTTTTTAAAGGAAACTTGGCCCTTTATTTAATGGTTTCATTAGATGATTGTAGACATTGCTACTGATACAGAAGACATAATAGTAGTCAATCTTCCAAACAGAAAACTTTCATCAGTTTATACATTATATAAAATATAAACTTTAAGAATTACTTAGAAATTAGGTTCTCATGGAAACACGCACAGGAGTGAAAGAATTTAATTCCACAACAGTGATTATGACACAGTCTTGGAACTCAAGCAGTGCATATTCTAGTGTAGGGTGGTGGGGTGTGGAATTAGCATAAGGATAACTTACTATGATGCAATGTAGCTTATAGGATATAATGTTATAGTCCGTATGATAGATTTGGATCACTCCTTTCTGTCCCTCAGGATTCATCTCTGGATATCTTCTGTGGATATAGGTAGGATTAGAACTATAAGTATGTTCTCTCCTAATATATTTAATGTAGATCATATCTGACACATTAAAATGAATCTTCTTCCTCCAATCCACATATGCATTATATGACAAATTTAAATATTGTAAACATATTTTATGTGAACTATTAATTTTGACTTCATTATACTAAGAGATCTCTGTCCTACTCCTTGCTCTGTAATTGACTGTGAAGGACACCAGGATCAAACTTCTACCCTCAAATCGCTCATTTTCTTCACAGACTACAGAACCATATCAGGGACAATCCCATTTCACCTCATCATAAAAGGTGAAATGAGGGGTGGAATTCTTTTTTTTTTTTTTTTTTCTTTTTTTAACATCTTTATTGGGGTATAATTGCTTTACAATGGTGTGTTAGTTTCTGCTTTATAACAAAGTGAATCAGTCATACATAAACATATGTTCCCATATGTCTTCCCTGTTGCGTCTCCCTCCCTCCCACCCTCCCCATCCCACCCCTCCAGGCTGTCACAAAGCACCGAGCCAATATCCCTGTGCCATGCGGCTGCTTCCCACTAGCTATCTACCTTACTGCGTTTGTTAGTGTGTATATGCCCACGACTCTCTCTCGCCCTGTCACAGCTCACCCTTCCCCCTCCCCATAACCTCAAGTCCGTTCTCTAAGAGGTCTGCGTCTTTATTCCTGCTTTACCCCTAGGTTCTTCATGACATTTTTTTCTTAAATTCCATATATATGTGTTAGCATACGGTATTTGTCTTTTTCTTTCTGACTTACTTCACTCTGTATGACAGACTCTAGGTCTATCCACCTCATTACAAATAGCTCAATTTCGTTTCTTTTTATGGCTGAGTAATATTCCATTGTATATATGTGCCACATCTTCTTTATTGTGGTTTTTTTTTTGTTGTTTGCTTTTGTTTTTTAAGAAGCGGTTGGTTATTATTTATTTATTTATTTTTTGGCTGTACCGCGTGGCATGCGGGATCTTAGTTCCCCGACCAGGGATCGAACCCATGCCCCCTGCAGTGGAAATGGGGAGTCTTAATCACTGGACTGCCAGAGAAGACCCCACACCTCTGTTCATACTCAGGAGATGACTCAGAATGGGGGCTGCTCAGGCCCAAAAGGCCAACCATGGGGTCAGAGAGTTGAGTCTTTGAGGCACAATGATATTAGTACACGCTTTCAACCTCCAGGAAGGGAGGAGGGCTGGAGATTGAGTTCAGTCATGTGGCCAGTGATTCAATCAATTATGCCTATATAATGAAACCTCAATTAAACTCTGGACACTGAGGCTTGGGGGACCTTCCTGGTCGGTGAACACACTGATGTGCTGGAAGGGGGACGTGTCCTGATTCCATGGCAAGAAGGCATGTAGACCCTCCCAGATCTCCCCCTATGTATTCTTCATTTGGCTGGTCTTTGGATACAAAGGATTTGTATCCTTTACAATAAAACTGTAATCATAAGTATAGCACTTTCCTGACTTCTCTAAGTCATTCTAGCAAATTATCAAACCTGAAGGGGTAGTAGAAACTCCCGAAATTTGCAACCAGTTGATCAGAAGGGCAGGTAGCCTGGAGACCCCCAGACTTGCAGCTGGTGCCTGAAGTAAAGGCAGGCTTGTTGGGGACTTCCCTTAAACCTACAGAGTCCATGCTAACTATAGGTGCTTAACATCAGAACTGAACTGTAGTATGGCGGCAACCACGCTGAGAACCACTCTTCCAGGAAATGGCGGTTCAGAGCATTGAGTGCCAGAATCAAATCATCCATCCAGGTCAAGGCAGGGGCACTATCAGGGTCCAACTAGGATGAGAGTGTGAGTATGGAAGGAGGTAGAGGGCAGGCAGGAATGAGATACAAGGGCTTGGCCTTAAAGTCCCTTATGGGAATGAGAGTAGATATTATGAACCAGGACAAAAGGTCAGTGTTGCAAAGTGCCCATAGGTTGTAGCTTAGTGCTCAAAAAAATGAGCTCCATCGTCCCCAGAGGCAGAGGGTACAAAACCACAGGCTCTTTCCAACATCACCACCCCCAGAAGTTACTGGAAGGAAGCTCTCCATTTAAACAGGACTCATTTTATGACTAGGGTGGAATTGAACTAGCACGTGATGGAGTTATCATTGCTATGGCTGGATGGATCGAGAGTCAGTAAGTACACGATTTAAATAATTAAAATCCTTCCCATAAGTGGCTTCTTAAAAAAGTATGCTTCAGGGATCAAAGCTCCTGCATGTCGCGCCACGTGGCCAGAAAAAAAAAGTATGCTGAGCATACGATCATTTCAATATGTCTTGGTGTCTTGGATTTCTTGATATTTGAAGTCTGAATGAGAAGCTCTTGTCAAGGTTGGGTTGTCACTGAGAAAGGTGAACTGACTGGCTGGCTTCCCAGTGGTCTCACAGGGAGACATTTACCTTAATGCATTTATCACATTCCACAGTCTCTCTTAGCTGTCCAGATGCATAATTTCCATCTTGCCACCACTGTAGAGTTGATCCAACTTGGACAAGCCAACTCACACTGTGTAAACATCAGGTGTCTGAAGTATATAAACCAGAATATGTGTTAACTCCTAATACAACAATATGACTAGGATTTCTCTATACGTAAAGCTGCTTGGGAAAAAAAGGTTAGAAAAATGTTTTATGGTGAGCATGCAGTGTATTTAGAGTGCCTAATGGCCCAAAGCTCTATGAGATGTACGGCATCCATCTCTACCATGGGGCTGTGCACACCTGCTCTGTGACCAGCCTTCAGGCTCTCTGCGTGGCACAGGTAAGGCCCTGCAATACTTGCCTCTATGACTGTCCCTTTTCTTTGCTTTCTTTATTGATCAGTGTTCTCTGCTGATTGATTCTTCTTTCTTTAAATGTGTTGTTAACTTTAGTCAGGTTACTGTCAAACCTTGCGGGCCTGAGAGCCACTCTGTCTCTTTATCAAGGTGACTTTACCTAACTCTCCTCTGGTCCATCACGTAGTGATTTTATTTTGACTCTCAGAGGATAATTTTTAAAAATTATCTTTATTGTTTTCTTCTGATTTAAAAATGCACTTTTCATTGGAAAATTCAGAAATATATAAAAATAACTCATAATTCCACCATCTGGTTGAAACATAATTTTTTTTTTACTTACAAAGTTTGTTTCTGCATTACTGTATTCTTTTTTAAAAAAAAAACAGCTCTATTGATATAAAATTTACATATAAAATTCACTCATTTTAAGTGTACAGTTCAATGATTGTTAGTAAATATATGGAGCTGTGCAACCACCATCACGATCCAACTTTAGAACATTTCCATCTGCTCGAATTGATCCCTCATGCCCAATTGCTGGAGCCCCATTCATACCTCCAGCTCCAGCAACCACTAATCCACTTCCGTCTATAGATTTGCCTATCTGGACATTTCATAGCAATGGGTCATATAATATTTGATCTTTTGTTACGGGCCTCTTCCACTTAGCGTAATATTTTTGAGGTTCATCCATGTTGTAGCATGTACTGTTCCTTTTTTTTATTGTGGAATAGTCTTCCATTATGTTTATAGCACATCTTATTTAACCATTCACTACTTGATAGAAGTTTGGATGGTTTCCGCTTTTTGGCTATTATAAATAATGATGCTGTGAAGATTTATATGCGAGTCTTGATGTGGACTTAATGTTTTCCTTCCTCTTGGGTAGATACCTAGAAGTGAAATTGCTGCACTATGTGGTAAATTTATGTTTAACATTTTAAGAAACTGTCAAACTCTTTTCTAAAGTGGTTGCACCATTTTAAATTCTGGCCAGCCATGTATGAAGTTTCCAGTTTTTTCATATCATTGCCAACACTTGGTACTGCCTGATTTTTTGGTTGTAGTTATTCTAGTGGGTGTGAAGCAGTATCTCATTATGGTTTTAACTTGCATTTTCCTAATAACTAGTGATGTTGGACATGATTTCATGTGCTTATTAGCCACTTGTATATAGCCTTTGGTGACATGTGCATCAAGCCTTTTGTCTATTTCTAAAATCCAGTTGTTTTCTTATTATTGATTTGAAAGAATTCTTTATATATTCTAGATACTAGTAATTAATCAGACATATAATTTGTAAATTTTTTTCTTTTTCTACAACTTATCTTTTCATTTTCTTGATGGTGTCCTTTGAAGCACAAAATGTTTTAATTTTGATGAAGTCTAATTTAGCATGATTTATACCTTGCTCTACGATCTATTTTGAATTTTTCTGGAGTATAATATGAGATAAGGATCTAAATTCATCTTTGTGCATGTGGGTATTTAATTATTCTAATATCACTTGTTGAAAAGACAAGTCACATTGAATTGTCTTGGCCCCCTTTTCAAAAATCTAATGACCATAAATGCTTCTGAGCTACAAATGTTGTTCTATTGATTTATATGTTTTTTTTCTTGAATATCAATACCACGCTGTCTTGATTGCTGTAGTTTTATATGGAGTTTTGAAACTGGCAACTTTGTTTTTCTTTTTGGCAGTTCTACTCTGCTTTTTGAACAGTAGTCACCACTTGGTATGTTTTTTCTATTTCCTTTCTTGCTATCAGTTCCCATACCCGGTTGCTATCAGGGTATCCAATACTAGGACCCCCTTTTTCTTTTCTTCTCCTTCTCCCTCTTCTCCTCTTCCTCCTCCTCCTCTTCTTCCTTCTTTTTTTCACCAGCTCATCTTAGTTGTGCTTTACAAACATGCATTGCATTCCTATTGTATTCTGAGAGCAATGCCAGGCCCTATAGGGAGTGTGGAGAATGAGCATGATTTCCCTGGTTTCAAGGAGTCCTTTTAGTAGCAGCTTCTGGTTTAGAATCAAAGAGGGCTAAGGGTAAACATTTAGTTATCTTTTGAAAACTCTGAGAGACAGATGGTTGGTCATACCGCAATTCCAACAGCATAGCACAGAGCAGATGAGTTTGCGTTGGGAGGTGCCGTGCAATTGTTCTTACATCTTGGGCTCTGCACTTTACACACGGGTTCGTGCCCCGGTCTGGGAGGATCCCACATGCCGCGGAGCGGCTGGGCCCGTGAGCCATGGCCGCTGAGCCTGCGCGTCCGGAAGCCTGTGCTCCGCAACGGGAGAGGCCACGGCAGTGAGAGGCCCGCGTACCGCAAAAAAAAAAAAAAGAGAGAGAGACACTGATAAATTAGACTAAGCCCAGAGAAGAATTGCCAGGGGGGTGAGTGTGACCGGAATCAAGTCAAAGGAGGAGAAACCGAAGAGAGTTTGGCTTGAGGAAAGATGGCCTGGTGTGTATGTGTCCCAGGAAAAGAAGGATGTTAAAAGTACGGGAGAGGATACTAAAGAAAGAGAAATATCTTCAAATATTTAATTAGAATTCATGATAGGAAGAACCTGGGAAACAAATTTCAATGCCAAGTGTTAACAATTTAATTGTGTCTGAAAATTAAATAAATTGTGTTGATAACATGCTTGCTAAGTCTAGAAGCATTTTAAATCACTTATCAGAGATATTGTGGAGTAAATTCAATAGATGGTGTTTTCTGAACTTCAGTCATTTGAATATAGTCTTCACAATTTTGCCATATGGGAAGGTGCAATTTGTACCATTTTTTGCTCAATGTTTTCTTTGCATCAACTCCTTTTTTGTCTAAATACATTTATTTTTTAAATTTTTTTTTTTTTTTTTTGCGGTATGCGGGTCTCTCACTGTTGCGGCCTCTTCCGTTGCGGAGCACAGGCTCTGGACGCGCAGGCCCAGTGGCCATGGCTCACGGGCCCAGCCGCTCCGCGGCATGTGGGATCTTCCCGGACCGGGGCACGAACCCGTGTCCCCTGCATCGGCAGGCGGAGTCTCAACCACTGCGCCACCAGGGAAGCCCTAAATATGTTTATTTTTAAATGAAACTTTAAATCACTACAAAAGAAAAAAGCTCTGTGCCTGTGATCTGGTCTCTGTTTGTTAAAAGGAAAATTAATTGGTTGGAGATATGGTAACACCCAACTGATCATTTCTCTTCCTCCTGTTAGAAGGATTGAAAGAAAATTGAATGGGAAATTTTTTTCTCACTAAGCAATTCAGTGTTTTTAATGTCATACCTGTGTGCCACTTAAAATCATGAATCTAGTCACACGTTTGGAAAGCCTACAGCGTGGGTGTAATTCATACCAGTGTTTCCCAATCTTTTTACAACTTGTCACACACAGAGAACGCTACTGTGTGGCACACTGGGGTAGACGAAGGCGGCTGCTTATCGCTTGGCAGAGACAACGGGCCCAAGGGAGCAGACTCCAGCCCAGGCAGCACCCCACTCCCAGCCCACCTGGGGCAGAGAAGATGGATATATTGACACACAACTACTTCTTCCAGTTAACATTCTATTAAGAGTTTTTGCTAGAAGCCTATAATTCTATACAACTCACTCTCTAAGTTTCTGGAATTCAAACCTTCAGCTTGAAGTAGTTACTTTTTGTATGTATGTCTGTGAACTCATAGGCTGACTACAGCCCATCTCTGCACCTTCTGGAATATTCTCTCTTGGAGGATTTGGCATCTCCCTTTGTACATATGACAGAGGAGCAGCAGTGAAATCAAGTTGCTATGTTACAATGGGAAAACAAATCCTCCTTACTCCCTAACCACCAAATGAAACCACAGACAGCTTCTCTTCTTGGGCTATAAATAGGATTATAAATCCTTTTCTCCAACTGATACCTTGGAAAGTCTGACTCAGTAAAAATGTGGTGTGAGTGTGTAAAGAAACCTTTTTTACAATCCTTCTAATCTTACATGTATAAATGCACTATAGTTCTGAAAACAATTGGTTCATTCTAAACCAAGTAGATGAGCAGGTAAGAGGAAATCGCTGTCTTTAAGAGCATAGCTTTTGGCTGGGGTTACCTTATTTGGAAGAATTTGAAATGTTGCTAAGGCTCCCTGTGGCTCTATGACTGGCGAACATCTGATACCAGTTTACAGATTCCATGATTCACTAAAGGATTTTGGTCTGTTTCTACTCCTTTAGTCCCCTGTCTTTATCCTAAATATTTCCCCACAAACAGACTTCAGCATTTTCCTAAATGGACAGATTATTTCTCTGAGTATATTTGTGTGGGGTTTTGTTTTGTTTTGTTTTGTTTTTGCATTGTCTTTTTTTTTTCTAATTGTGGTGGTTTACTGTCACTGGTATTTTTCTTTTGAGTTCCTTTCTTGGGTGGGAGATCATTTTTGGCTTCAGACTGGAATGTCCCGGAATAACTGCTGTTTAAAAGACTACTTGTGTATTGCAGTTTTAAGGAACTCTTATGATTGAGGCTGAGATCTATCTACAGGCACCTAATAGAGTGGGAATATTTATACCTCTGATTTCTGCAATAAGAGTCCCACTACTTCAAAGTACATTTAGCCCAATTCTCTTCTCAGGCCTGGAAGATGAAAGCAATAAATGGACACCTAGAGACTGAATGTTTTATGTCCCCCCAAATTCATATGTTGAAACCTAATCCCCAGTGTGATGGTATTTGAAGGTGGGGTCATTGGGAGTTAATTAGGTCATGAGGGTGGAGCCCTTATGAATGGGATTAGTGCCCTTATAACAAAGACCCCAGAGAACTCCCTTCCCCTTCTGCCCTGTGAAGACACAGCCAAAAGACAACTGTTTATAAACCAGACATCAAATTTGCTGGCGCCGTGATCTTAGACTTTCCAGCCTCCAGAACTATAAGAAATAAATGCTTGCTGTTTAAGCCACCCAGTTCATGGTATTTTTGCTGTAGTAGCCCAAATGGATTAAGACTGGATGTTACAGCAAGAGACAGGATTTTGATTCTCAGTGCTTTTCAATCATCTGAGGACCTTGTTAAAATGCAGATTCTGAGTCAGTAGGTCTGGAGTAGGGACTGAGAAATTGTCTTTCTAACCAATTCCTAGATGACGCCGATGCTGCTGGTCTAGGCACCATAGTTTGAGAACCATTGGTGTATAGTATTTCCCATATTGGCCTGAAGTTAAGGCTCATCAGAAGTGGCTGTTGTATAAACAAAATACCAAATCTTTCCTTGGGAACAGTGATTCAGAGGTCTGCTTTGGGACTTTAGTCCCCTGTTTCAAGAACTTCTTCATGCTCTGGTTCCAAACTACTTCTTGACCTGACCTACTGATACTCCTCTACTCTCCATTCATTCATTTTCCTCCAACCCTTCCTTCCTTTCAATCTCTCTCTTTCTCTCCCTTCCTTCTTCCCAACAAATATTTGTTTAACATGTCCTTGGGATTTATACCTGAATAAGAGAGACAGACTCTACGCTTACAGATAATAGACAAGTAAACAGATAAATAAACAGGAGAATTACAATTTGTGATACACGCTAAGAAGGAAGTAAATAGGGTGATGAGATGCAGAGGTATGGGGCAGAGGTGGGAAACCATTTAAGCCAAAGTTGTCAGGGGTGTTCTCTAAAGAAGACAGTTAAGCTAATATTCTTATTGAACCCTCCAGCCTACACCTCACTGCTTGCTGAATGTACCTGTGTTTTGCAGACACATTGCCTTTGTTCATGCTGTTTTTTTCACCATGAGTGTCATCTCACTAATCCCATCTGCCAATTAATTAACGAGCAATCTAAATGCCACTGCCTTCATCCAGGTTCCCCCAGCCATATGTGATACCTCACCCCTCTGAGCTCCTAAAGCACCAATTATACTTCTGATCTTGTCTTCATATTCTGCCTTAAATTGTAGTTGTTTTGAGATAATAATAGCTGTATTTCGTGAGGGTGCTTTATTAGATTGCGTACATTATCTCAAATTACTCAGCAACACTGGCGGGTGATCTTGTTATTTCCATATTACAGGTAAAGAAACTGAGACTTGGAGAAGCTAAGTAATTTGCCCAAAGTCACACAACAAATAAGCGACAGAGGTGAGATTCAAAGTATGCCCTCCCAGTTGGTCTGTTTTATCTCCTGTAGCAGATCTTAAGCACCATGAAGGAAATGACTATTTTATCTCTGTATTTTTTTTTTTTTGCTGTGCCTCATGGCTTGTGGAATCTTAGTTCCCTGACCAGGAATATAACTCGGGGCCCTCAGCAGTGAGAACATGAAGTCCTAACCACTGGACAGCTGGGGAATTCCCTGTATCTTTATTTATTTTAAAAGATTATTTATTTATTTATTTATTTATTTATTTATTTATTTTATTTATTTTTGGCTGCTTCAGGTCTTACTTGTGGCATGCAGGATCTTTGTTGAGGCATGTGGGATCTTTCATTGAGGCCCGTGGGCTCTTGGTTGTGGTGCATGGGCTTCTATCTAGTTGTGGCGTGCGGCTTTTCTCTCTCTAGTTGTGGTATGCAGGCTCCAGGGTGCATGGGCTCTGTACTTTGCGGCACGTGGGCTCTAGCTGAGGCATGCGAGCTCAGTAGTTGTGGCACGCAGGCTTAGTTGCCCCGCAGCATGTGGGATCTTATTTCCCTGACTAAGGGAACTAAGGGATTGAACCTGCATCCCCTGCATTGTAAGGTGGATTCTTTACCAATGGACCACCAGGGAAGTCCCTCCCTGTATCTTTAAATTAAAAAAAAAAATCAAGTTGCAGAAGAGCCCTAACATTAGTGTAACACTAAAGAGAAAAAAAATTAAAAGAGAACAGAATTCCCTTCCCATCTTATATTAGTTTGCTAAGGCGCTATAACAAAGTGCACATTTTGAGTGGCTTGAACAAGAGAAATTTTTTTTTAACATCTTTATTGGAATATAATTGCTTTACAATGGTGTGTTAGTTTCTGCTTTATAACAAAGTGAATCAGCTTTACATATACATATATCTCCATATCTCCTCCCTCTTGCATCTCCCTCCCACCCTCCCTATCCCACCCCTCTAGGTGGACACAAAGCACCGAGCTGATCTCCCTGTGCTATGCAGCTGCTTCCCACTAGCTATCTAGTTTACATTTGGTAGTGTATATATGTCCATGCCACTCTCTCACTTCGTCCCAGCTTACCCTTCCCCCTCCCCGTGTCCTCAAGTCCATTCTCTACGTCTGCGTCTTTATTCCTGTCCTGCCCCTAGGTTCTTCATAACCATTTTTTTTTTTAGATTCCATATATATGTGTTAGCATATGGTATTTGTCTTTCTCTTTCTGACTTACTTCACTCTGTATGACAGACTCTGGGTCCATCCACCTCACTACAAATAACTCAATTTCATTTCTTTTTATGGCTGAGTAATATTCCATTGTATATATGTGCCACACCTTCTTTATCCATTCACCTGTCGATGGACACTTAGGTTGCTTCCATGTCCTGGCTATTGTAAATAGAGCTGCAATGAACATTGTGGTACATGACTCTTTTTGAATTATGGTTTTCTCAGGGTATATGCCCAGTAGTGGGATTGCTGGGTCGTATGGGAGTTCTATTTTTAGTTTCTTAAGGCACCTCCATACTGTTCTCCATAGTGGCTGTATCACTTTGCATTCCCACCAACAGTGCAAGAGGGTTCCCTTTTCTCCACATCCTCTCCAGCACTTACTGTTTGTAGATTTTTTGATGATGGCCGTTCTGACTGGTGTGAGGTGATACCTCATTGTAGTTTTGATTTGCCTTTCTCTAATGATTAGTGATGTTGAGCATCCTTTCATGTGTTTGTTGGCGATCTGTATATCTTCTTTGGAGAAATGTCTATTTAGGTCTTCTGCCCATTTTTGGATTGGGTTGTTTGTTTTTTTGATATTGAGCTGCATGAGCTGCTTGTACATTTTGGAGATTAATCCTCTGTCAGTTGCTTCATTTGCAAGTATTTTCTCTCATTCTCAGGGTGAACAAGAGAAATTTATTGTCTCACAGCCCTAGAGGCTAAAAGTCTGAGATCAAGGTGTCAGCAGGACCATACTCCTTCTGAAGGTGCAGGGAAGTATTGTTCTGGGTCTCCCTCCTGGTTTCTGGTAGTTCCTTGGTTTAAGGCAGCATAACTCTGCTCTTCCATGGTGTTCTCCCATGTGTGAATCTCTGTGCCCAAATTTCCCTTTTTTTTTTCTCCCTTTTTATGAGGACACCAGTCACATTGGATTAGGAGCCCATCCTACTGACCTCACCTTAACTTAACGAATTATGTATGTAAAAATCCCATTTCCAAATAAGGTCACATTCTGAGCTACTATGGGTTAAGACTTCACATATGAACTTTTAGGAGATACAGTTCAACTGTGGACGAAGTGTCACTGCCTGCCTTGTCATCAAGGCATCAGCCACTGCAGCCACTCCTCTGCAGTGCACACTGAGGGATTCGGGATGAAGAAAACTGGACACTGGCCCTAGATAGATAAGGTGCATATCAAAGGAATGATTTCAATGAGCCCAGACTCTTGCATCTTCCTATACATAGAAAAGTGCTAAATTCATTAACTTGAGATGTCTGTTTTTTCTTTAATTAACAGTAATCTTTTGATGTTCCAACTATGTGGGCTTTTTTTTTTCTTTTTGCAAAAACTCCTATATATCCTGATTCCTCCCTTACCTCTTCCGAACAGCCCCTTAGAGCTATCTGAGAGGGTGTCTGCCAGGCTTAAGTCCTCAGTATGCCTGCTGAATAAAACATAATTCTCAACTTTTAGGTTGTGAAGTTTTTTAGGTTAACACAACCCATAACACGTTTCTACTTCATAGCTTTAATGCTGATCCCTAACCTAGAGAACCTGATGTAGTTCTCCTATTTGTCCTTTCCCAAAGCCAGCACTGCAGAGGGGTCAAATGATCAATTTAGACAAGCTTCACTGTGCCAAAATTGAACCTATTCCTAGCTTTGATCTCTAATAGATGTAGTTGTCCTACAGTCACTCCAGCTCCAATGTTATTGAGTTTTCACATAAGCAAAATGGGTCACCTACATAACACCAAAAAGTTGGTCTGCCTTAAGCTGTGATAACTTGTGATTCCTTCTGCCCCTCACTAAAGGGGTGTGTTGATTTCTGTGTATAACATTACAATATCTAGCAGTTATGTTTGACGATGCTTAAAATACTTAAATCTTTATTTCAAAATCGGTTTAACTTAGTAAGTTAAACTGGGCATAAACCTTTTCATGTCCCTCATTTCTTGTCAGTAGGAAAAAAGCTTCATCCTCCTAGACCTTCCCTAAGTTCCAAAGAGCAGATTCAAACAGTTACTAAATAGGGAGGAGAAGTAATGCAGAAACAGAAGAAGAGCTGTCAAGAAACGATAGTGCAGCTATAAAGCAGGGTCCTGGTTCCTCCTCAAGGGATATACATAGTATTATCTTCGAGTTCTTCTACACAAACTAAAGCCCCTGCCCAGGTAGAGGACAGTAACTGCAGGTTGAGCTCAAGATTCCTGGAACACAGCCCTGTTACCTCACCACCAACCAATCAGAAGAAAGTCACACACTCTTAGCCCTCACACCAAATTTTGCTTATTAAAAACTTCTCTCCCAAAGGGGACTTCCCTGGTGGTCCAGTGGTTAAGAATCCGCCTTCCAATGCAGGGGATGCAGGTTTGATCCCTGGTTGGGGAACTAAGATCTCACGTGCCACAGGGCAACCAAGCCTGCACACCAAAACTAGAGAGAAGCCCACACACTGCAACTAGAGAGAAGCCTGCGTGCCACTAGAGAGAAGTCCGCATGCCACAACGAAGAGCCTGCGTGCTACAATGAAGGATCCCAGGTGCTGCAGCTATGATCCAATGCAGCTAATAAATAAATAAGTAAATATCTAAAAAATAAAAAAATAAAAATTCTTCCCCCAAACCACTGGGGAGTTCAGGGTTTCTGAGCACAAACCACCTGTTTTCCTTGCTTGGCCCTGCAGTAAACCTTTCTCTGCTCCAAACTCCGACGTTTTAGTTTGTTTGGTCTCACTGTGTGTCAGGCACACAAACTTGCATTCAGTAACAATATTAATATCAAGAAATATTGCTAATCAAGAAAGAAGTGCTGCTGGTAATTTAGGAAGCCCTAAATGGGAAATGGCCTGTTCACAGTACGTCATAATGCAAAATAGGTTAGAATGTTGCAAAGTCAAATCTTTAAAGTCCAATCAATCACAAAGCACAGGGCATGTAAATGTTAACAATACTGACTAGGCCAATAGGGCATTTTGCTTAATAGACTACAGAATTCCTGAGGAGAGAGATTCTGTCATCTGACTCAGCTTTGATCCCCAACAATGCCTAGCTCGGGGCATTGCACAGAACAGATTTTGATACATTAAATTGAATGAAGTTTTAAAAAATGTGGCTTATCTCCTTAACAGAGATAGGAAGAATTCAAAGTTAAATTTAAGAAGTAAAAAAAGTAAACTCTACTTGCCAGGAACTGTTCTAACTACAGAGACTGAAGTAGACTCTATTATCTCCATCCTAAAGATAAAGGAACAGAGAGATTAAGTAGCTCACACAACTAGGGAATAATAACTGTGGGAATTCACACCTAGGGAGTTTACATTTAAAACCATTACAGGGCTTCCCTGGTGGCTCAGTGGTTAAGAATCCACCTGCCAATGCAGGAGACACAGGTTCGAGCCCTGGTCTGGGAGGAGCCCACATGCGGCAGAACAACTAAGCCCGTGTGCCACAACTACTGATCCTGAGTGCCTAGAGCCCGTGCTTCACAACAAGAGAAGCCACCGCAATGAGAAGCCTGCACACCGCAACGAACAGTAGCCTCTGCTTGTCGCAACTAGAGAAAGCCCGCGTGCAGCAATGAAGACCCAGCACAGCCAAAAATAAATAAATTTATTAAAAAAGAAACAAAAACAAAAACCATTACAGTCCACATTCTCAACATTGTGCTGTATGTCAGTTAAAAACACTGGTGAATAGCCAGAGATCCAGAGCTTCCTTTTCCCTAAGGATCTCTTCAGCTGAGAGGTTTGCTGTCAGATTACCAGTGTATTGCTCCTGTTGAGTTCAAGAAGTACACTGTAGGGATTATGCATTCCACCTCTGGCATTACTCTATACCTAGGTTCAAATTTTGGCTTTGGCATATTGTGCTACCAACTTTTCCAAACTCAGTTTCATCATCTGTAAGATAAGGCTAATTATTTCTACCTCATAGAGTTGTGATTTCATGTTTAAAGCATTTAACACAGTTCTTGGTACATAATAAAAACTCAATAAATGATATCTACAAAGTATACTTATTTCGTGAGTAATATGTCATTGTATGAATTTACACAACTTGTTTATTCACTGTTGATATATATTTGGGTTGTTACTATTGACTATTACAAATAAAGCTACTAGGAACATTCTTATACAAGTCTTTGTATGGACTTATGCTTTAATTTCTCTTGGGTAAATTCCTAGAGTGGAAGAGGAGATATAGTCTTAGTTTTTATGAAATTGACAAAGTGTTTTCCAACGTGGTTGTACCATTTGATATTCCCACTAGCAGTGTATGAGAGTTCCAGTTCCTCTACATTCTTATCAACACTTGGTATGTCAGTTTTATTTATTTATTTATAGAATTTGTGTGTGTGTGTAGTAAAAAATCATGAATTGACCATCTTAACTATTTTTTAGCATACAGTTCATTAGTGTTAAGTATATTTACATTGTTGTGAAACATCTTCAGAACCTTTTAATCTTGCCGAACTGAAAATCTATACCCATTAAATGACTCCCCTTTGCCCCTTCTCCCCAGCCCTCAGCAACAACTATTCTACTTTCTGTCTCTATGAATTTCACTACTTTAGATACCTCATATAAGTGAAATCATACAGCATTTGTCCTTTTGTGACAGGATAATTTCACATAACCTAATGTCCTCAAGATTCATCCATGTTGTAGCATGTGACAAGATTTCCTTGCTTTTTAAGGTGGCATAGTATTCCATTATATGTATATTCATTTTGTTTGTCCATTCATCTGTTGATGGACATTTTTGTTGCTTCTACCTTTTGGCTATTGTGAATAGTGCTGCTATGCACATGGATGTGCAAACATCTCCTAGACTATGCTTTCAATTTTTTTGGATATATATCCAGAAGTAAGATTTCTGGATTATATAGTAGTTCTATTTAAATTAAAATTGTATGAGTAATTAAATTAGTAATTAATTTAAGGTAATTAATTAATTAAAGCAGCAATCAAAAATAATATGAAGAGCTGCCAAACTGTTTCCCAAGGTGCTTTTGCACCATTTAAAAATCCCACCAACAATGCATCAACTTCTCCACATCGCTGTCAGCACTTGTTCATTTCTTTCTTTTTGTCTTTCTTTCTCTCTTTCTTTATTTCACAGTAGCCTTCTCAATGAATATGAGGTTATCTCATTGTGGTTTTGATTTGCATTTCTTTGATGATTAGTGATGTTGAGCATTTTTTCATATACTTGTTGGTCAGTTGTCTTTGGAGAAATATCTATTCAAGTCCTTTGTCCATTTTTAAAATTGGGTTAACTGATTTTTTTTGTTGTTGAATTGTAGGAGTTCTTTATATATTCAGGATATTAATACCTTATTAGATATAAGATTTTCAAATATTTTCTTGCATCCCGTAAGTTGCCTTTTCACTCTATTGATCATGTCTTTTGATTAAAAATGTCTTTAAGTTTGATGTAGTCCCATTTGTCTACTTTTTGCTTTTTGTTGTGCCTGTGCTTTTGGTTTCATATACAAGAACTGATTACCAAATTTAATGCATGAAAAATTTCCCCCTATATTTTCTCCTAGGAGTTTTGCAGTTTTAAGTCTTATGTTTAGGTCTTTATTCCATTATGAGCCAATTAAGCGCCCAACTTCATTATTTGTATGTGAATATCCAGGTTTCCTGGTACTATTTGTTGAAGAAACTGCCCTTTTACCATTGAGTGGTCTTGTCACACTTGTCAAAGATCATTTGAGCACATACTCAAGGGTTTATTTCCAGGCTCCCTATTCTATTTCATTGGCCTATCAATACTGTTTTGATTACCATTTCATAATATGTTTTTAAGGCAGTAAGTGTGAGTCCTCCAACTTTGTTATTTTTCAAAATTATTTTGGCTATTCAGGGTCCTTTGTGATTCCATATGAATTTTAGGATGATTTTTTTCTATTTCTGCAAAAACTTCCATTGAGATTTTGATAGGGATTGCGTTGAATCTGTAGATCACTTTGGGTGGTATGGACATTTTAGCATTATTAAGTCTTCTAATCCACAAACATGAAATGTATTTCCATTTATTTGTTTCTTTTTAAATTTCTTTCAACAATGTTCTATAGCTTTCAGTGTACTTGCATTTCATTTCCTTAAGTATATTCCTAAGTACTTTTTGATGTTATTGCAAATGCAGTTGTTTTCTTAATTTCCTTTTCCAATTGGTAATTGCTAGTATATAGAAATGCAACTGATTTTGGTGAGTTGATTTTATATCCTGCAACTTTGCTGAATTTATTAGTTCTAACAGGTTTGTGTGTGTGTGCATGTGTAATCTTTAGGGTTTTCTACATAAAAGATCATGTCATCTGCAAACAGATAATTTTACTTTTTCTCTTCCAACTTGGATGGCTTTTATTCCTTCTTTTTCTTGCTTGATTGCACTGGGTAGTACTGACAATACTATGTTGAATAGAAGTGGTGAAAGTGGGCATCCTTATCTTATTCTTGATCTTAGAGGAAAAGTTTTCAGTCTTTCACCATTGAGTATGGTATTAGCTATAGGCTTTTTGTATATTGGCTTTATTATGTTGGTGGTTTATTATGAAGGTAATTTCCTTCAGTTCCTATTTGGTTAAGTGTTTTTACATTAAAGTGTGTTAGATCTTGTCAAATACTTTTTCTGCATCAGTTGAGATGATTATGTGCTTTTTGTCCTTCAGTCTGTGAATTTGGTCTATTATATTGATTGATTTTCATATGTTGAAACATACTTGCCTTCCAGAAATAAATTTGGCTTGGTCATGATGTATAATCCTTTTAATGTGCTGTCGAATTTAGTTTGCTATCATTTTGTTGAGGATTTTTGCATTAATAGTCATCAGGGATATTAGTCTGTAGTTTTCTTATAGTGTCTTTATTTGGCTTTGGTATCAGGGTAATGCTATCCTCATAGAATGAATTTGGATGTGTTCCCTTCTGCTCAACTTTATGCAAGAGTTTGAGAAGAATAAGAGTTAATTCTTCTTTAAATGTTTGGTAGACTTCAGTAATATCAGCTGGTCTTGAGCTTTTCTTTGTTAGGAGAGATATATCCATCTATCTCTCTCTGTATATATCTCCTTGTCATTAGAAACTATAAAGAATATACATGATTTGGAAATCAGACTGTACCAAACAATGGCCAAAGAAGAATCATCCATTTTATGCCTTCTCTTTTAAAAAAATTTTTTTAACATCTTTATTGGAGTATAATTGCTTTACAATGGTGTGTTAGTTTCTGCTTTATAACAAAGTGAATCAGTTATACATATACATATGTCCCCATATCTCTTCACTCTTGGGTTTCCCTCCCTCCCACCCTCCCTATCCCACACCTCTAGGTGGACACAAAGCACCGAGCTGATCTCCCTGTGCCATGCGGCTGCTTCCCACTAGCTATCTATTTTACGTTTGGTAGTGTATATATGTCCATGACACTCTCTCATTTTGTCCCAGCTTACCCTTCCCCCTTCCCATATCCTCAAGTCTATTCTCTAGTAGCTCTGCGTATTTATTCCAGTCTTGCCCCTAGGTCCTTCATGACCTTTTTTTTTTTTTTTTTAGATTCCATATATATGTGTTAGCATACAGTATTTGTTTTTCTCTTTCTGACTTACTTCACTCTGTATGACACACTCTAGGTCCATCCACCTCACTACAAATAACTCAATTTCATTTCTTTTTATGGCTGAGTAATATCCCATTGTATATATGTGCCACATCTTCTTTATCCATTCATCTGTTGATGGACACTTAGGTTGCTTCCATGTCCTGGCTATTGTAAACAGAGCTGCAATGAACATTTTGGTATGTGACTCTTTTTGAATTATGGTTTTCTCAGGGTATATGCCCAGTAGTGGGATTGCTGGGTCATATGGTAGTTCTATTTTTAGTTTTTTAAGGAACGTCCATACTGTTCTCCATAGTGGCTGTATCAATTTACATTCCCACCAACAGTGCAAGAGGGTTCCCTTTTCTCCACACCCTCTCCAGAATGTATTGTTTGTAGATTTTTTGATATACTATTGGCTATAGTGTTTGTTGCTTGTCTCTTCAAATTATTTTTTACTTGTGCATTTCCTTGCATCTACTTTCCCTTCCATATAAATTCGAGACCCTTTTTTCACATACTATTATGCCAAGTCTCTGTGACCTGGCCAGAATACAGATATTCTGTGCCATGTTGTCTTGACTGACATTGCCCATTTGGTATACCTTACTTTCCCCTGATCACCACATCTCATTTACTGCTAGAGAAAATACTGTTGCTGGATTTTTCCTTTCCACCTGTCTCATGACAGTCCTGACCCACTTGCCCTAGTAAGGGAACACAATTCAGAGATCTTTTGAGAACCAAACTGCTAGCTATTTGAGACTCATCTTAAACTGATGAAATACCTGTAATACAGGTTTTTGAAACATGGCTTCTATTTTTTTCTTACAATCTTTAGTCTTTCCTGATGCTCTAGACCTAACATCAGAGAGCTGGGAGATCTGTTGGGAGGTTTTTGTTTACTGATTCAATCTCCTTACTGGTTATTGGTCTGTTCAGATTTTCCTTTTCTTCGTGATTTAGTTTTGGCAGGTTGTGTGTTTCTAGGAATTTTTCCATTTCTTCTAGGTTACCCAATTTGTTGGCATACAATTGTTCATACTATTCTTTCATAATCCTTTTTATTTCAGTAGCATTGGTTGAAATCATTTCTGACTTTAGTTATATTTTTTCTTTAACTAAGCGTTTCTGAATTTTACTGATCTTTAAAAAAAAAGCAACCCTTAGCTTTATTGACTTTTTCTATTTTTTTCTAGTCTCAATTTCATTAATTTCTGCTCTAATCTTTGTTATATCCATAAGATAGTAATTTTATGTTATGTTTTTTATCATAATTTTAAAAATTTTAAACATTTTTTAAAAAAGAGATGAATTTCCCTAGGGGAAGGAACAAGAGTGAGGAGAAGGGTCCTGAGAAAACTTCTGGAGATTGATCGATTTTCTTGATTGTGGTGATGGTTTCACAAATATAAACATATGTCAAAACTCATCAAATTGTACATTTTACATATGTATAGTTAATTGTATGTAATTATACCTTAATAAAGCTACCAAGTTGCAGATTTCTAAAAACAAGTCAAATACTTAAATTTGCGGGCATACGTTATTCCAAATGATGTTTTTTCTAAGTGTAATCTATTCAAAATTCCTTCACTTAAAAGTCAATATTTGAGGGGCTTCCCTGGTGGCGCAGTGGTTGAGAGTCCGCCTGCCAGTGCAGGGGATGTGGGTTCGTGCCCCGGTTTGGGAGGATCCCACATGCCGCGGAGCGGCTGGGCCCGTGAGCCATGGCCGCTGAGCCTGCGCATCCGGAGCCTGTGCTCCGCGGCGGGAGAGGCCACAACAGTGAGAGGCCCGCATACCGCAAAAAAAAAAAAAAAAAAAGTCAATATTTGATAGTATTTGTCTCTTGCACTTTGTGTGTTCCTGGTTCTCCAGTTTTGATCCTGATCTGCTATTCAATTCTGAGCCCGTCACTCTCAGTTTCCTTTGGTAGAGGCAGCACTACAAGGGACTGAAGTTCAACAGAGACATGCTCGCAACCATTTTTCAATTAGACTCTTTCATCATCATATTTTCAGATAGATATTCATTCCATCAAAGAAGCTTGTATCTATGAAATGATCTTTTTCTCTTAATTTTTAAAAGCAGATAGTGTTTATGACACTATTGCAGACACTTCATATGTTTAACTTTGGAGATTTATTTTTCAAGAGCTTTATTTATCAACAATAAAGCCAGCAATGATGTTACACTACCCCAGATGGCTTTAAGATGCTGTGTTGCTGAAATTGTACAGTTTGTCACAGATGTGACTACTTTTACACTAGTACTTTGAAAAATCTACAACCCCTCTTTGTTAAAGCAACTGAACCTAAAATACTAATATGTGCTCTATAATATATGAAAGATGTTTTACGACAGGCAGACCTATGGGCAATTTGACATTTTTCTCTTTGATTCTTAATTATTACCAACGTAATCATACCAGGTTCAATGTAATCACAAGATTCTTCCCTGTTTT
Source organism: Aethalodelphis obliquidens (assembly GCF_003676395.1). Classification (NCBI taxonomy): domain Eukaryota; kingdom Metazoa; phylum Chordata; class Mammalia; order Artiodactyla; family Delphinidae; genus Aethalodelphis; species Aethalodelphis obliquidens. The sequence continues at coordinate 20,377,647 of NW_020837947.1, read as the reverse complement.
TGCCTTCAAAACTAGAAATTCCCACTTTTTCATCTAATTGATTTCATTATATACTCCACCACCTTGTACACCTACAGCAACTCCAAATTCACCTAGTGGTTTCATCTCCAATTTAAATCTACTGGCTCCAATCATCCCTGTTGAAGACTATGGCTTCAACGTAATTTATTCAGCATTTTATTCAAAAGGTATTTATTGAACATCAAACTACATGCCAGGGCTCTATACCAGATACATGGTAGTGAATAAGGAAAAACATAATCACTCTCATGGAATTTATAGTCTAATTGGAAGACAGATATTGAACAAGCAATTATAAGATTAATGAGTGTAACTATAAAGGAAGTACAGAATGTTTGCTATGGGAACATTCCTTTTTCCTCTGGGCTTCAGGGGGCAAAACCACTAGGTTAAAAATGAGCATATATTCCTTCCAACTCCCTGCTCCTGGCAACCCACAGGAAAGATTCCACATAGGGAATATCGTGTCAAGAAGTAGAAACAAGCCCCTATGACTAATTTTTTTTTTTCCTTTTTAGGAAAGTAGAAGCATGCTTCCTAACAAGAGGCATTCTTCCGGCTTAGCTGCTGGCTGAGCAAGACTAGGTATTTATAACAATTCTCCTAGTTTTCTCTTGGTGGCTACAGCTGTCCCCCATATTTTATAAGCTATCCCTGTCTGGGAGATACCTAGAAACACCCTCAACAAAAGATCCCGTTCCCATGTTTTTAAACAATAGTTCAGAGAGTTGTTAGACCATATCTACAAATTGGTTTCATGAGAGCCTTAAGGAGAGTTTTTGTTTTCTTTTGTCTTAGATTTCTTGACATACCTGGGAGCTCTCAGAGAAAAGACTTTATTGACTTTAAGGCTATGTTTACAAGTCAACAGCTCAGAAATATTTTTGCTATGAAAACCATTTGGTGGCTCTACAAGCACAGGTAAGCTTGTCAGAGAGTAAGTAAATGAACAACTTAGGCATCTTCTGAAAGATCAGTGGGTCCAAATTCAACCCCAATGTCAACAGCAGCCGAAACAACAGAAAAAGAGAGTCACACCTGGTTAAAAATACAAAAGAGAGATAAGATGCTTTTCAAAAAGGCTAACCTAGGATTATCTTTCAACCAGGGCTAAACCAAATAGAAGATAAATTACATGTTTGCATGCAGAGCCCTATCGTATTCATGCAGACCCAGAGTCCAGGCCTGCTTAAGTGAGTTGCTTTCTCTCCATGTTTGTCACCCCACATCCCAGTTCACAGAGGAGAGGAGAGGAGTTTGGGTACCTGCCACTCAAGTCTTCCCCCAGCCCTCAGCTTCCTAACGTCCCTGGTGCTCAGGGGTGGATCTGTGAGACTAGTTCAGCATTTTGATTGAGTCTATAATTCTTCTGGCTGACAAGGACAAAAAACTGTGCCGGCAATAGACCTAGAATAATCAGGCAGCACATCTGTGTGAATATTAGCACCTTATGGTGGAAAGAGCCCTGAACCTTGGGAAAATCACGTAACCTCTCTGGGTCTCATTTTTTCCTTGTTTTAAAATGGGCTAGATTAGAAGCCTGCACATCTGACTCACTCGGGATACTTGTTAAATGTAGGTATTTCTGGCCCATCCTTGCAGATTCTGATAAGTGGTCTGGCATGAGGATGGGGGTGGGAGATAGGAGTTGGGCTAGGGATGGGAGTGTGGATTGAAATCTGTTTTCTAAAAACTCTGCTGGTAATTCTGCTGGGTGACCAGTCAAATTCTGTTGTAAATTTTTCAGGGATGATTTCAGAAAACCACAAATTTAATATTCCACAAGGAACACACTAGTATTGTACTATGTAAAGTATTACAGTCTGTGCTGAAAGACAATATGTGGTGCTCTTTCCTCCCATCTCACAAAGACTAATCTGAGTTGACCCCAAAGTTATAAGTAGTAGTAGTAGTAGTAGTAACAATAAGAGTAATAGTAATATTAAAACTTATTGCATGCCAGACACTGTCCTAAATACTTCATAGGTCTTCATACAATTATCTCAACAACCCTGTGAGATAGAGTATTACTATTATCCCCATTTGACAACTGAAGAAGCTAAGGCACAGAGAAGTCAAGTAACTTACTTATGGTAACACAGATAGCAAAATGGACCAGTTGGATTCAGGCTGGCTCAGAGGAACTTTCTGTCTGAAGAAACCCAAGTAGCTTCCCTGTAACATTTGGGGGCAGCATGGTTTTATGGAAAAAGCCAAGGCTTTGGTGTCAAGCACTTATTCAAATTCTGGTGCAATTACTCATTGCTTGTGTGGTCTCGAGTGACCTTACTAAAATACCATAGGCACTAAAATACCATAGGCTGGGTGGCTTAAACAACAGACATTTATTTCTCACAGATCTAAAGACTGGGAAATCTGAGATCAAGGTGCCAGCCAATTTGAGAGGCCTCTTCCTGGTTTGCAGAAGGCCATCTTCTTGCTGTACCCTCACATGGCTCAGAGAGAGAGGGCTCTGGTCTTTCCCTCTTCTTATATGGGCACTAATCCCATCATGGGGGCTCCACCCTCATGACTTCATCCAAACCTAATTATCTCCCAAAAGTACCCCCTTCAAATACTATCACATTGGGGGTTAAAGCTTCAACATAGGACTTTGAGAAGACACAACATTCAGTCCATAGCACAAAGTTTCAAATTTTTTAATCTGCAAAATATATATCACAGCTATTTGTAAGGTTTGAAAATAAAATGAAATAAAATTTTTATAAGGCCATAGCTCACTCTCATAATAAAACCAAAGTAAAACTTACAAAAATTTTATTGACTACATATCAGGCTCTGTTGACTAAAATCTAGAGAGTAATTACCATTTACTGTATACCATGTTTTCTAAACTGCATTTATGCATTGTACTCATTGAGTCCTTCATAACACCCTTATGAGGTAAGTGTTATTATCACTATTTTATAGATGAAGAAACTGAGAGGTAAAACATTTTCCTGAAGTCACAGCTCGTGAGTGGCAGAGCGGGGAATGTAACCACAGGGTGTGCTCTGAGTGCCTCTTCTGTTTAGACAGAAATATGTGAAATTCCTTATTTAAAATTTTCGTGAAATAAATCTAAATGGATATTTTTAGGACCTAAGCGTTCTGAGGTTACAAGAAATGTTTACAATGAGCCTCAGAAGGAGAGAATTCAGTTCTTTCTTCTTTATGATGACCTCATTTGCAGACTGAAAATCAGGATACATGGGGAGGGGGAATCAGGGAGATATTGGTCAAAGAATACACAGTTTCAGTTTCACAAGATGAGTAAATCCTAGAGATCTATTGCACAGTATAGTGCATATAGGTGATAATAATATACTATGTACTTAAAACTTTGTTAAGAGAGGAGATCTTATGTTAAATGTTCTTTAAAAAAAAAAGAGGGAGGAAGGAAGCTCAGAGGTGATGGTTATGGTTTTGGCATTGTTTACGGCGACAGTCTCATGTGTATACACTTTATTTCAAACTCACAAAAATGTGTGCATTACATATGTACAGCTTTTTTGTGTGTCAATCGTACCTCCCCCCGCCCCTCCCCAATCAAGAGACATGATCTTACAGTGGAGCAAAATGGCTAAAAAAGAACTTGGGGGCCATAGTCTCTGCTTTGCCCCTGTACCACACTCTACTCTTGACATCTATTACCCAAGGTCAACTTCAAAGGGAGAAAATATAGCTCTGAAATCATTAGCCTAAGGGCAACATTCTTTTCTAGCTCTAGAATTCTTTAGTGTATGAGCTGTCATCCAGCCCTTAGTTCTCTGTTTCTGATTCACCAGTGGAGTGCAGAAACATTTAATACTCTCTCCTTTGGAATAATTCTTCTGTGACCTTTTCACCTCCAGCCCAGCCTGTAGGCTGAACATCTCGGTTAAAGATAGAAAAGCTTCGTTTTCAGAGGAGATGATAAACAAACTGGGATTGAGTTTCCTTTTTAGGAAAGATTTTCTGGATTAAAAAAAGAAAGCGGTATTATTTTAATATTTTTAAAATGTGTTGGTTGTGAAAGTTTTGGAAAAAAATATATAGTATTGAAAGTTTCTGAAGAAACTGCATTGTAATCACAAAACCACACAACTGGTATTAGAAACAAAAGTACTGACAGAAAAGCCTCTTTTCCAACATAACCGGAAAAATGGATATAACCACTGAATCTCTATTTGACAGAATCCAAACACCCGGCTACTTAAGGTAACCACTGGAGAGTCTGGAGGTCAAGTCCAAGGAGGTGCCACAGAGAAACCACACTATTCATCCAGCCGGCGCAAGACAGTTAATCAATCACAAAGACGGAAAAATGAACAATGAGACTCTAGAATTTAAAGAAGTTAACCCCAGGAATCCTGGCTCTGTTGATGGAACGACCCCTCAAGTTAATATTGGACAGACCATACCATTATCTGAAGGGAGATAAGCAAAATATGTAGGGCTCTGGCACAGCTGCACTGAGCCACTTAAGGGAATAGCTCTTGGAGAAGGGTCCATGAGTAATGGCCTGGTATTAACATTTTGTGATAATTAAACAAGCATTGTTATTCACAATAATTGTGGCACAACACCAAGAAGTAATCAAAAATGTATCCATGTGGTTTTGTGTCTTAACCTTGCTCCTGACCTTATCTTATCTTTCCAATCTATAATTTTAATTTGGTCCAGCTTTCCTTGGCCATTTAGTTTCAATTTTATTTAATCCTTATATAAATAACCTTAAATCCCATGGAGAATCAGCAGATCACTAATTAATTAAATACTTATTAAGACAATGACAGCAAGAAATTTCTCTCTCTCTCTCCTCTTTTTTTTTTTTTTTTTTTTTTTTGCGGTACGCGGGCCTCTCACTGTTGCGGCCTCTCCCGCTGCAGAGCACAGGCTCTGGACGCACAGGCTCAGCGGCCATGGCTCACGGGCCCAGCCGCTCCGCCGGCATGTGGGATCCTCCCGGACCAGGGCACGAACCCGTGTTCCCTGCATCGGCAGGCGGACTCTCAACCACTGCGCCACCAGGGAAGCCCACTCTCCTCTCGTTTTCAAACAAAAATTGTTTGAGAGTCCAGTGGTCTCAGACCTAAAGTATTTGGCTTTACCCTTTGTTCAGGACTCCTGGAAAGCTGGGGTGCGCTATTGATCTACAATTAAGATGACAATTCCCCCTCCCTCCTCTTTTGCCCCACGCTTTGCATGTAGGAACTGAACCTTTGGGATTTTACAACGTGCCAGCACTCTAAAAAACTGTTAATATAACTGCCTTTTTGGTTGGCGGATTTGTAGTTACTGTAGCTAATCTGAGCTAAAAGATGAAGTAGAGATTTGTGCAAATTCAAACAAAACCTAGTATTATTTTGAAAAAAAAAAAAAGCAAACAACTCAGTTTCCATAATTACTTTCAAAGGACAACCATCAGAACAATATTCTTTCCCCCAAAGTGGGAAATTTTAAAAAATATATATTTTAAAGGATTTTGCAACCGCAAAACAGACAAAAGTCCCTCCACTTAAAATGTGAGGTGAGGGCTTCCCTGGTGGCCCAGTGATTAAGAATCCGCCTGCCAATGCAGGGGACACGGGTTTGAGCCCTGGTCTGGGAAGATACCCGATGCTGCAGAGCAACTAAGCCCGTGCGCCACAACTACTGAGCCTGTGCTCTAGAGCCCGTGTGCCACAACTACTGAAGCCTGCGTACCTAGAGCCCGTGCTCCGCAACAAGAGAAGCCACCGCAGGGAGAAGCCCACGCACCACAATGAAGAGTAGCCCCCGCTCGCCACAACTAGAGAAAGCCCGCGCGCAGCAACAAAGACCCAACGCAGCCTAAATAAATAAATAAATTTAAAATGTGAGGTTAATAAACTCCAGAAATCTTGCTAAACTAATGAATGAGACCTGTTTCCCGAGCGCTTCCTGTTGTAGTTGAGGGAAGAAGTGCCTTTCCCCACCCCTCCCACACCCTGAGCTGGAGCAAGAGGCCTGGTGAGAGGCCACCAAAGGGAGGGGTTTATCCCTTCCCAGTGGGCCTGGGTACAATGAGTGCTACTGGGACAGCATGCCAGTTGAGTGCAAGCCTGGCTGGAATTCCCAAAAAAGAGGCACAGCCAGGGTGGGGCAGAAGCATAGGTCTCCAAATTCATAGCTGCTATCAGTTTCCCAAACAGTTTTTAGAATCCACAGGGCTGGAAGTGGAATAGTTATGCTCAGTGCGGTTTGGTTTGCAAATCTGGGAAGGGAGCCAGATAAGAGCTTTCTCCCATGATGCTGGAGATGATGTGTGCTCTCCAGAGACGCGAAGTTTCAGACTCATACAACTGGGCCTTTGGAGATCATCCAGTGAATCCATCCACTCATTTTACAGAACGGGCAGTGGAGGTGCAAAATGTTAAGCAATTTGTCCAAGGTCATCATATAGTTGTTCTCTGATAGAGCAAGGACTCGAACCCAGTGTTTTCTTCCAACTCATTCGTATTTGATAAACCAAGTAGATAGTATCAATACATCAAAACTGTCAGATATAATTTGAAGATATATAAAACATGGACTTTGGTATAGTATATATATAATAATTTTAATTGTCATAAAATATAAATAACAAAATTTTTATCTTAACCATTTTTAAGTGTACAGTTCAATGGTATTAAGTACATTCACATTCATATATATATATTATAATGCCAGGTATCTACATGGAAATGGAAAAGCTCAGTCAAAAATATTTTTCCTTTATCAATCAATTATTGAATGGACACATACTGTGTGACGAATACCATGTTAGTATCAGACACACTCTGGGTCCTCAGGAGCTTAAAATTTATTTAGGCAACAAGATGCATAAATAAGAGGCTATAACTAAACATAAAAGGCAGTGTGATGCTTTTTTTTTTTGGCTGCATATATTGTGGGATCTCAGTCTCCTGACCAGGAATTGAACCCAGGCCATGGCAGTGAAAGTGCTGAATCCTAACCACTAGACCACCAGGGAACTCCAAAAGGCATTATGATACATTTTAAATGAATGGTACTGACAATAAGAGTTTAGGATCCAAAGAACCCGAATCATTATGGGATGAGTAGTCAAGAAAAGCTTCAAAGAGAAGATGGACTTGAGCCACATTAATAAAAAGGGAGAAGTCACAAGGAGACACTCCAGAAGAAAGAACAGAGGGACCAAAGGTATGGGGGTGTGCTGTAAAAGATTTTTTGACGAAAAGTGAATCAAAAGGTCTGAGAATAGCAAAAGAGTAGTTTGCTACCAGACTCAAATGGCCAATTTTATCCAGGAGGCAATTGGGAGCCGTTGAAGACTCTTGAACAACATGATTATAACAGCACTATGTAATGAAAAGCGTAGGATAGACTGAAGGAGAAAGAGCTGGATGAGTGAGGCCAATTAGGAGGCCATTAAAAAAGTTCAAGTACAGAGAAGAGAAGGAGTGGTAAGGTTGGGATCTGGTACCATACATATGTGAAATATTGCGAAGGAAGAATCAACAGAGCTTGTTAATCAGTTAGATATTGAACATGGGGATGAGAGGCAAGAATCCTAGGTTCAAGCTAGAGTGACCAGAATTGTGTTACCAATTGAATGGATTGAGTAAGTCAAGAGAGGGAGATAACCTTAAAGGGAAGTTCAGTTTTAGATATGCTGAAATGGAAACAATAGAAAGACATCCAAGTAGAAAAGAGAAAGTACTGAGACAAATGTATAGAGTTGCACACTTGCAAGGTACTATTATTCAAACAAATTTTAAAGAAATTCTTTAAATTTTCACCTGCATCTTTGGGCACAAAGTCTTGATCTCTTCAACTTAAACAACTGAAATGGGAATGATTAAGCTGATCACAATGTATGATATAATCTTCATACAGACGTGTAAAGACTGTAACAGCAAATGTCAGGTTCACTTTATAATAATTGAGAAAGAACTGGAGACAGAAAAGCCTTTTAATATTGTATTCAGTTGAGAATAACCCTATGGAAAATTGAAAATACATCCAAAAACTTTAATATTGGTTTACATTAAGCAGCTAGGTTCAAGCATTTCAACATGATGTTACTGCTGTGAAATAAATTTAGAAAAATCAAGAGAAAATACTGTGTAAAACAGTTTTGTACTAACAGTGCTTGGATCAGAGCAAAAAAAGTTTTTATTGTTTATAAAATTATTTAATTTGCCATCATTCTGACCTAGAAATTTTGATCCCTAGCACAGAGAGCATTGTTAACTACAGAGTAAACAGAAACCTGTATTTTTCTCCTTTCTTTCTTCTGCAGGGTGGATTTAACCACTAGGCACAGTGCTTAGGGCCCATGATATTTGTAAAAAGCTCATGAAATTTTATTAAATTTTGTCTAAGAAAGAAAAAAGTCAAAGTATATAAATTACATCGAAAATAATTTAAAATATTGATATTATAGTGGAAGGGGCCCACAAAGTCAAAAGTGCCTAGGGCCCACAAAAATCATACTGTGGCCTGCCTGCCGTACTTAGATCTGGGTCTCTGGTCTAACCATAAACCATTGCTTTTCATACTATTCTGCACATACTTATGAATTCTGTCAGCCTGTTATTTTCTTTTTATTAAAGTTAAATATGTCCATAATTTAAAGAATCAGTTAGTTCTACAAAGTTTGCAAAGACAGATGTCAGTCTCCAACTGCTTTTCTCCATATCCCCTTTCTCAGAAGCATCTACTTTGAACTTTTAAAGCTACTCTTCTGATATTACCTCCAAATCTCTGTCACACACTTGTAATATTCCTTCTTGTTTTTTTCAGGTTTAGATATTATCTATGGACTTCCTGTCATGAAGATGAAGATTTAAATATCTTGTCTCCTCCCCTCTTCCCGAACCCAGTCATAAACACTTCTCTGCTGTTCATCTTCCTGACTGAGATATACTGTAAGTTTAATTCACTCAATGTTCAGGGTTAACCTTATTATGACTCTGGAGGCTATTCGGTATTGAGTCATCTAGTAAACATCTATGATTACTTTTCCTTTACTGCACAACTTGTAGTTTTCCCTCAGTTAAGAATTGTTGTTTTCTCATTTACCTAGTTTTCTAGGTACATGCTTACCATTTCTTGGTATACTTGTCTACCAGATGTTTAAATATCTTCTCAGTATATTTCTTTAGGTTGAGTATTATATCAATTTTATTTTCTTAAGCTTCTTCTGGAGCATTTGGGCTTGTATGAGTCCAGATGGGTTGCCCCCATGCTTGGTGCATGATTCTGGGTAAATATGAGAATTCCTTTGCATTCATCCTGTGTTGGATCTCATTTATTCTGAAAAGCATGTCTTCTTTTTTCTTGATCTACTCCATTGTTTGGGTTGTACATATCCTTCAGTAACTCTCTGAGAAAAAGTATGTGTGTGTGGAATGAAGGTAAAGTTTTTCAGTGAAAGATTTTTCTCCTCACAACTTAGTTGTAAAGCTGGCCAGACATTTAATATTAGCTAAAAATCATTTCCCTTCGGAATTTGGAATGCATTGCTCCATTTTCTTCTAACTTCCTGTGTTGCTGTTGAGAAGTTCAGAGTCATTTTGGTTCCTGTTACTTTGTATGTGACCTTGCCCCCACTCCCTTCTCTCTGGAAACTTGTAGGATCTTCTCTCTGTCTTCTGTGCTCTGAAATATCTCTATGATGTATCTTGGTGGGGGCCTATTTTCATTGCTGGACACTCAGTAAGCCCTTTCACACTAGAAATATATATCCAGCAATTTTCAGAAACCTTAAATTATTTCATTGATGAAATAATTGTTTTCTCTAGTCTCTCTTCGAGGAACTTCTGGACTTGTCCTTTAATTTGCTTATGTTTTCCCTCTTATTTTTCAAGTTTTTTTAATTTTTGTTTTCTTATTGCAAGATTTCTTCTATATTCTATTCCAATATACCTATTGAGTTTTCATTTTTAGAACAATGTTTACATTTTTTTGTTGTTGTTCTCTGTAACTCTGTTTTTTTTGGAGCTTCCTATTCTTGTTTCGTTAATTCAGAAGCTTCTACTCTCTTCTGTAGATATTAATAGTAATAAAAAAATTTTTTTCCTTGCCATCCTAATCATTGTTTACTTCAAGTTGCCTTTATCTATTTATATATTTTATTCCGATATTTATGTGAGAGGTTATCCTCAGATGTCTGATAATTCTAAATTGTTTGTTAGTGCATGATTAAGGGTGTTCTAATAAAAAGCTGAGTGAAACTCCCAGTTCATGGATGACTTTCATTTTTTTCTGTAGGTAGGTGATGTGGGTCATCTGTTTGTTTTGGAACTTCTATTGTCTGCTTTTAAGTGATTCTTCTTGGGTGTTCAGATTCCCCATTGAATGTACTTACATTATCTATATCCCCATGTGGAGAATATAGACCCACTGCCTGTATTCTGAGAGCTGCACTGGGAGCAGAGGCTGGAAATATAAGCTTCGAATATGCATACTTAATCCTCCCTTCGTTGAGTATAGTTCCCTTACCTTTGGCTTGGTTTCCCTGATCCAGAGAAAACATTCTGATCTTCTGCTGGGGTTGGGGAGAGGCAGTTGCCCAGCTGTTTAGGGAGGGCTGAGGAACTGAGGGATCTTTTTCCTACAACCAATCCTTTTTATTTTCTCCCCCATCACTCTCCTCTTTTAGGGTTCCTGGTGCCATCACTTCCTGGGTGTGGGGCTGACATTTCAGTGGAAATTAGATTTATTCTCAGCCTCCCTCCACTGCTGACTTAATTAGTCTTTTTCAGGTCTGCAAAGTCAGTTTCCACTTGACCATATACTTTCTTGCTTCAAAATTGTTGTCGTCATAGTCATCTTTATCTTGTAGTCTTTTTTTTTTTTTTGCCGTATGATGGCCTCTCACTGTTGTGGCCTCTCCCGTTGCGGAACACAGGCTCCGGATGCGCAGGCTCAGCGGCCATGGCTCACGGGCCCAGCCGCTCCGCGGCATGTGGGATCTTCCCAGACCGGGGCACGAACCCGTGTCCCCTGCATCGGCAGGCGGACTTTCAACCACTGCGCCACCAGGGAAGCCCTAGCTTGTAGTCTTATGCCTTAAAATATGTCTCTTAGGTTTAGTTTCAGTGGAGTTTTGGAAGAAGCAAGATTAGATGATGTTTTTAATCTCCATCTTTATCTTGAAGCCACTGAAACTGAGTTTTTGACTATATAGAGGTTGAAGTATTCAGCATTATACAAACACAGTGACATATGATGTTTCTGATAATACTTTATAAAGATCTATGATTAGGGTTTCCCTGGTGGCGCAGTGGTTGAGAGTCCGCCTGCTGATGGAGGGGACGTGGGTTCGTGCCTGCTGCGGAGTGGCTGGGCCCGTGAGCCATGGCTGCTGAGCCTGCGCGTCCGGAGCCTGTGCTCTGCAACGGGAGAGGCCACAACAGTGAGAGGTCTGCGTACCGCAGGAAAAAAAAAAAAAAAAAAAAATCTACGATTGTACTTAGCAGTCAACACAATTACCTGTTAGCCCAGTGTTTTTCAAACTTGAGTAATGTTCTAACCCTATTTAAGGAAAAATACAATCTATAGACTCTCACTGAGTTACATTATTTTAATTATAATATTACTTAAATGTGTATTTAAATGTAAATATAGACAATTTATGCTTACAGCTCTTGTGCATTTATTTAAGCAAAAACAAACAAACAAAAAACACCACCCCTAACTTAATACAAGAAAGTCACATATTTAATTCAAATTAACGACATAAATGTAATGTAAGGTCATTTTAGTGGAAATAAATTGCAACTCTAAATATAAATACGGTACTTATCTCTATGTCCACCATCCACATACTACCATGTATTGTGTGAGAAACAAATTTGCCCATTTCTCTTAATTTGAAATACAGGGAAACCTTTTTTTCAGATAGCAAGAGTCGTTATCATATAGGCATCATTTAGCAAGAATGTAACCTTGACCTACTGAGCCTGCATCTGTTCTTTTTATATTAGTCTCTAACAAATAAAATAGTACTTCATGATGCCAAGTGGATCATAAATGTGAACAAAAACTTGGCCCTTATTTTAATTTAGAAGCATTCTCTAAAGAAGGCTCTGCCTGCACATGTGAGTTGACCAATGACTCCTTGAGGCCCTTAGATCTCTGGGATGCCTCCTTGGTGGAGGTGACTACTGTGTCAAAGCAGGGGCACAGTGCGTACCTGAGTAGAATTGCTTTTCTTTGCAAAGAACAGACACATGAATAAAGATGCTTATTGGAGGACAGATACAGTTGATGCGGTGACATAATTTCATTCTAGTGCAGGCAGCCAGTAGTTTGAGATCTGTGGTGACTGTAACTACACTAAAAACCAGTTTGTCCTAATTTTGTAAAATAGTTTATTAAAATAATCAATACTTAAAATTGTCTGCACATTACCAATAAACTGCCCAAATATTTTACCCTGTTACAGTGATTGGATCTTTGAGTCCTTCTTCAGGTCCACATGGCCGGAAATGCGCAACAATCACCAAGGAGGCACTGACCTGTGCATCTGCGGCCCCTGCTGGTTCTCCAGAGGGAGAAGTCCGCTGACTTCCGGGCACACACAACACAGGATGGGGAAACTGATGCAGTAATATGTCTTTTAAAAGCAGGGTGAGAACATGGAAGAATTTGGTAACCGCTTGAAAACTTTAAGAGAGTTTTCAAGATGCAAAAAAAATGGTTACTAAAGGAGGGCCAGTTGGTTAACATCACAACTTGGTCAGGCTCGGGTTTAAGTCTTCCCACAATACAGAGAGGCCGTTGCCCAGAGGGAGGAGTCTTGGAAAGAAGGGCCGTGGAGACAGCTTGGGCTGTAAAGCAGGTCCCTTTTGAATCAGTCAGCTGTGCACTTTAACGTTTGCCCCCGAGAGGGTCATCAGGAACACGGACCTCACCTCATCAAGCCTTCCTGTTGCGTTGGAACCGGAGGAGCACAGCCCAGGCTGGATTCTCAATGCCAGAGGGGTGTATCTATTTGTAAGTGGACCCAAGGGTACATCCAGGAACCTGAACTCTGGCCCTGGGCAAGGAAGCAGGCAGAGCTAGGCTGAGGGTTACAGCTCTTGCCAGACAGGCTGATTTAGGACACATTCCAGCTGCAATATCCAACTGGAGTTTAAGGTGGGGGAACAAATGCACAATGTAGGCATATAAAATGTATGACCATGGCCTGGAAATCTAGATGGTGATCCCCATCCTTACCAGGCTAAGGCAGTGGATGTATCTGGTTTGGCATGTCTAGCGTTGTCCACAGACAACTGAGGGGGTTAAGCAGGACTTCAACAAAAGGAAGCGTTCCTCCTGCAACCTACCACCACACACACACATCCTACGCTTTCTTACCCTCAGGCCTTCACTTAGGTCTCCTCTTTACCTGGTTAAATTTTTTTTTTTTTGCAGTACGCGGGTCTCTCACTGTTGTGGCTTCTCCCGTTGCGGAGCACAGGCTTCAGACGCGCAGGCTCAGCGGCCATGGCTCACGGGCCTAGCCATTCCGCGGCATGTGGGATCCTCCCGGACGGAGGCACGAACCTGTGTTCCCTGCACCGGCAGGCGGACTCTCAACCACTGCGCCACCAGGGAAGACCCTTTTTTTTTTTTTAAAGAAGATGTTGGGGGTAGGAGTTTATTAATTAATTAATTAATTTTTGCTGTGTTGCGTCTTCGTTTCTGTGCGAGGGCTTTCTCTAGTTGTGGCAAGCGGGGGCCACTCTTCATCGCGGTCTGCGGGCCTCTCACTATCGCGGCCTCTCGTTGCGGAGGAGAAGCTCCAGACGCGCAGGCTCAGTAGTTGTGGCTCACGGGCCTAGTTGCTCCGTGGCATGTGGGATTCTCCCAGACCAGGGCTCGAACCCGTGTGTCCCCTGCATTGGCAGGCAGATTCTCAACCACTGCGCCACCAGGGAAGCCCTACCTGGTTAATTTTTATATTACACTGGGCTCGTTCAGTCATAGTTGATAGAATTCCAACATAGGTTAACAGTCAGAAAAAAGGGAGCTATAAAAAGGGCACTGCCTTCCAGGGACTCTTATATCCTCAAGTCTCTTTTTCCGTATTTATTCAGCTCCTGGTGTGATGCTTTCATTTTCTCCTCTGTAGGTATAGAACTCTAGCTAGCCATAGGAGCAGGAGATGGGTGTGGAGGGATTCCATCTTATGCTACTCCAGTTCACTAATCCAAAGAGAAAAAAGAGAAGTTTCCCTTTCTGTGTCACTGTGAAAACTCCTCTGGAAGGACTCAGATGGGCCTAGCCTGGATCTCCCATCCTCTCTTCCGGTTAATCACTATCACTGGGGTTGAGGCCTATGATTGGCTGTTTCCAAGTCATAAGCCCACCCCAAGGCCAGATGGAGAAGTGATTGACAGCCCCACAAAATTGGATTGGCGCAGGAGAAGAGCAATTACCTAAAGGAAGAGGTAACATTCCTTCCAAAAGAATAGAAAAGATGCTGGGCAGAGGCAAGACAATAGATGTCCTTTATGATCCCTGTGATCTCTTAAGGCTCAGCTCAGGTGTCACTTCTTGATACCCCTCTGTCCCTGTCTCCTCCTATTGGGTTACATGTTCCTCTCCAGGCTCATGTTACATCTTGGCTGTACTGGTGCACCCATATTAATTTATAGTTGTCCATCTAAGTGTTGGTCTCTCTCACTAGACAGGAGCTTTCTGAAGAGAGCTACTGTGGCTTACACCCAGCCCCTCAGCAGATAATGGGAGCTCCAGGAATGTTTTCAAAAAAAATAAGAAATGAAGATGATTACAAATGGCACCAAATCCTCTTAAATTAAGAGAAAGAGATAGGAACAAAATAAAAGTTTAAAAGTACGAAACTCTGTGATAAATAGTTTTCATTAAGTAATTCATTTGATTTTCACAACAGCATTCGAGGGAGATATTCTTTCTGTTTCACAGACAGGAAGTTGAAGGTTAAGGTCCACAAGGTCATATAGCTGAGAACCATCAATATAATAATTAGCACTTAGGTAACTTAAATCCAGCCTGTTATCTTTCAGCTACATTATCTTCTGCCCTCCTCCTTCTTCAGGTTAAGAATGAACTTACATAACACAGCGATGCTCTTTTCCCTTCTTAGTAATTTGGACATTTTCTGCCAATAGGTTGTTTTTTACCTAAATGTACTCCTTAGTCAGTTTTGCATCTTTCATTTGTTTCTTTACCCACAAAATTAGACGGTTGAAGGAGAGACTCTGTAAAATTCCTGCGAGTGCCAACATGATAAAATTATGCAAAGTAAATGAAACCAAGTAAAAGTAACACGGATGCTAACGCCAGTTTTCTGGTTGCCAGTGGGCAGGCACACCTGAAGGAGTTGTTCTGTGTTTACACCCTCTACTCTCTGCTCCTAGCTCTTCTGTTTCAGAGCCTCCTTTATTGTATCCTTTTGTATCAGTTGCTCTTTTCTCCCCAACAGCTTAGTCCTTGTACTTTGACCTTAGCTTCTCTGGACCCTGCATTTCAGCTCCCATACCCTCCACAGTCCTCTCCTCCTTGGCCTCCTGCCATCAGACCTTCCCTGCAGAGCATCCGGGCGAGCTTAGCAGGCTGAATTGCCCAGAAGGCTCCTGAGATGTGAATGACCTCTGGTAATCTCAAGGGCGATCCACAACTGAATGAAACACTTGAATGCAAAGAGCTAAGGCTAATCGTGGGTATTTTGAAAGTATGATGGATCCAGTATGGATTTTTTTTTTCTCCTAGGGCAATTTCTAGATCCATCCAATCAACCAAAGTGGCCTATTTGAGGCCAGCCCCTTAGGGAACAGTGGCTCAAAGTGCAATTCCCCAACCATCCTGATCTAACCTCATGGGTTGCTTGTTAAAACTGCAGCTTCCTGGGCCTCACCAGACCTAGTAAATCAGAATTTCTTGGAGCTGGCAGGCAATCTGAATTTAAAATATGCTCCTTGGTGATTCTTAAGTTCACTAAATTGTAAGAAACTCTGCCTTTGTGCTAATTATCCTCTAAAAATTTCATATATTATTATCTCTTTGCTTCTTTAATTATATCAATGAATTTTATTTATAGGTTTCTTCAACTTGCACAAGTATTAGACATTTGACTGAAGAATTTACCAACAATATTCAGCAAATATTATAGTTTTATTATATATAAGCCACAGAGCTATACTTTCTTGACCTGAAAAAGATGAGGTAAATTCTCCAGTTTATGTCCCTCTTTTAAATGCTTCCACGTGGGGTACTTATTCACAGTCAACACCAATGATAAAGCTGAGGAAGCACCTTGCTTTTTATACATTGTGCATTTCCCCATTTTTCTATCGTTTAGAGAGAAACTGTTTTTATAATTTTGCATAAAAGTTTAGTCGCCAAGTTTTCTTTTTGGCTCTTATGTTAGGATGCAGTTTCCTGTATACGAACCATATCTATGTGGAATCACGTCTCTGTATATTATATATACCTACACATGGCTACACCTTTATATAGAAATCTATACTCATATCATCATATTTTCTCCTATGTCAAGGGCTTTATCCCAGAGATTATCAGTTCAGTTTTCTTGAATTTTCACTGTTCTCTGGTGGCTGTGAGGCAATTCAGAGTTTGGATTAATGGCAGATCCAGGCCACATTCCTATCACTTTCTCTGAATGTTCTACATCCATCTTCGGGGTGGGCAGACAAAACCTCATCACAGGCACATGGACTGCAGCTGGAATGTTGGTCGCAGGGGCAGTAACTGCTACCCACATCCTCATGGCCTGTCTCCACTTTCCCCTGAGCTCCATTCTCAGGCTGTGAAGGAAGGTCGCACTGTCTGTTCTATGGAAACGTAGTCCTCTGAAGTCAAAATCTCCCATTAAGTGTTGTTTCCTTACTTACAAAGCAAACAGGGAGCAGGACGAGTGGGACGCTTGGTTGTCCCACCAGTGGGAAGTTCTTTGGCTCCTTTTGCTCATGGTCTACAGGGTATATCAGTCTCTGAGTGAGCGGAGAAGGGCTAGAAACAGGTAAGGCACAGGTTCCCAGGTAAGGCACCCATAAGCCCCTGAAGCTGGGCGTGGCTGCAGTCAGTATCATAGAGACGGAGGCTGTTGTCCCACGTGTCCCTTTCCTTAGGGTTTTCCAGGAAGCTTAGCTAAACATCCCCTCAGAGCTTGAAAACTCAGAAATTCTCAGAAATTCTATGTCCCCAAACGACTGTGTTTTTCCAAAATTTTGGGTTAAATAAATATTTGTGTATCACTTTGCAATTTACAAAGTGCTCTTCACTTACATAATTTTCAGTAATGAACTCCTCAGACGCTCCAATGTGGTTTTATTTTAAAGGAAGCAATCTGAGTTTCCATTAACTCCACCGGGATACAGAGCATGATGAGCAGCTTTAAGGGTCTGTAGAATTATCAGTTAAAAGAAACCTCAGTCTCCCTTGATACAGCCAGACTCAAAAAGCACTTGATCTGTCCTTTTCTTACAGCACTTATCGCCGATCTTGCATTTCCTTACTTACTTACTTGCCTTATCTCACTTACTAGATTTGAAGTTCTTTAAGGCAACATCTCAGATTTATCTTTGCATTATTCACAGTGCCAGTGGAACTGGAAGGCCACAAACTGGTGTTTGTAAAATGAATGAATGAATGAAAGTGGATGAATAAATTATACCCACTTCCTATTAATCTTCTGGATTTTATTTGGCTTATGTGAAGAAAATCCCCCCAAAGGAAGGAGGCTAAGCTAGAGACTTTATAAGGAATACTATCTTTCAGAACCTCCCCCCACCCCCCAATGGACTGAGGAAACTTGTACTTTATAACTAATAAAAGACTAGTGAGTTCTTTCTGAAAAATTTGTTTAAGGCCCCTAGTGGTTTATCTTTACTACCTCGTAAATTGTTAACTCTCAAATATTAAACCAGCAATAAACCAGAGCTCCCTTATCAATCATCCTTTCCTCATTGTTTATACCAACTAGGAATTTAGGTTGCTGTTTTTTTTTCCCCCTCCCAAGTGTGATGATCATGTAAAAGAATCAGAGGAACACATTGGGAATGACATATGTAAGTAAGAAAAATTCACACACAGCACAAACTCATATTATGCCGTCACCTCAGCCTTGCAACAGGCTCTGTAATAGATGTTTGTGCGTATGTATATTGGAAAAATAGAAAAACAAGGTCAGCGCAAACAGTATTTGTACGTATGAACGAATGTAAAACAAAATTTCAAGTTTTTCTTAACATTAAAAATGACACCAAGAAAACTATATAAAATAAATATACCCTTGGAACTAGGACCCCAAATTCAGCAACATCAGCACACTGAGATGGGAGAAAGAAAACCACCCTGACCAAAGACCAGGTTTGCGTGGGGTGGGTGTGACTCACATTTTCGGATAATCTGAATAAAGGGGATCGTGTCAGCACGAGGCATCCATGCTAGCTCTGGGCTCTCGGCACTCACAGTCCACTCCGGGTGCGCCGCCCCAGGCCAGCCGAGCGCCAGCCCGGCTGCTGCAGCCCGGGAGGGCGCGCGCGGCGGGCGCTGATTGACGGGGCGCGCGGTCAGGTGACCCCGGGCGCCACGTTCCCGGAGCCCAGCCTGCGGTGGCCGCCTGCGCCGGGCCGGGGCCGAACCCGGAGCCGAGAGGAGCCGATCTCCCGGAACAAAGTTGCCGGCCCTGCGGCAGTGGGGCTGGAGAGCCGAGGGGGAGGGGAGCGGCTGGCCGGACCTGCTCGGCCCTCTCCTCCTCGGGAGAGCGAACCCCGAGTGACCGGACAAGAGCCAGTTCCCAGGAGGGCGGCCACGCGCACCCCGGCGGTCCTGTGCCCTCCCCTGCCTCCTGGGCCTCCGGCGCTCCTCTCCCTTCGCCAACAAAGGGGCAGGCCCGCGGGGGTGGGGGGGGGAGGGAGGAGGCGGAGCCGGAGGAGCGAGCCGCTCGCGCACAAAGTTGTGGAGTCGCCTTTCCTCAGAGGAGGGGAGCGGGCAGCCGCAGCCTGCAGCGGGCTTTCTCCCGCCGAGGGGCGAGGAGGAGCCTCCGGCTCCCGAAGCCGATTGGGGAATCTCGGGGAGCGGTGCCTCCCTCCTTGCGGGTCATTTCAGCAGACGGAAAACTCTCTAGTGTTTGGCAAACTTGGTGCCTGCGCGCCCGTTCCAGGTTTGCACTTGGACTGTTTTGTTTTTGTTTTTGGCGGAACTACGAGGCAGGGAGATTGCACAAGTTAGGGGCGTTTTCAGTCGGGTGTCAAAAAAAATTTTTTTTTTCTTTCGGATCTTGTCTGGTTTTCCATAGTTCCTTTTGAAAAACCACCGCATCACAGAGCTCACGTTCGCACACACCCCCGCGATTACTACGCCTCAAACACAGCAGAGGAGCCCTCGGCCCGCTCGGGACGCGGCGGCGGCGGGCAGGCAAGGCGGGCCCGCGGGTCACGGGAGCAGGTAAGCCCATGCATTATTGAGCCTCGGGCCGGGTAATGTGACCACAGCCCCGGGGAAACGGGGCGTAGGCTGCGGGAAGGATGGACTTTCCTGCGGCTCACGCGCCCAGGATCAGCGTCCCGAGCTCCTTCTCAAGGCTGAGCCTAAGACGTAACCAACTTTTGCTTGCACTTTCCTTGGAACCCCAGTTCAGCTCCCCGCGGCGGGACAGAGAATGCCAGAAACGTGGAGAGAGTTCGGGCGAGAAGGTCCTCGGAATCCGTGTAGTAGCGACGACCCAAACTCCTCCGACTGGTTCCGGACTCCGTCTTGACTCCCCCAGTCTTCCTCCCGGCTAGGGTGAGAGGGTCGCGCCTCCGTGCGCGCCGGGCCAGTGATCTCCAAGAGGGGACGTGGCTTCCTAGAGGGCCTGTCACACATACCCCAGCCCCGGGAAGGCGGGGCCCCGGAGGTGTCCGCAAGGACAGGGAGGGGAGAGGTTCCCAGCTATCCGCCTGGCAGGAAACGTGCTCGACCTCCGGGCCGTTGCTGCTCCCGAGGGTGGGGCTTTGGAGAGGTGACGAGGGGCGCTCGGTCGGTGCGTAGTCCAGCGCGGTCGCCTCTTCTGGTTTCCCGGACCCTTGGCATCTCTTGCTGCAAGTGGTAAGGTAATTCATGTCCCTTTGTGGCTCCGGGTCCGAGGCTCTGGTTGCCCAAGGCCTCTTTAAAAACCAAGACAGCACTAATTTTAGGCTGTGCAACTTTTAGAAGGCACGCTGTTAAAAGTGAATTTTTTCGCCAAGCCCCAGATTACCAAAGGGGCTCGTGCCCGGGTTGTTTCAAGGGGAGGAGAAAACGTGTCCGACTTCCAAGAGCCAGGGAGCTCTCACTTTGTTTTACGCTTAACTGGGGAGCCCGGGTCTAACCTGGGTTTAACAGCCTCTCTCACAGGGATGCCCCGGGGAGAGCCTCCTCTTTACCAACCTCCAGGTCACCAGGGCCTCGCGGGTCGGTTCTTCATGGAACTCCCCTTGGGACGGTCAGTTGCCGTAGCGGGCGTGAACCGAGTTCGGGGAAGCCTCGATTCCCGGGGTTCGGGCGGGAGCTCGCGGCCTCAGGGACCACCGGCAGTAGCCTCATCCATTCCTTTGTAACTTGCATGGGCCTCAGGAAGTCGCGTGGGCCCCTCCGGGCTGGTTGCTGGTGGGCCCGGGGCACGCAGCCTGCCGATAGCGCCGCGAGTCAGGCGAGAGCTGCTGGAATGCGAAGCTCCTGGGTGCATTGGCTTCCAGAGGGCCAGGCGGCGAGGGCCAAGGTTTACGCGGAGTCATTCCCGCCTCCTGGACCCGCATTTATGGGACCGAGGAGACAGCTCTTTAACTCTCCTTAAGGTGTTTACCTAAAATTGATTGCCCCTGTAAACAGCATTAACCACAACAGTAGGAACCTTCCCTTGGAGCGCTTCCGAGAATGAATGGCAGTTCTTGGCACTGGGCGGTGCCTTTTACCAAGTTTCAAGCGGAGCCACAAACTCTGGCCCTCTGGGCTTCCTTTTCCACTCTCTCTAGCATTCTTAGGTTTTGGTTCCCGGTGGAAATGAATGAATAGTTTTTGCCTAAGGACCCACACCATATTTCCATCATAACTGCACATTGTTAAACATGTTTGTATTCTTACATTTTGTAATTTCCAAATTAAAAAAAAATTAAAACATTAGATTTGCCCATAAGGCCAACCCCATACTTTCAACCCGGGTTTATTGCCACATACTCACGGCTTCTGGTCCATAAGACAGCCAGAGACGTTCTGAAGAAGGCTGGTGAGTATAGAGTGTACTGGTTTCAGTGAGAAAGAGCTGGCTAAACTGTGCAGAACATCATTACGAGGCAACAGAACTTAGAGCAGAGGTAACAATAAATTACAACTGCAGAGGGCTTAAAGCTTGTAAAGCGATATCCCATTCATTTATTCTGTTTCTCGCCTAGCTTGGTGTGGAAAATGGCCTTGCTTCCATACTATTGATGTAGAAGTGGAGGCTCACACGGAGGCACATTGTTGGTGATGAAAGTTTGATCTGTCTTCTGACAACCAATAATGAATTGCTGCCATGTGTTACTCAGCTTGGAGACCCCTGCCCATTAGTGGCACCAAGTGTCAGTCAGTGGGTATCTGTTACTGTTAAAATGGTCTCATGTGCTTCTCCCACCTTCCCATTCTTGTCCTCTGATCCCCCTTACTGCTGTATCTTTGTAGCATATAAAGAAGAGAAAATTTGAGAGTTTATCTTAAGTAGTGGCAAAATAAAATATTATGATGAAGGAATATTAATGTGCCAATGAAATAAAGTTCTGTGTGAACAGTTTACTTATCTTTTAGGGATTGGGAAAAGTCTTTGGAAAGTGTTGAAGAAGACCCTTGGCTAAGATCACTTATGAAGGAGAGCATTAGAAATATCTTTCAAAGGGAATAATTAGTTCATTTCTAGTAAAGAGAATTTTTGGGGGGCAAAACTGATTTTCCATAATGAAATTTTATGTGCATTCTTCTGAACAAAGTTTTGGTTCTTGAATATAATAAAATACACTTAAGAATTCAGCAAATCTTCTGCATTTATGTACCTCCCCAAAAGAACTTAATTACATAATAATCCATAAAGCGTAACAGTAGTGGACGATATAAAAAATGAAAAATGTTTTTTATACCCTCACAAAATCTGGCAGGCTGATGATACAATCCATGTATTCCTCCCTACTAGAGAGGAAATTGTTCCTAAAGCTTTAGCAATCCACCACAGTTTTCATGTGCGTCAAACACTTTAACACTTAAAACATTTTTCTAAGGTAATTTTGATCTCTTTATTATTAGAACACACCTTTTTCCTAACTGGTAAGGAAAAAAATAATATATTTTATATATTTATATATTATAAAATAATACGGTGTTTCCTTGAATGTCATAAAACATTGTAATATGTAAAACTTCTAATTATTTCATAAATATGTGAAATGAAATCTATTACAAAATAATAATGCCACATGGTGTATCCTTGAAATAAAGAACTGAGTTGTCTATCCTAGTTAGCCATAAACTCTGCTTGTGATACCTATTGTAATATGTGAATTAATGTCTGTTGCTTGTAGATTAATATTTGGATGTGTTGAGTGTTATATTCCCAATTAAATGATTAATTTATTTAACTAGCATTTGGGGTGCTCATAGGGGATGTTAGGATGTAGCCAAGTTGCTGAACTTAAACTTGAATTCTGATTCTGTGTGGATTGTTTGGGCATTGTGTTCCAGAAAGTACTAGGGCTATTATTATTGACATTCTTAAAGAAAAGTGGTACTGAAGGATAGAATCCTCAATTCTTTAAATTTTAAAGGTGCCTCTGACTAATTAATTGCTAAAGATTAAAATTATTTTGAGTGATATGTATTCTCAGCAGAATTTTCATGATGTATTTTCCAGAATAAAATCTGTGTCAATGGATATAACGTGTAACCGTTCAGATTTATATATAATCCAGACCATTCCTGAGATCAGACTTTTTTGTTATCTCCACTTGGATATCTCAGAGGCATCTCAAACTCAGTAAATCCAAATCACACTCATTATTTCTTCCTTTAGAGGCTCATCCTCCAGTGTTCCCCAGCTCAGTGAATGACTCAATCGCCCAAGCCAAAATTGGGCAGTCATTTTGCACCTTAGTATCCTGAGCGTCTCATATCCAATCAGTTTCCAAATCCTATTGACCTTTACTTAATATCTAATATACCACAAGTCCACGCACTTCTTTCCATGTGCCCTTATTTAGGCCACAATCATGTTGCTTCCCAGCTTAAAACCATCTACGGGATTCCCACTGCTCTTTTTTTTTTTTGGCTGCGTTGGGTCTTCGTTGCTGCACGCAGGCCTTCTCTAGTTGCCGAGAGCAGGGTCTGCTCTTCTACTCTTCATTGCGGTGCGTGGGCTTCTCATTGCAGTGGCTTCTCTTGTTGCGGAGCATGGGCTTTAGGGCGCGCAGGCTTCAGTAGTTATGGTGCACAGGCTTAGTTGTTCCACAGCATGTGGGATCTTCCTGGACCAGGAATCGAACCTGTGTTCCCCTGCAATGGCAGGCGGATTCTTAACTACTGTGCCACCGGGAAAGTCCCCCCACTGCTCTTTAGGAAAGCCTTGACATGGTCTCTAAGGCCCTGTCCCTGGTCCTATCTACTTCACCTAGTTCAACAGGTCTCTCTCCTCTTGGCTGTTCTCTCCAAAAGCACTGGCCTTTGCTCAGGTTCATGAATGCTCCATGATTCTTCCTGCCACTTAACATGGGAAATTCTCTTCCCACCTCTCTTTTTGGCTAATTAAATTCATCTCATCCTTGAAGGCTTGGCTCAAATGTCACCTCTTCAAGAAAGCCTTCTTTAATTGCCCAGAGCAAATCAGATTCTTCTTCTGTATGCTCATACTACTCTATGCTTCTCGTTTATACATTCGTAACATGTTAGTATTAAAATGAAATAATTCATTATATAATTAATTGCTTGGTGTCTATGAATTTCAAGATAGTACAGGCTGTGTCTCTTTTTGATAGTCATATTTCCATTGCCCAGATCAGTGCCTTACACATAGTCTGATTGAATATTTGCCGAATGAATGGTTACTATATATAACTTTATATAACTGTATATGACTATATATATAATGTATATGTATAGTTTGATATTTATAGTCATATATATTATATAGTCATTATACATATTATAGTTGTATATTATAGCAATATATGTGATATGTTCTATATGTTAATATATATGTCAACATATATGTTATAGTCATATATATATATTTCAAATCAATACTTTCCCATTTCTCTTTAGGTATTGATGTTGATCATTATAGAAAACTGAAAGTCTTAAAAAGAGGACCTTGTAAAGTCTTTGGATTATATTGAAACTCAGCTAAGATGGCCAAGTATGGAGAACACGAGGCCAGGGCTGACGATGGGCAGAACGAGTTCAGTGACATCATTAAGTCCAGATCTGGTAAGTAATGGAAGCTTAAGAAAATGAATGATTTTTATGCATAAACTACTTAGAAGACACAGGTTTTTATTGGCTTGTTTTGTACTATTCTTGTGAGACAAACTTCTTTTGAGAAACAATTCTGACAAATGACTATTACATTGTAAATGGTAATATAATATCTCTGTATCCTATCTTAATTTCTCAACCCAACTTGGTCTCCTGGTATGTTGCTTGACATTGCTTGGTGAAACTGCCACCTGTTAGTGGATTGCTGTTCATTGATAAGAAACCCCTTGAACACAAAATGCAGCTTAAAAAAAATGATGCTTAAAGTAAGAAGTACTGTGGTTTCTGCTGGGATGGAGCCTCTTGAATTTTGCTTCCATACTGCCTTTCCTCCGTCCCATTTGGTGACTACTTCTAGGCCAACAGGTGTCTTCCTACCTGTTCTTCCCATTTTGAAACTTCTTATGAACCTTCTCGAGGCACAGTTTCCACTTAGGTAATATAATAAACTAGACTAAGACAGATTAATGGTTTTCTGTGAACATTTAAATTGGGGACTTAAGGATACCACTCCCTCCCCCAATTTTTTTTATATAACCGAGTGCTTTTTGACTCTGGCTGTACAAATGAATCAACTGGGGAGTTTTTTTTAAAAAAAATGCAGATGCATTGTCTCCACTACAGAACTATTGAATAAAAATTTATGTATTTTTAAAAAGCTTCAAATACAATTCTGAGCTAGACTCTATGGGGAGATATTTTTGAGCAGGCAGGACCTTTCTGAGTTTTGAAAATTGCACAGAACTCCACCCTGGGTGTGAACACTATACTTAAGTAACTTTGAGAGTTACTTTGGGCTATAAACTTACATCCAGAGTCACTTTAAAACCATAAAAGGAACCTAAAGTCTGTTTTTGCTGTGTGCACCATCTTTATTATGTTAGGAAGTTACTTCTTATTGTATGAATCTGGAGAAATATGCACTGAAAATAAGCTCCAAATTAATAGAGATGTACATTTAAGATACATTTCCCTCTATGACACTATTGTTGGTTGATTGGTAAAGATTTTGGGTATTACAGTCTTGGCTCTAAATATGTAGGTGCTATTGTGTAGCTTGGAGGATATTTTGGGGGGTACAGCTTAATATCTTATTTTAAAGTATGCTCTGAGAATGTTTTATTGCCCCCACATTATTTTTGATTTAAATGCTTTAGTAGTATAGAGTACTATGTTGATATAAGGGATTACTAATATCTTCTTAAAGAGTATAGAATGTATATCCAGAAATATATAAATGTAACAAGGAGGAAAATGAACATGAGACAATTTAATGTATCCATGCTTGTCATGTTCTATAAATTGTGAGGAGTTATGTTATGTTCTTAAATAGTTTCCTGACCTCCATTACAGTAAGACCTTTGATATTTATAACTATGTACTTTAGCCATGTTCATAAAAAAGTAATTATATAAGTTTAAAAATACTGGGTATATATGATGAGTACCCATAACTTTCAAACTATTCTTTAAATTAAAAATGATTATTTCAAAAAAAAAATGATTATTTCAAAAGACTGACTATTCTCATACACTATTGGGAGATAGTTGGGCAAAAATTATTCCGTTTTTTTAAAAAAATTTTATTTATTCATTTATTTAATTTTTTAGCTGCATTGGGTCTTCACTGCTGCACACGGGTTTTCTCTAGTTGTGGCGAGCGGGGGCTACTCTTTGTGGTGGCGCGTGGGCTTCTCATTGCAGTGGCTTCTCTTGTTGCAGAGCACGGGCTCTAGGCGCCTGGGCTTCAGTAGTTGTGGCTCGTGGGCTCTAGAGTGCAGGCTCAGTAGTTGTGGCACACAGGCTTTGTTGCTCCATGGCATGTGGGATCTTCCCGGACCAGGGCTCGAACCCATGTCCCCTGCATTGGCAGGCGGACTCCCAACCAGTGCGCCACCAGGGAAGCCCTATTACATGTTTTTAACATATGCATACCAGTTGGCCCAGTAACTCCATTTTTGGAGTTTTGTTCCTAGGGAACACACAGAAATATACAAGTAAAAATTTGATCACAGAAAAAAATGATAAACACCATAAAAATCCAATATTGAGGATTGGTGAGATCATAATTTCCCAAAGTATTTTGAAAGCAGCATAAGTTCTAATGTGTAATTCAAATAAGGATGTCATAGGCAAAATAATTTTAGGAAACAATGGTTAACCTACTCTGTTCCTTTTAGTGTAGGGCACTTGAATAAATCATACAGAAACTCAGTGGAGCTAATTAAATTAGCATGTATTCATAAAGTAGAAGATTATACATTCATAAAAATGTGTGTGTATGTATATGACCATAGAAATATGTTCTTGATGTTACATAAAAAATATGTGCAATATGAAGTCATTTATGTGAAAAATATTTTTTTTTCAAAAAAGTTTAGCAGAGTGTGTACTAAAATGTTAATAGTGGTCATCTTGGCGTTTGGGGATTATAATTTTTCTCTTTTTGCTCATATGTACTTTCTAAAGCTTTTCAATGAGCCTGTATTACTTCTTATATCTTTAAAGTATTTTTAAAGTATTCTTAAAAATCTCAAATTGCTTCGAGTGTTTTAATGCCAAGGTGATGACTATTACTTTTTTTTTTTTCTTGATGGCTCCTACTTCAAAAAACATTGAAAAGTTAGCAGTTGCATAGCTGAGATCTGAATCACATTCTTTTGGCTGGATTATGTTGCAAAAAGCAGTAGATAAATTTGGATATGAATGGGCCTATTAGTTCCAACCTTGCTTTCTGGAAGGCACTTTTTTGATTCTTTTAAGGTAAATATTAACTCAGTGGTCAGTTCTCATGGTACTCTAAAATTTACATGTTGAACAGGGATCTTCAGTTCAGATTAAGTCAAAGGACTCATCTACATATGATGCATATATTTTTTTAACATCTTTATTGGAGTATAATTGCTTTACAGTGTTGTACTAGTTTCTCTTGTACAACAGATTGAATCAGCTATATGCATACGTATATCCCCATATCCCCTCCCTCTTGTGTCTCCCTCCCACCCTCCTTATCCCACCCCTCTAGGTGGTCGCAAAGCACCAAGCTGATCTCCCTGTGCCATGCAGCTGCTTCCCACTAGCTATCTATTTTACGTTTGGTAGTGTATATGTGTCAATGCTACTCTCTCACTTTGTCCCAGCTTACCCTTCCCCCTCCCTGTGTCCTCAAGTCCATTCTGTACATCTGTGTCTTTATTCCTGTCCTGTGCCTAGGTTCATCATTTTATTTTTTTAGATTCCATATATATGTGTTAGCATACAGTATTTGTTTTTCTCTTTCTGACTTACTTCACTCTGTATGACAGACTCTAGGTCCATTCCATAATTCAAAAAGAGTCATGTACCACAATGTTCATTGCAGCACTATTTACAATAGCCAGGACATGGAAGCAACCTAAGTGTCCATCGACAGATGAATGGATAAAGAAGATGTGGCACATATATACAATGGAATATTACTCAGCTATAATGCATTTTTTTTTTTTTTTTTTTTTGCGGTACGCGGGCCTCTCACTGTTGTGGCCTCTCCCGTTGTGGAGCACAGGCTCCGGACGCGCAGGCTCAGCGGCCATGGCTCACAGGCCCAGCCGCTCTGAGGTATGTGGGATCTTCCCGGACCGGGGCACGAACCCGTGTCCCCTGCATTGGCAGGCGGACTCTCAACCACTGCGCCACCAGGGAAGCCCTATAATGCATATTTTTAAAGATCCTCCTTGGATACGTTCTATGCTGAATTTTTGCTTTTTCATTTTTTTAAGGGAATGTTGTCCTACAGGAGAATTTTGATTCAAATCTGTTCCTGTATGTTTCTTCCTTTTGAGGGACTAGCTATGGAGGAGGGCATAGAGATTAGGGTGGAAAAGAGAAGTGATGTTGAGATTATACTGGTAAATTTATCTCTTGGTTTATGACGATTCCTCTTCCTCTCCAAATCCTTGAGTTTGGACAGTCTAAAAGCCTGGCATCATAAAAATATTGGTGCATTTTATGTTAAGGTATTAGGATTGTTTATATTGACCATATTCAATATTAATTTGCTTTATGCAGTGTATGAGGTTTAATAATTTTTTAAAGTCATTTTCACCATCTAAGCAGAAATCTGAACTATCAAGAGTAGGTGAGGAAATAGTTTCATGAATATAAAAGTCATACATTTCTTTATGGTTGTAATACATTTGCCTTGGATTTGAGTGACTTTTAGAAAAGAACTTGAAAGAATATGACCTTTAATTATTCAGGGCCTGGGCTTGGGTAAAAGTAGATCTTTCCCTAACTTAAAACACGCAAGTCAAATTCATCCGTCGAGTGCATCTTTGATAGCCTGAATTAGCGGGCTTCAGAAAGTTTAACAATTTATTAAGTATTTTGAGAGTAGGCCAAGAGTAAGAATTGTTTTTAAGTGAAATATGTTGTCAGTGGAGTCTGTGATGCATAAACTTCTGCTTGGAACATTTTAAACATGAAATAATAAAATGGTTTGAGATATGTATAAAATCAAAGACTATCCTCTCCGCTATTTTATTCTGTCAGTAGCTGACACTCATGCCAGTAACATAGAATAAGTCAACCTTTTCTGTTCTTCTCAGTGCTGGTGTGGTAAGTTTTAGCTCAAAGCCCCCTAAAGAGGGTAGACTTCAGGGCTAAAGACTGTGCCAACTAGCTCCAAGTGGGGATTTTGACTGTTTAGGGATTAGAAGCAGAGATGCTCAGATGGGAACATTTGTTGAATGAATTAGTCGGTAAACTCCACATCGTTGTATGATTGAAAGCATTCTTTCAAGGCCTTTAGGCAGGAAGCCTGAGTGGAACAGTGTTATCATTTCTTTCTTCACCTTTTCTATTCTTGTGTAATCCTGGGATCTAATTGTCGAGGGAACCTTAGAGGCCCAACACCTGGCCATGCCTGTGCGGTGGTTACCCAACCTCTGCTTGCACACCTCCAGTGATGGGATCTCACTGATGATGATGATGATAATGATGATAATTCTAGCAACTTACATTTACGGAACACATACAGTGTGCAGATGTGGTGCTCAGAGTTTAATCCTCACAACCACTGCTTCACAGATGACAGACATGAGCCACACAGAAGTATAATAATTTGCCACACTGGCCTTCTTTCTATTTCTCCAAAGGCCCAGTCATGCCTACCTCAGGGCCTCTGCACACCCCTCTTCCCCTGCCTTTGCCTGATGGGCTCTTTCTTGTCATTTAGAGCTGGGCTTCAGTGTCACCTCTGAGAGAACTTCCCTGCTGACTTTAGAAAGTAGCTCTCCCAGTCATTCTTGACTGTATCACTATATTTAAGTTCCCCATATGCTCTATCACTATCTGGTACTTTTCTTGTTTTTTGTGCTTGTTAATGTCCTTCCTACTAAAATTTAATTCTACAAGAGTAGGGACCCATATATCCCTGGGACCAAGCCCAGTGTCTGGCTCACAGTAGGTGAGCAGTGAATGTCTATTCAATGAAAAAGGCTACAGAACTAGAAAGTACCAGAGCTGGGGTGAGAACTCAGGTGATCCGACTCTAGAAACCCTCATTTGACCTCTGTAGAGTGCCCAGTTTCCTAATTTACCAGGTAGTTTATTCTGTGGCTGCCGGAATGTTCTTTTTTATTTTGTACCTAAATCTATCTCTTAGAAAATTTGCAGAGTATCAATTGTATTTATATATCCTCTTCCTTCGTAGTTACAAGATTGGGACCCTGGGCTGTGAGACAGAGCTGCTCCAGGCCTCCGGCTGGCATCACAGCCCTGCTAAAGGAGGGCCGATTGCAGGAGACAGCGTGCTGCTCCCGGCCCTGATGATTGTCTCTGTCGTTCTCTGTTAAGAGTTAGCAAAGGGGAAAATAAGAGTTAGCAGTCCTCTGGGTGGAAGGTAGAAAAATTGATAATCTGTTTCTGACATGAATTCCTTTTTCTCTTTTCCCCTGCCTGCTGCTCAAGGCTTTTAACTGACTGGTGAAAAAAAGGTAGTGGATTTCAGATGCACTGCGATATGGCACAGTTTTAAGTCCTGGTCTGATGCCCAGATGGGTATCTGGCGTTGAAAGAGCTGGTAGGGGTAGGGGGAGGGAGAGAGAAGAAAAGAGAGGCCAGTGAAATAAAAATAAAATAAATTATTTAATATGGAATATTGTATATACCAGGTTACATTTATAGCAGGCCTAAAAAGATGCTATTTGCAATAAAGTAAACTTGCTTAACAAGGTGGGGTTTTATGAAACTATGAGGAAAGTTACCTTATTTGTTTATCTTTTAGAGGCCTTTCTTTAGGAAAGACAGTGGTTACGTTGTATTTCCCATTGGTCTACCTCTTTCTCTTTCATTTAAAGAAATATCTGTGAGGGGATTTTCCTAAAGAGTTTAAGGGACTGTGAAAAATAGTTCTTGTTCTTGTTCTTGTTCTTCTTCTTCTTTTTTTTTTTTCTGAAGCTTTACTTGGCTGGAATACCTGTGCTTTGAAGGGAGTCTTTGAGCAGATTTGGTTTTTTTCCATGAGCCCTGGGGATTTGTGTTGAGGGACAGTGACCCTGGTGGAAATTCAACTCCGGCAGAGGAGAGCAGCTATTCTTGTCATGCGCATAAAAATATTCTCTGTGTTCGTACCTCATTATGCTGAAGTACTGCCATCATAGAAAAGATTCCTGTATTCATGTGATTCTCATGACCTGTTACTAGGGCTGTGAAATCTGTGTCGGTGATCTGTTCTTGAGAGAAAAACATGAATTGTGGAGAATGTTCTAAACAGTGGAAGTACTTTATTATATAGACAGAACGGAAAACTCAGTTTTATTGAGCCTTATTTGAGTCCAGATTTGAGCTAGATGCCAATAGGATGATTTTCTGGGAACAAGGGAACATGCAAGATCGTTGATTTTCTGGGAACAAGGGAACATGCAATATCGTTGATGGTTGTAAAAATTACTTAAAATTTTATTGCGAAAGATTACTCAGGGGCTTTCACATGTATTGGTTAGATTTTTTTTTCTCCTTAAGTTGTTTCTGTGGAGGCAGAGGTGTTTCCTGTATTACTCTCTCTGTTTTTTTGTATGCCGTAAGTGTTTAATAATGAATACAGTCAGTTTAGTATTTGAAAGGTGAGTTAGTGTGAGTTTTTAATATATATTTACCTTCAAAATGATGGCTGTGGACTGAAGAATCTAAGCCGGATCTAGTCCTTTCACTTTTCTTTCCTCTGCTCCTCGATTAACACCTGTCAAGCGTGGGAGGCAGGTGGGCCCGGCTCCCCCATAGCTCTCCGGCCTTGGTGCTGATGCCTTTTCACAACCAAACACCTGAGATTTCTTTATATTCCGTGGGCCTTCTCTGTCAGAAGCTCTTGGTCTCCTAGCCTAGCTAATAAGGGGAACTGTTTGTGTGTGGGCTCATCTGGCAGCTAAGATTAAGGTTTGGAGTGGTACAACCTCACATTGGTTTTGAAAACTCAATTTACTAAAAAAAAAAAAAAAAAAAAAAAAATCAGTTTTGGCCCAGCCATTGAGCTCGTGATATAGAGCAGGAGAATAACGTTTCATAGGTGGATATTTTCAAATGAACTTTTTTTGGTAGGTGAGTGGTTGGCTAATTATGATTTCTGTCCAGTTCAATAATCTTAGCATTGAATTATGTAACATTTTTTTTTCCAAAGAGGAGAAGAAAGCACATAATGGCATTTCTGATGTAGCAGAGAAATCCAACAAAAAATATGACTATGTCTCGAAAGTGGCACAACTTTGAAAAATGCCGTGGTTGAAAAAAATCTCTGCTTAGATCATCTTCTCTAATTCCATAGTTTTAATATTTGCACATTTCTTCCATGCCATGTTCTAATTAAGATTTTGGTGTAGGACGTTTTCGTGAAGAAGACCTGGGGATGGAGAATAGCATTTTGAGGTTAATACTGATTGATTGCTTCTCTTGCTACTCATCAGCTATGTGAGTCTTGTGATTTAATATTAGTTCAGTAATTACATAGATGTAAACATATGCTTTTATTTTGAAAGTCCGGTTTTGGGTTCAGCCTCTATCCGCTTCCTAACTCAGGCTGCATGTCAGATTGACCCCTGGGGATTCTGATTCAGTTAGTGGGGTGGGGTCCCGGCATCTGGAGTTTTAACAAGCTCGGCGGGTTCTCGTTCTGTTTAGTGCCATTGATTTATGGACAAAGGAGGCAGGCTTAAGACTCTTGGAACCAAAGTGAAAGTGGTCTGTGCATTTCAAAGGAGCAGGGAGAACTATAGTCAAATGTTGAAGATTATTTCTACTTACAAAATCTTCTTTTTAAATAATTTTAAGAGGTAATGGATTTCTTGGCATTGGACATTTTTTTCTTTTGCCTTGTATTCTGAAGGGTTTTGGTCGTGTTGAGCAAAGGTAAAACTGTGTAAAGTGAGTCAGGAGAGTGATGAAACTTGGTGCATTTCTTATTGTGGTCTGTTGAACCAGAGGATCGTACCCAAATATTCAGCCCTGAAATATTTCTTCATGGAGCACCTTGGTCTTCAACTTGGTGCATTGAACCTCTTCCTGCTGCAAGCTTAATGTCGAATCCTGAGTTCTTTTGTGGAGTCATCTGAACTTATCATAAAAATTTACTGTCTATCTTTTCTAACAAAAATTTCCAAGACACATGTGGTTTTGACTCGTGAGGAAAAATCCTCACATCCATCCTCTATGTTGGTTTTCTTTCGTTTTTTTCTTTTTAGTTAAGTTATAATTTATTCATTACAATGGAATGATTTGCAATGAAAAATCACACATTCTGTATTGATATGGGATGATTTCTAAGATATGATATAAAGTGTAAAAACATAATAACATTATGCTAGTTTTATCTTTTTTTTTTTTTTTTTTTTTTGGTGGTACGCGGACCTCTCACTGCTGTGGCCTCTCCCGTTGCGGAGCACAGGCTCTGGACGCGCAGGTTCAGCGGCCATGGCTCACGGGCCCAGCTGCTCCGCGGCATGTGGGATCTTCCCGGACCGGGGCACGAACCCGTGTCCCTTGCATCGGCAGGTGGACTCTCAACCACTGTGCCACCAGGGAAGCCCATGCTAGTTTTATCTTTAAGATTAAGGTGTTACATATGTATTTGCCTCCTTGTTTTTGTAATTTTAAATAGGTGAAATCTAGTACTTACATTTAATATAACTATACTTTCTTTTTGCTATAAAGTAATTTAAAAATGAGTGAATTTTAAAAGATGAATAATGATTTTTTTGTCAGTGACGAATTAGGAGTTAAGTGATGTATGGACCACCACAGCAAGTTCCCTAAGGATCTATAAACACACCCCAGAGGTCTTGGGATGTTCTTATATTCATTTAACCAAACCTAACCAAACACCAAACCCCCAATCTCTTATAGTCCTTGAGTTATTTGCAGTAAAGTCTTTGAGCTCTAATCTTTAACCTCTTTGAAAATACAGAAGGGAATATTCATTTCTTCATTGATTAAATAACCTCCAGGGTGGTTTGAGATACATAATTGCTCTTCTGTAAGTCATTGTGTGGAATTTGAGATCAGTCTCAGAATTTGATGAGATCTATTCCTGAGGCAGTTTTAAGATTGAGGCTTACAATGAGACTACCTGGAGAGGCCTGAGTGGGATTGATGATTTCTATTTGAACAGAGACTTTTGTGCAAGTGTGAATAAATATTTTTTCCTTCAGTTTTACTGAGATATAATTGACATACAGCACTGTGTAAGTTTAAAGCATCCAGTATATACCTAAGGGATAATGATTTGACTTACATACACCATGAAATGATTATCATAGTAAGTTTAGTGAACATACGTCATCTCATATAAAATCAAAATTTAAAAAGTAGAAAAATATTTTTTTTCTATTATGAGAACTCAGGATTCACTCTCTTTACAACTCTCATATATAACATACAGCACTGTTAATTACATTTATCATGTTGTACATTACATCCCTAGTACTTTATCTTGTAACTGGAAGTTTGTCCTTTTTGACTAAAGTGTGGGTAAATTTTTTGTGTGTGATTTTTTTTTTTTGGATAATTTTTTTTATGGCAAAATATACATAACACAAAATTTACCTTTTAAAACATTCTCAAGTATACAGTTCAGTGGCATTAAGGTACATTCATATTGTTGTGCAGTCATCATCACCATCCATTTCCAGAATTTTTTCGTCTTCCCAAACAAACTCTGTCCTCATTAAATACTAACTCCTCTTCCCCCTCCCTCAGCCCCTGGCCCCTGTCATCCTTAGGAGGACGGCTTTTCAGATACATTTGAAACAAATAGACCACAAAATAAAACCAAAATCCACCCCAAAACAGATAGACTTAAAAACCAAATTTGGTTCTAGGTCGTAAATGATCCATTTCTCAAAGTGAATTGTTATATTGCCAGTTTAAAAATTATACTTTTTAAAATTGAGATATAATTGACAAATAATATTATATGAGCCTCAAGTATACAACATAATGATTCAATATTTGTGTATATTGTGAAACAGACTCACCACAATGAGTCTAGTTAACATATGTTCTAGCACCATAGTTGTAGCATTTTATTTTCTTGTGATGAGAGCTTTTAAAATCTACTCTTAACAACTTTTAAATATGCAGTACAGTATTATTAACTATAGTCACCATGCTGTATTTTATAGCCCCAGGACTTATTTATTTTATAACTGGAGGTTTGTACCTTTTGACCCCCTCCTCACTCATGCCCATCCCCAACCCCTGCCTCTGGTAACCATCAATCTGTTCTCTGTGTCTTTGAGATGTTTTTTTTAAGATTCCACCTATAAGTGAGATCATGAGGTTATTTGTCTTTTTCTGTTGACTTATTTCACTTAGCATAATGCCCTCAAGGTTTATTCACGTTGTTGCAAGGGGCAAGAATTCTATCTTTGTTATGGTTGAAAAATATTCAAATGTACATTTTCTTTATTCATCCGTTGATGGACACTTAGGTTACTTCCGTATCTTGGCTATTGTAAATAATGGTGCAGTGAGCCTGGGGGGGCATAAATCTTTTCGACTTAGTGTTTTCATTTTCTTTGTGTAAATACCCACAAGTAGAATTCCTGGATCATATGGTAGTTCTGTTTTTATTTTTGGGGGGAACTTCTATACTGTTTTCCACAGTGGCTACACCAATTTATAATCCCACCAACAGTGCACAAGAATTACCTTTTTCTGTACCCTCACCAACACTTGTTATTTCTTGTCTTTTTGATAACAGCTATTCTAACAGGTGTCTGGTGATACCTCATTGTGGTTTTGTCTTTTTTTTTTGTGTGTGTGGCACGCGGGCCTCTCACTGTCGTGGCCTCTCCCGTTGCGGAGCACAGGCTCCGGACGCGCAGGCCCAGCGCCATCACGGGCCCAGCCGCTCCGCGGCATGTGGGATCCTCCCAGACCGGGGCACGAACCCATGTCCCCTGCATTGGCAGGCGGACTCTCAACCACTGCACCACCAGGGAAGCCCCTTGCCCATTTTTTAATTAGATTGTTTGTTTTTGCTATTGAATTGTATTAGTTCTTTATATATTTTGGATATTAACCTGTTGGAGGAGGTCATCGAGGGGATGTGGCTGCTGGTTGACCTGCAAGGAGGATCCAGGCAATCAGAGGCTCCTCACCCCCTCCCCATCCTTGGAATATATGTTCCACTCACTCTTCCTACACTAGGAGCTACTTCAGGGATGTAGCCTTGAGAGAGTAATGTGTTACTGAGACCATCTGGATCATATATATTACTAAATCCCTTAAGGACTCTCTATAAACTCTTAAGAATTTGGCCAGGCAGAGATCTACTCGTCTTGCTGTCACCAAAGACAAGCCTCATATGTAAGTTCCCTTGCTTATTAAACCTGTCACCTACCAATGAGGAGTGGTCTGCCTCTTTCTTCCATCTCTCCTTGCCCTTTGTGTATGGGGGCCAGTTTCAGATTTTACTCAGGGAGCTCTAAAGGTTGCAACCAACAGGACCCCTTATCAGGTATATGATTTGCATTATACTGTCTTCTAAAATTTAAAGTACAAGTATGACTCAGAGCTGGGAGAGTGAATCTGCATCTAATTTGGTGTTGAAGGCTCCTGGCCTTATCCAAAAGCCACCTTCTGGGCGTTGGAGGAGGGGGGCTCTGAGATAAAACGCCACGTATGCTCTAGTTTACTTTGTTACCGTATATAGTCCCTTCATAGGTGTTTAGAAAATGTTATACTGAAGGATGTAAAGATATTTATTTTTGTAGTTTTACATGTGGTATCAGTGGCCAGTTCTATAATATAACAGACCCTTCCTCATATGTTAAATCCCATTTTAATGCTTTGTCTGTAAAAAATTATCAGAGTGACTTGAATTATTTTAACTTACGTGTGCTTTTTCTAGAGATGTAGCCTGTTTGAAGAGTGTTGGTATTTGGAGAATGCATACACATGCTTGCCTTCTGTCTGGGGCTGGCCTTACTGAGAATTTGGTGCAGCACAGATCTTATTCTAGGGACCTGGCATCAAGGCAAATTGCTCAGAGAGGGGAACTCATTTGCATGTATGTTTCAATGAAACATTTAGGGAAGTCTGATGCTGACCTATATTTCTAGCCGCCCCCAGCCCCACAGGGCCTGCAAAATACCCTGTGAGGGAGGCCAGTCGTCCTTTTCTTGCCTTTGGGACATGGCTTGCTTTGTTTTCTGTGCTTGATTGTTCTTCCCTCCCCACCCCTTAGTTTTGAAACCCCCATCTTCAAACATCGGCATAAATGCCACAAAGCATTCTATTCTTCGATGGATCACAGAGCCACAATCCATGTCCTTCCCTCTTGTTCACTCTTTATTTCTATTTACGGCTCTTCTTGTTTGGGTACATGATTTCCTAATTTGACCTTCTGATAGCCAGCCCTTAGCTTAGTTGCCACACACAGTAAGTGCTCAGTAAAAGCTTACTGTGCATTTTAATGGTTTAATGAATCAGACTTGCTTATATACATACCTTATTCATTCAGCAAATGCTTGTTGTTCAATCCGTGTTGCTAGATGATGTCCCAGAGGTGAGCAAGACGTGTGTCTCTTCTTCAGGTGCTCTCAGGCTGGCTGGGAAGAGAGGCGTAAAGAGACATCCCTGCACAAAACCCGGCGCCATGTACACAAGGCTGTGGGAACAATGGGAGGAGGAAGGACAAAGTCTTACCTTGTTGGGAAGTAGGGTGGGGCTGGAAAGAGACAGCCTTAAGAGGAAAGCAGTTGAGGTGTGCCTTGAAGGATGCAGAGGAAGTAGCCGTGTGGATCATGGAGGAAGGGCATCGTTCCAAGCTGATGGATAAGAACAATGCATTTTAAGTCTGCAGCTGGTAGGTGAGTGTGGCTGGGACACGTGTCTCAGATGATGGGACCAGATTTTGAAAGCTTTTTTTTTTTTTGGCGGTACGCGGGCGTCTCACTGTTGTGGCCTCACTGTTACCGTAAAAAAAAAAAAAATTATAAGTCATGTTATAGCCCTTTCGGTATTAGCTCTTCCTCCAGAATTAATATTCTTTTCTTTTTTTTGCCGCACTGTGCAGCATGCAGGATCTTAGTTCGCTGACTAGGGATCGAACCCATGCCCCCTGCATTGGGAGCATGGAGTCTTAACCACTGGAAATCTAGGGAAGTCCCCAGAATTAATATTCTTGACTTGATTAATTTCTACATTTTAAAGGTAGTTTTTTACTCTTTAGTTACATTGACTACTGCTGTTTTCCTAAAGTATTGCCTCTTGGTCAGTTTATTTAGGTAACTGAATTGAATTGTTTCAATAGCATTTGTAATTTTTTCCATATGTATATTCTGAAAGAAAGGTCATGCTGCAGAGAAAAAGTAGGTTAATTAAAATGAGAAAAAAGTTTATTCATATTTATTTAGTATAATATAAAAGTTCTTTGAAAAGGTAGCAAAGAAAGGTAATATTAATCTCATCTTAAAGGGAAAATAATAATCTTGGACAGCTAAAAGAAAATCTACATGTGAAAAGAGCCTGGAAAACTATTTCAGAGGAACTTTAATTGAAGAATAGGATGTTTCATGCGAGGATAATGTCATCCTGTAATACTAATTTCAGCTTCAACAGATAGGATAGAGTAAATGCAAATTGAAAATAAATTAAGAACAGATGTTGAGAAATACCTTCCATTTAGGGAATAATTAAGTGGTGGAAAGGTGATTGGAGTTCAGTCAATAAAGCTGAGACGCTCAGAAATCATAATTATTCAGGTAACAAATGCTTTTCTTAATGTGACGCTCTGCCGTGGAGGTTTGAGGAGTAGAAAAAAGAAGAGGTTATTATTGTCATGTTGTTTTTCTTTTGATTTCTATCTTTCAAAGCCTAATACAGTAAGTCCCCTACATACGAACCTTCAAGTTGTGAACTTTCAAAGATGCGAATGTGTGTTCACATGTCCAATCATGTAAGTTAGTTCACGTGCCTGGTGTACATTGTCACATGTGTGCATCCTCTACAAGTGGTTGTGCTTTTGTGTACTTTACTGTACAGTACTGTATAGAGTACAGTAGTACAGTATCTTTATTTCAAGCCCAGGAGATTCACTTGATGCCAGCCCCTGTATGCCAGCTGTTGTCCTGTACTGTGGTACTTTTCAAGGTACTGTACAGTAAGATTTAAAATGTTTTCTATATTTTTTGTTTGTTTTTTATGTATTATTTGTGTGAAAAGTATTATAAACCTATTACAGTACAGTACCGTGTAGCCGATTGTGTTAGTTGGGTACCTAGCCTAACTTTGTTGGACTTACAAACAAATTGGACTTACGAATGCACCCTCGGAACGGAACTTGTTCGTATGTAGGGACTTACTGTATTCAGTGGGCTAACTTTAAATTCCAATGTAGAAGCTGGTATTTCAGAATGGTGGTTCCCTTGACCTTTAAGGAAAAACAGAAGGGCTTATTTGAAAATTCTGCATTGTTGGGTTGTGCATTGTGGTTCCTAAGGTTTTGATTTGGCCAATTTAATTGTCTCTCTAGGCTGTGAATATGGCTTTAAGATTCAGCTTTATTTTATGTTATGGAGATTGTTAGGGAAGGACTTATTTGTCTGTATCTACCTATGTATCTGTCTGTCTGTCTATCCATCCATCCATCCATCCATCCATCCGTCCATCCATGCATCCTATCCGTAAAAGACATTTTGAATAGTATGTTGTTGCCTTGCTCCTACTATATGGCAAGCACTTGGACTGGCACAGGGTGACTAAGACACAGTTCCAGGGGTCAGTTATCTTTCACCTAGAGAGGGCAGTTGCACAAGCTTTTAAGTAAACAGACTGAACAGGCAGTTAGAATTTTAAAAAGTGAAACAGCACAGGATGCTGTGCGAGCTGCTGGGAGGGTTAGCTGATGTCTATGGGCCTCAGGAGAGCCACCTAGGGAGAATGGATATCTAAACTAAGATCAGAAGAATGAATACAAGTGAGAGAAGAAGTTGGGAGGTGGAGGTGAGGAGGGCTATTAAGATCGAGGGAATCAATGACATGTCAGAGGTTTGGAGGTAAGAACTGCAAATCGCTCAGTGTGGCTGAAGTGGGATGTGAGAAGCAAAGATAAAGGCTGGAAAGTTAAGCTAAGACCAATTAATGAAGAGTCTTGTAAGCCACGGTTAGGAGTTTGGATTGTATTCTAAAAGTAACCCTGAAAGGATTTTTTTTAATTTAAAATTTAACATTATTTAAAAACATATTGAAGCAGTCAATATAAGTAAATATTGACGTAGAGAAAATGATATACCAGATATGTGTGCCCTCATTTGAAATGTGTCAGCTATTATTTTGACACATTTGCTGTAGAGCATATGTTAAGGACCTAATTATATCAACATTGATAAATCT
Source organism: Aethalodelphis obliquidens (assembly GCF_003676395.1). Lineage (NCBI taxonomy): Eukaryota > Metazoa > Chordata > Mammalia > Artiodactyla > Delphinidae > Aethalodelphis > Aethalodelphis obliquidens. Next base: position 20,337,280 of record NW_020837947.1, on the reverse strand, counting down.
TAAAAATAATTTTAAGTATAAACAAGTTGCAGAATGTATTGAATGGTACCATATATAAAGTCCAAATATCCTCAGAAATTATGATATAATGTTTATGTATTCATAAATACTTTCAAAAATGTTCATGGAAATTATAAACATTGAATTAAAGATTGTGGACTTCTCTAGAGATAATGGGAGAGGAGGGTCTTCAATTGTGTCTGTAATTCCTCAATGAAAATAAAAATAATATCTGAAGCAAATATGCAATAATGCTAATTTGTAAAGCTGAGTGATGATTGCCTTAATTTCAGTTGCTTGGAAGTAAAATTTGAGACAGAGATTTGTGTGCCCTTGAGAACATTTCCTAAAAGAAACAAGGGAAGAAGGTTTGGGTGGAAGGATAAACTGAACTGCAGTTCAGTTACAACAGGGGCACCATCTGATTTCATAGGGAGCCCTGGAGCTGGGATGGTTCTTCAGAGGTTTCCCCAAGTGAGACCATGGTGTTCGGTCTTGGGACTCATGTTTTGACCTGTATACTGACTTTAGGCTGACCCTGGGAAGGAGATGAGGTGAAAGTTTGGCCAAGCCAACTACCTTCAGCCAATTGCCATTCCTGGAGTGATGCGCAGCTATGAGCCCTCAGCTGCCAGCATTTTCAGCTGCTGGCGGAACGAGTGTATGCATTGCCTTCTATGTAGTGCACCGTAGAATCCCTTACAATGATATACGTTGTGCCATCTTACTATTGTCTGTTTGCAGGTTTGAAATATTTCATAATTTTTCAAACCTCAGCATTAAAAAAAAATCCTCCAATTTCTAGGTACTTCTCAAACTACTCCTCCAGCACACACACACGCATGCACACACACACAGACACACACACACACACACACACACACCCCATAACATAAACCCCAATTCAAATATCTGGTCACATACTTACTATTTGTTTTTCTCTGGCAATTGGAGATGCCCTCCTCTCTCTCACTCCTGGTTTTAGAAGGTTTTGCCTCTGAGAGGTTTTAAACAGATGGCTGATCTGATCAGATTTACTCTTTAGGAGGACAGATGACTTGGGTTGGGGCAGTGGATGGGGCAAAGCTAGAGGCCTGGAGGACCACGGTGTGACCATCACAGTTGAAGTGGGAGGGGTATTGTTGGCCTGAACTAAGGAGTGGTGGTTGGGATGGAGAAGAGGGGAGAGTTGGAAAGCTTTAGGTAGGAGAGAGCCTTGATGGGACAGAGTGGTAGGGAAGAACTCTGCTGTGTGCCTTCAACACCTGGCAGGTGAAGCCTTTCAGTTAAGGTTTTGGGGGGACGGAGATGAGTAAGGGGATGTATTCTTTCTTTATATCTATCTGTCTATCTATCTGTCTGTCTATCTATCATGTATCTACCTACCTACCTACCTACCTGTTATCTGTATCTCCCAAGAGAGTGGCCTGGACTGGGATCACATCCTTGAAAACTGGCAGCTGGAATCTTGACCGTTTTCTTCAGTATCTGTAGAACTCTCGTAAATATATCCTTAAAATTTCTCAAAATTTCATCAAGAACTGTTTTATTTCTCTTCATATTGGATTGGCCAAAAAGTTCGTTCGGGTTTTTTACAGAAAAACCCAAAAGAACTTTTTGGCTAACCCTGTGTTTTCTGAGATTTTTGACTGACCCTAGAATGAGCATCTGGAGAAAGGGAAATTCAAGAGATGGTAGATTATGGCAGTGGAAGTTGAGGAATAAGAAGTGGTTTTTTATTTTTAATATTTTTAGCAGATATTGGTAGTTTACCCCTTGGGAATTGACTGCATTTATCTCCCAGAGTCATAGGAAACCGACTTGGAGATGTTATTCTAGCTGACTTGGTTAGCTTGGGGAGGGAGTGGAAAGGGTTATTAAGAAATGCTTGTAATGTGTACAAAATTTTTATAAATGTGCCTCTGCACATTTTCAGGGAAAAATTACCACAGTTTTCATTTTTTTCTCAAAGGAGGCCTATGAGTCACCAAAAAGTTGCATCTTATTAGAGTTTCCTCTTGTGGGGTTTCAGTCTTTTCTGATGGGAATTAAATTGGTGATCTGACATTCTGGCATGAATTTGGGGACCCACACGATTGCCACAGCTCAAATTCTGGGCCTTACATTGCTTCTGTTGTCTCAGAGCCATTCAAACAAAAGACCTGATTGTCAGAATTAGGGTGAGTAGACACAAAGTTTGAAGGGCAAAATTTCTGATAATGTTTGACCCAGTGTTGCATATAATGAATTTGTATTTGTTGATGAATCTTTCCCTTTTGTTGCTAAAAGTGGCAAATAATCAGACATAAATGAGCAATTATCTGGTTCAGAATTTTTTTTTTAATCAGTGAAACTTGTGCTTACTCAAACTCAGGTGGAGTGGGATCACAGTGCTTTATTTTTTCTAACATCAAACATTTTTCAAAAATGTTGATACATTTGTCATTTGAAAACAAGCCAAACAGTCTCTCCCAATCATGGAGTAAGAGTAGCGGTCCTCACCAGGGGACCCCACTTCCTGATGATCTTTCTGGTACCTCCTTTCTCCCACCCTCACTTATTCCTGGAGAGGTCAGGTCATGTTCCCTTTGCTTCCATGTCACATCCTGACCAGACCTCCCAGCTTAAGTCTCATGTCATTGAATTGCATCACCCACTAAAGCTCATTGTTGGGAGGGCACCCATCACTCCCTCTCATTTCTCGGTGATTTTAGATCTTGATTCACTGTCACTCTCTTTAAAAGTTACTCTTTTAAAACAAACTTTTAGGGCTTCCCTGGTGGCGCAGTGGTTGAGAATCCGCCTGCCGATGCAGGGGACACGGGTTCGTGCCCCGGTCCGGGAAGATCCCACATGCCGCGGAGCGGCTGGGCCCGTGAGCCATGGCCGCTGAGCCTGCGCGTCCAGAGCCTGTGCTCCGCAACGGGAGAGGCCACAGCAGTGAGAGGCCCGCGTACCGCAAAAAAAACAAAAACAAAACAAAAAAACCCACAAACTTTTGGTTACCAAAGGGGGAGGGGGGGAGGGATAAATCAGAAGGTTAGGATTAACATATATACACTACTATATATAAAATAGATGACCAACAAGGACCTACTATGTAGCACAGGGAACTATACGCAATATTTTGTAATAACCTGTAAGGGAAAAGAACCAGAAAAAGAATATATATATGTGTGTGTGTATATATACACACACACAGACACACACAGAGACACACACACACACACGTATAACTGAATCACTGTGCTGTATACCTGAAACTAACACGATATTGTAAATCAACTATACTTCAGTTAAAAAAAAGTTACTCTTGTTTTAGTGATTTCAGTGTAAACATAGATGATTCTTCCAACACTCTACTCTCCCAGTTTTTGAGCTTCTCTTTCTAGTGATCTTGTCATCCACTTCAGTGCCTATGTCCTGGACAAACCATATCATCATTTAGGACTGTAACTCCTCCATAATCTGGATTTCAAGTGTCACACTTTCTGCCCAAAGCATCTTATATTTCTAGCTCACTCCCTCTTTTTTTTTTGCTGTGCCACATGGCTTGTAGCATCTTAGTTCCCGGACCAGGGATTGAACCCAGGACCCCTGTAGTGGAAGCGCAGAGTCCTAACCAATGGACCACTAGGGAATTCCCTAGCTCACTCTCTCTGTTATCATAAGTTTAGCAGTCTCTGCTCCAGCAGGGCCTGTAATCTGTCAATCCCATTACCATTATGTTCTTCCCCATCCCTTCGTGTCCTCTCTCTGCCCTTTACTGAGATTACATGGTCTATCGAAATCACTCCTTTCTCATGCCTTCAATTCCCTTGCTGTCCTTGCTTCATCACATCTCTGTCAGACTCCACCCCTGGTTAAATCTAACTCTACAGCTATTCTGTACCAGCCCCCATGCAGAGGAACATGACTGGAGAAAAACACATCCTTCCTTCCTTGCCTCAGTGTAATTTATGATCGCATGTGAGACCTTAATGCTACTTGGTGACCATCTCCCACTGTTCTACATGATTATTTCATACCATCTTCTCTTTCCTGAAACATTCACTGCTTCCTCCCTACTCTGACTCTTAGCTCATGACTTTGCCTTCTCTTGTCCTAAGAAAATTGAAGTCAACTGAAGAGGAATCCACAAGGTCTGACAGCACATCTACCTCTAACCGGCACCCACCCAAGGCCACCCCAACCATGTCATGGTATCCCGTTTTCTCTTGCTCACTCGAGGACATCTTCCCTCTCCCTTCTGCATCCCTACTATTTTCTTCTCTAGTGGATTTTTTCCATCAGCATACCAACTATTATTTTTATTCTCCCACCTCTTTCCAAATGTCACCTCATTTCTCTGTTCCCCTTTTTGAAAGACTTCCTCAGAAGAGTTTTATATACATAGTTGAAATTCCTCTCCTTTCATTCTCTCTTGAAACCATTTTAATGGCACTTGAGGGCATAGCCCCTACCATTCAACTAAAACTGCTCTTAGCAAAGTTACTAGAGACTTCCCTGTTGTTAAATCCAGGGGTCAGTTCCCACTCCTCATTTTGCTTGATCTCTCAGTAGTATCAACACAGTCCATCATTCATACCTCCATGAAACACTTGCTTTACTTGGCTTCCGGAATATACTACACTCTCCCAGTTTCCCTCTCATTCTTCTTTGCTGATTCTTCTTCCCAACATTGGAGGATCCAGGGTATAGTCCTTGGAGGACTTGCTCACCCCTTGCTCTCTTTGTCATCTGCCCAGTTTCATGGTCTTAAGTGCCATCTGAACACAGCACTCACATTTCTATCTCTGGCCCAGACCTCTCCCCCTGAGCTGCATACTTGTATATCCAACTGCCCGCTTGGCATCTCTACTTGTATGTTAAAATCTGAACTCCTGATCTCCCCCCCAGGCCAAACCTGATCCCACAGTCTTGCCCATCTCTCCTAAAGGCAGTCTGATTCTTCCAGTTGCTCAGGTTGAAGGATGAAAAATTTGGAGTCATCCTTGTAGTGCTTTCTTTCTCTTATAACCACATCCAGTCCCTCAGCACATCCTGTTGGCTCTATTTTCCAAATACTGTTTATACAGAATCTTGCCGTATTTTGCCATCTCCACTGCCACTGCCGTGGTCTAGGCCACCATACACTTGCCTGAATTTCTGCAGTCACTCCTCACTGGTCTCCCCACTTTCTGCCTTGTCCCACTAAGGCTGGTCTGAACCAGCAGCAGAGTGAGCCTATTAAAAACAGAAGTAGATTTTGTCATTCTAGGTCCACAATTCTGCAGCCGCTTCCCATTTTACTTATAGTAGAAACTAAAGACCTGACAGTGGCCCACAGGCCCTGGGTGGTCTGCCTTTATCTCCCCTTGCCCTATTGCTCCTTGTACACAGCCAGCCCTCCCTCCCAGTTCAGGGCCTTTGCCCTGGTGGCCCCTGCCTAGAGCACTCTTCCCTCAGGTAGTCGTACGGGTGACCACCTGATTAAAAGTGTAAACCCTCCTTTCTTCAGTACTCTCCACCCACTTTACCGGGCTTAATTTTCTCCCATAACACCTCTCACCCACTAGCATACTCTACAGTTTACTTCTTTGGTTGCTGACGTTTGCCTCTTTCCACTAGAATGTAAACTCCATGAGGGCAGGTCTTTTGTATGAATTGAATTGCTAGTATCTAGAACAGTACCTGGCACATGGTATGTGTTCAATAAATATATGTTTTTTGTTGCTTTCAATAAACGTGTAATCCCTGAAACAAATACCAGTTTCATCTTTATTACATCTTTATTGTACTGATCGATTAGCTCCGTGTTAGCCTATGACCGTTTCCCAAATGCTGGTTGACAGACCACTTGATCTTTTCAACACTCAGACATGAAATGAGAAGACAAAGGCCAATATAATGTAGATATATGTCAGTGTAAGGTTGTCAACTGCCTTTCGTTTTCCAAGATTGTCCTTTATTCAGAGACTATGTTAACTTTTTATTTGGCACAAAAATGACCATTGAATGAAATGATGGTGATAATTCTTCTATGAGATGAATTCTGGCAGTAGGAAGCTACCTTTAGATGAAGCACTCCAAAAGGACCCAGGTATAGGGTTCTTGACAGTAAGGATGCTAATACTTTGCTTTGCTGTCTTTCCTCCCTCTCTCCCTTCCTTCCTCCTTCCCTTTCTTTCCTTCCTCCCTGCTTTTCTTCCTCCTTCCCTCCCTCCCTTCTTCTTTCTTTTCTTTCTTCATTCCTTCTTTCCTTTCTTTTGCCTTAGAAGTCTTTCTGAAAACAAGTCTTTGCTGGAGGCCTGTTTTAGGAATGCGACAATGCATTGCTGTTCTCCTTAATACAGGCTGACAAATGGGGTAGGTTTTAAGGGATGGGAGCGGCAGGAAGCCCACCTCAGGCCCCTGAGGGTCCTTCATGGTTTTTGGAACCTAAATTAAAATCACTGCTTTAGTTGATCAATTATAGAAAACCTGGACACCCTATTAAAAAGAAAGAACTTACCTTAGTCTCAGAGAGTTAGGTTCTATTTTTGTTCTTCAAATAACCAGGTTTGTGACCTTGAAATAATTAGTTTCTCTGTGCAGTTAATTGATTTGTTTGTAGGGTAAGGAGTGTGGGCTAGATGATCTAAGCCTGATGGCTTTAGAAGCTCCAGAGAACCAGATTGTTAGCATTTAATTGTCAAAGCTGTGTTAGGGAAGGGTTGTGTTTTGTTACCTTCTTCCTCATTGCTATAATTTCAGTTTTGTTTGCATTGATCTTGTGACTGTCCCAAATATTCTATACACGTAGATTCGTACAAGCAATATTGTTGTTAGGATTATAGAAAGGATTATATGATAGTATTTGGGATAAGCATTTTATCTCTCAATTGGGTTAGGGATCAAGTATAGCATGATATTATTTCGTACAATATTTGAAAAGCAGAATAAGAAAATCCTACAGTATTTAAACATTTTATCAGCACTCTCTTGTAGTGATACTATAGGGAGTGGTTCAAAACCATATCAGAAGATATGGTTTTGAATCTAAACATGGCCACCCATTGGCTGTGTATACCTGGACAAATTGCTTAGCTGCTCTGTGCCTCAGTTTCCTTATCAAAAAAGTGGGCATAGTATCCTTCCTCCTTTTGTTGTAAAAATTAAATTAAAATATGTAAAAGTACTTTGGTACATAGAAGCACTCAATAAATGTTAGTTATTACTACCATACGAGTACTTCTTATAGTTGTGTTCTTTCCAATCTTTTTAAATAAGCATGTAACAATAGCTTTAATCATATCACGTGAGCAAAATCTGTGTCTTTATTTTTTAAGTATATCTAAAATTTTGCCTTTTTGTATTCAATAAGAAAACATTCTAGGATAGACTGAGCATTTTCAGGTCATTCTATAGACTTTTTGATGTGCTATGATTAATTCTCATTTGGAGCTCTTTTATTTATTTTTTCTTGTGTGTTTAACTTTATATTTTATACATTTTTCTGGTAGGATTTTTGAAAAAAATAATTCTGCATGTATACAAAATCCCTCCTCCCTTTCTGCATTTTTTTTTTTTCTTGCTAAGGCTTGGTCCTATAGTCTCTTGTCTGGGATCACTATAGTTGACTTATATTGAATGCCTTAGCATACTGACAAGTCTCTAATTTATAACCAGTTTTATTTAGATCATTTGCAGATATGTTACTTAGAAAGAGGCTAAACCAAAGAAACCCCAAATTCAGTGGCTGAAACAAGAGCAAAGCTTTTTTCCCCCTCACCTTACAGCTCAGAGTTGGTAGGTGCCTTGGTGGCTCTGCTCCATTTGGTCTCTCAGGCATCCTGGCTCCTTCTTTCTTGTTGTTCTGTCATCCTGCAGTGCTGCCTCATCTTCTTGGTTGTGGCTGCCCCTCAACACTCTGTCCAAGTTCTAGTCCAAGGAAAGGGGAAAGAGAAGGAGTAAAAAATAAGCAATTTCCTTTTTGAAGGATGTGACCCAGAGATCACATCCAAGATTCCTTTTGCTGTCCTGTTGGCTGCAGCTTGGTCATGTGGTCTCTTCCAGTGGTAGGGGAGGCTGAAAAGTGTGATTTGTGGTGCGTGGCCATGTGCTGAGCTAAAAATTGCAGGAGAACAGGGAGAGGGCTGGGTGTCTGATATCAAAAAGAAGAAGGGGAGAATTGGATAATGCCAAGTATACTTTCTTTCTTTCTTTTTTTTTTTTTGCGGTACGCGGGCCTCTCACTGTTGCGGCCTCTCCCGTTGCGGAGCACAGGCTCCAGACGCGCAGGCTCAGCGGCCATGGCTCACGGGCCCGGCCGCTCTGCGGCATGTGGGGTCCTCCCGGACCGGGGCACGAACCCATGTCCTCTGCATCGGGAGGCGGACCCTCAACCACTGCGCCACCAGGGAAGCCCCAAGTATACTTTTATAACAACTTGGTGGGCTAGTTTTGAATTTAGAGTTCTCTACCTCCTAAGAGTTCTATGCCAGAACGTGGTGGCCGGGAGAGCTGGCCTTTCCCCCTGTTTTCCCATGTCTGTTCCATTCTGCACTGAGAAGGGCCTTGTGCACACCTTGGTGGTCACCCTGGCCAGACCTGCATGGTCTCTCTCCCACTTGCAAACTGTGGTGTGGCTCACCCCTGGGAAGTGGGCAGAAGAGGTTGCATGGGCTCTGGGTGCACATGTCCCCTTGGCCCTGTGCTCTCTCCATCCCATGGGGAGGAATGGGGCAGGAAGAGGCCAGAATAGAGCCCCCGCAAAGGGCAGTGTTGACGGCAGGGCCTTCTTGTCTAGGTCAGAGGGCGGTACCATAAAGGGAAACATTAACTTGATTTCGTGCGTAAAGTTCTCCACTTTCCCCGTCTACTGCTCATTTTTATGCTTCATTTTACTCGTATTTATCATTTATAGTATGCATATTATATATTTAATCCACTAAGAGTGGAGTATCTTTGGAATGAATGGAGAGTCATTTTAATGGATGGTAAGTGCGGGGAAGGACCCAGTGAAGGAGGCTGGAGAATATTCACTTATTTAGCTTAATGTTTTCAACAGCTTAAAAAAAACCCCTTTGAGTGGCCCTTGTGATTCCGTGGCAGTTTGCCCAGACTCGAGGGAGCCAGTGTTGGGAATGAAAACTAGATTCACTTTGAAAATTTAGAAAAAAAAGTGACTAAACAAGTTATAAGAATGTGCTTGATGGCTTGTGTCCTCTGAGAGCAAGTGAGGTACTGCAGCAGGTTTGATTTCCAAATCCCCTCTCTGCTCACCCCTTCAACTTTTCAGCCTCTGACCCTGTGCCTGGCCAGCTTAGACCCAGGACATGGATCCTGCCCTGCCCCAGGGCTGAGCCCCTGCTGTGCTGACAGCGTGACAACTTGCTGATGGGAAACGTAGTTGAAATCCAGCATATGAAACTGCTCTTGGGTTGATTCAACAAAGCACCATCTCCTTCCGTTTGGGGATGGGTTATGATACACCCTCGATCCCTTATCCAAAAGCCTTGGAACCGGATGTGTTTCAGAATTAATGATTTTTTTTGGTTTCAGAGAGCTTCTGGGACATATACCATATATGATGTAACGTCTCTGGTGGAGTTTGGGACAGCACCCTGTAATTATATAAATATTATATAAATATATTATAAATAAAATAAAATTAAATAAAATATTTCTGCATTAACATGTATGAATATTCACACAGATGGAACACAAACAAGGTTGTAAATAGCCTCAGGTCAGTTCAGGTTGTGTTTTGCTGCCAGATGGGTTATGAGAAAACCTTTGGTTTTCAGAACGTTTTGGCTGCTGGCCTCGTGGGTGAGGGATTGGGCACCTCTGATGGTCACTATTTTCTGTGTTTACTCTGTGTCAGACACTCCCACGTATTGCGTTTTGTAGTGCTCACAACAGAGCTGGGAGGAAGGTATTTTATTAGCCTTTCTTCTTTCTCGTTCTCCCTCTCTCTCTCTCTCTTTCTTTCCCCTGCCCCCTCCCTCCTTCCTCTGTCTCTGTCTCTCATTCTTTCTTTCTTTTTACAGATAAGGAAACTGAGGTTTAGTGAGGCTGAGTGACTTGCTTGAGATCAAGAGGAGGGGCTCGGATCCCTGGTCTGGGCACTTACTGTGCTGTGAAAAGTTTCTGATCTGCTTGTTTGAAACTCTAAACGACAAGTTGGCCCGCAGAATCTTATGTCACATTTAAGGGTAGCTGAAAGACAGGACAGCACTAACAGTGCCATTAGAGGCAATCATCCTTTATAACATTGTTTCTTGATAAAATGCCTCTTAGTTCACCCAGCAGGGCAGGGAGCAGGGTCGGGGGACTGGGCTTGTCTGTAGCTGATCGTCATGGCTCCTTCTCCAAGCCTGGCAGGGGCAGTGGGTCAGGGCACTCTTCCAGGGCTGATGGGAGTGTAGGCGGGACGTGGGTAAAATGCAGGGCAGAGAGGGGAGGGTTTGGGTGTTTGGTGTGATAGAAGAGGTCAGGGAAGGGGAAGTGGGCTGAGATTGACACTACTTGGTCAGGGCCCAGATCCAGACTCTTGTTCCTGTTCCCATAGCGGTTGCCATGGGCGCTACAGAAGGAGGTATTGGAGAGGCGGTGAGTTCTGTGGGTCTGTTAGCGCTGCTGCTTGGCGATGTTTTGTCTTTATGAATGTTAGGTCAGAGCAGCCCCTCTAGGTGGGCAGCCGGACAAAGGCATCCCCTCTGGAGAGATGCACACGGTCTTCTGGACACACTTACTTAGTGGGCTGTGCCTTTGCGCAAAGAAAACGGTGTTCCTTCTCAGAATCCCTGTGCTGGCTGGGTTTCAGCCTCTCTGCCCACTGGCCCGGGGTCTTCATGCAGTGTACAGACTTCATACCTGAGTGTGGCAGCTTGGCATTAGTAGGGATCTGCCTGAAAAGCACTTTGTCCATGTTAGAATCCTAGCACGTTGTCCATTGTTTTATGATGATCCGTAGAACAGATGCGACTACCACTTGACAGATGAGAGTGCCGTGGCCCTGGGCGCTGCTTACGAGTTTGTGACTCCTGGCTCCCTGGCATCCTGGTCAGGGTTATTTTCTGCCCACTCCCTCCTCCCAAATGGAAGATGCTTTGGGATTACAGCATCTGTTTTCCCCAGTGTTCATCTTTCGTTACTCTTTCATTATTGTATTAAAAACGGTAGACCGACATCGATTATTATTTGGAGAAAGTGTCAATTGTTGGCTTTGACCGACCTCATAGCTCTCACTCCTGTAGATTGGGTTACAGTGGGCTCATTGGTGTGCCACCGAGTGGGGAAATGCAGTTATGTTAAAAGAAAACGTCAAAAATTAGAAGGTCTGCCAAAATATATTTATATACTGATCCCTTTGTTACAGTGTCTTCATTTACACAACCCTCATTTAAAATTCCACCTAATTTGTTAAACTTTTACTTCATGTAATGTATGGGTCCAGGAGTCTTAGCCAAAGTCAGTTTTTTTTTTTACGGGAAGTATCTGGATATACATTAACCTTTTAGAATTGTAACTGGTTAGTTACACCGTAAAAGCTAGCAATGTGTGACCTAATTGATTGCTTGCTAAATCCAGAGAACATGAGGAAAATTAATTTTAAGTTGAGAAAGTGTTTCCTAAGAGAGAAGGAGGCAGAGAGGTCAGCTTATGTGCTGGGACTTTTCACATACATTATTTCATTTGCTCCCTGCATTGATTCTGTGGGGAAGATGTAATTGTTTGTTTTGTAGACCGGGATACATCTGAGTTATTAGTTGGGTCTTACAGTAAGTTTTATGTAATATTTAAAAGACGTATACCCCATCTGATTCCAGATTCCTACAGAAAGTCACATATGAAGTAGAATTTGGAAAAAAAGAAATCAATAAAAGTGCAGAGAGGAGAACAAATGAGTTGATTAGTAAGCTAAGGCCAAGAGGAGTTAGTACACAGGCATTCTACCTGCTTTACATAAAATGCCCTGTCCCATTATTAAACTTCGGATGCACATTTGTTTGAGTGTCTATTAGGCAATGCAAAAGGAGAAATGGTTAGTTGATATTACCCATAAATTTTCAAGAAGACATTTACTAGTGTGAAACAGTTTTCTTCCATAGCCCTGAGCCCCCAAAAACGTTTTCCCCAGTACCTTATAATGGGACACTGAATGATACGGAGAAAGCTATCTCCTCAGCTTTTTGTGGTATCTAGACTAATAGGCTCTGACTTGTGACATCCTTTATTATTGTAAACCAGGTACAGATTTATAAAGTCATTTAAAAAAATAGATATGGGAAGAAGTCCTCTGGTGATTTGCCTTAAATCAGCAACAAATGTAAAAAAGATCCTGTTATCTTGGTCAGTTATCAAATTGTAATATGAGGATAACACCTACTCTTACCTTTCTTTTTGTAAATTAATTTTTTAAAAAGTGGTCCTCAGACTTTCCTGTCAAGAAGCCCTGTGATATTTGATCATATCTCATGGTACTTTTCCCATAGTTATGTGTACATTTCTGCTCTGAAAGTCAGCAATTCTTAACATAAGCTTTCTTTCTGGGTTTTGTTCTTTCTTCCTTTCCTGGAAATAGCTTCCAGATGGGAATTTTTTTTTTTTTTCCCCAAACCTCAAGTCCTTACGTTTTACCATTTTTTTGACCTATTATCTTTTTTCCTAAGTTTCATTTTTGGCTTAGGTGCTCTGCTTTTAGAATTTTATTACTCTGTGATATATACTGAAAATGCTTGGCAACTGTCGTGAGGCTGCACAGTAATTCTGCTAATGGTGCTGTGCCCTGGACTTCTGTGGCGCGCACTCCCAGTTCTTCGAGGAATAATCTTCCTTCAGTGTGTTCCTTCTTTCTTACTCCTTTAGGGTTTATTTAGAAGATAGCAAGAACTACATGGTGGCTCAGCTTAATTCCTGTATCACCTCTATTGAAAAAATAGTAAAAAAGACAAACTTGCTTGATAGTTTTTTGAATTAAAGTGGATTTGTATAATATTTAATTAGGCTTTTTTTCTCATTATTCTTTTGTAGTTTTCTAAATTAAGCCACATGCCTTTCACCCATATAATGTCATGGCCCAAGGTAGTGTTTCTGTCCATAAGGTCTTTTCCTTGGGAGTGCTGGTTTTGGGTATGCCAGAGTTTCTGTACCTACGTGTTCTCTTCCTTGATACTTAAGGATTTGTTGATAAAATGCTTTCAGTTGTTTGTTTTATGAGACATTCACTTGGTCCTTGAGATTAAGATGATTGTTCTCAAGAGTAACTTGGGTCCCTAGTACCCTTCTGCTTCCTGTTTTCTCGTCATCATTTCTGTAAATAAGGGAGTCTGGTAGGTTTTTCTATAGAATTTTATTTTCCATGAGATTTATTTGAGGCATTGTATTTGCCTTCAATTTTTGTCCCAAGTTACGTAAAATTTTACATTTAAAAAATGTGAAATCTGGGGACTAAGTAGAAGGGAAAGAATGATTCTACTAAATTTTAATCGATTTGTGGAGTTGCCGTGAGGATTAAATGAGTTAAGGGTGTTCAGTGAATACTGTTGGAGGCTCTTGCTTTTCCTGTTGTGATTATTATACTTGTTATTTTCTGCCTTCATTCCCATCCTCCTTTTCACCTTTGCATCGATGCTCTGTGCTGCAGGCTGTTGAGTGAGACAGCAGCTACCTCTCTTGGTCCAAGTTACCAGGTCTGGCTGAATGGACTCCCACCCAAGTTTCCGGCCGCTATATTGCCGCTACATTCGTTGGCACATGCCTGATGCTCACACAGTGTGACATTCTGGTTGGGTTTCACAATGTAGGCAGTAAGGGGAGAAGCAGGGCAAGGAAGTATATAAACTAAGGCGAGAGGGGGCTTTCTGGAGCCAAGGACAGTTTCTCATAGGTAGGATTACTGAGACAAAAATATTAATCAAAACGAGTTAGTGTAAAAACATTAATCAAAACAATTAGTGCCACTCACTCTGTTTTTCAGCCCTTCCTTTCAGTCCGGGTGTGAAATATTAGCATTGAGATTGATGATGGACTCGCATAAGCCTCATTTACTACTTGGAACATTCACCCGAGTCAGCTTTTTAAAATCTGTTGAGTACTTTCTCAACTCCGAGATGCTCCTTGTGCTCTGTTTACCGTATTCTCTTATGGCCTTTTTCTGCTGATGCGGGTGAAGCGGGGGAAGGTGCTGGTTGAAAGCACTCAGATAAGCTTACCGTGTATGGACGGCTGTATGGGCACAGATGTTTGGAGTCAGCTGATAATTTTAAATAATCTCTGTCTCGTCGTATTAAATACATTTGCACATGTTTAGTGTTTGCCTAACTTTAATCTGAAATACCATGTGAAAAAGTTTCGTGTGTAAGAAGCATTGCAGTAAGAAGGAGAGTAGCGTAATGGTTTTTGCCTGCTTCCTATGCCAGCTACTGTTTAACTGTTTTAATATTATTTATTTACGCAAACACCCATATGTGTGTATATGTGTTTGTACACACATATATGTGTATATACATATGGACACACACACATGAATTTATTTAATTCTCAAAACAGCACTATGAAAGTGGCCCTTCTGTTATCATTCCCATTTTACAGTGAGGAAACCAAGGCACAGAGAGGATAAGTAATTTACCCAACATAGCACAGGTAGTAAGTGGCAGAGCTAGAATCTAAACCCAAGTAGCTGTGCCACAGTCTAGATCACTACTCCGTAGTACTTCTCAGTGCTTAGTCCTTAATGCCAAACAAATGATAATCATAGTAAAGAAGTCCAAAATTATCTTATTACAAGAAAATCTAAGAACAATATACAGTTGACATTTGGACAGTGCTGGTTTGAACTGCGTGGGGTTACTTATACATGGATATCCGTAATAGAAAATACTGCAATGCTACATGACTTGGTGGTTGGTTGACTCCCCAGATGCAGAGGAACCACGGACATGGCAGGGCAGCTATAAATTATACTTGGATTAACCCCTACCTTGTTCAGGGGTCACCTGTACTTTAAAAAATGGAGCCTGGTTTGTGTTTCATAGCATATATGGGCCTTTGTTTGGGATCTGACCGTTTCTGTTTGTTAAGTAGAGAGTTTAGTTGTCTGGATGTTTATGTGACAAACATCTTTGTGACTCCCTGCATTTCGTCCTGCATTAGTGAGCATCCAGCAAGTGTGTCCACTGCATTTACTGTTCCTCATCTGGGAACCTGTATCAGCTAATCCCCCAAAGTCTGTGAGTGGCCCTTCACAGTGGCCCTGCAAGTAACTTTGTGGTCCAGGAATTTATTTCAACCACCAAACTCATGGTTGCGACTCATCATGTAGGGCTTTTATCTTTCCTTATTCGGTATTGGAAATTAAAGAAACTAACTTGGAAATGTTTTCCACACAGGAACTCATTAAATGAGACTGATATCTTGGTGCTGGAGAAAAAGAAACAGGATTTCATGGACCATTTTACGTCACTGCCTTGAAGGATGCTTGACACATAGGGACTGAATACCCGTATAAAGGATTAACAAGTAGAATACCTGAGGTTTAGGATGTAGGAAAATGTGTAGGGAGTATTTGATTCTGACTTTTTTAGAAGGTAAATTCTGCTAAGATGTAGAGAGTGGCACTATTTTGGCTTGCCTAGGAGCTCAAGGACTAATTCCCACATTTACAGAACAAAGATGGAAAGAAGGAACCTTAGTAATTTTTAAATTTGGTGATTGGGTTGATTATACTTACTTCAGTAGGCCATTAAATTGTCATAACCACCAGGTAAATTGTGGATTAAATACTGTAAATATTATTTGTAAATATTTTAGTATCATTCCTCTTATCAAGAGTAGTTGATTATTATAATTGACACAATTATTATCATTTGAATGAGAGCAGAAAGATCCTCCCACTCTAATGATGTGATAGAAAAGAACAAGGAAATACATTTTTGAGATACAGTGTTTTGAATGTTAGGGGCTATTAAATATTCCTGGATCAGAATCCATGGAGCACAACGTTAATACTTACTTTGCTTTAAAGTTTGAAGTCAATAACAGTTACTTTAATTTTTAACTTCTGCTATCTCAGAAACATAAAGGTTTAAAGGAAATAAAGGAAAGAACATGTTATTACATTTCTTGCTTTCTTTCATCACTTAGTATCTTTTTGTGATACATCAGAGATATTTCACAACGTTCGTAAAATACTTTCTGCGAGCTTCTGTGACTTCCAGTGGCTTAATCAGACTGGCTGTATGTGAGCTTCTAAACCAAGTGTTTTAGGCAAAAGTTTGCAATTTTATGAATATGCTGGAAAACCTTACCTTTCTTAGCTTGAGAAGTTTCTATCCTCCTTAGGTAGCCACAGTCAGTTTCACTGGGTTTTGTAGGGAAATATCGACATCCGGCTGAGAAGTTCTTTCTAGTCCAAAGCAAAATACTGAGTACTTATTTCTGTATTTCAGCATGTTACCATTATGGGAATTGCCTTCTGTGTTTTTTTTTTTTTTTTTTTTTCTTTGCGGTACGCGGGCCTCTCAGTGTTGTGGCCTCTCCCGTTGCGGAGCACAGGCTGCGGATGCGCAGGCTCAGCGGCCATGGCTCACGGGCCCAGCCGCTCCGCGGCATGTGGGATCTTCCCAGACCGGGGCACGAACCCGTGTCCCCTGCATCGGCAGGCGGACTCCCAACCACTGCGCCACCAGGGAAGCCCGCCTTCTGTGTTTTAAAGCATATTTGCAGTTCTGTGAGGCCCTGAGCATTTGGGTTATAGGAACATCTACATTGGGTGTTTTTTCTTTCATAATTAATGATATACTTAGTACAGTTATAGATTTTTTTCTTTAATAAATATGAACTTTGAGTTTCTGTGTTTAGCATACATTTTCAGAGATTCATTTGAGGTTTTTTTTTTTTTTTTTTTTTTTTTTGGTTTGTGGGGCTTTTTCTTTTTTTGCCTTTCCCTTTTTAGAGCACAGGCTCTGGACATGCAGGCTCAGCGGCCATGGCTCATGGGCCTAGCCGCTCCGCGGCATGTGGGATCTTCCCGGATCGGGGCACGAACCCGCGTCCCCTGCATCGACAGGCGGACTCTCAACCACTGCGCCACCAGGGAAGCCCTCATTTGAATTTTAAAAGAAGTTTTAAGGCAATTTAGTATTTTCAATACATACAGTCAGTCTGCACTGAGGTCCCCAAATAGCAGCTGTAATCTGGCTGGATTGAATTACTATGTGTAAAGTAAAATTTCACATTTGAAGATTAAGTAAAGAGTAATTTTATACTATAAAATTTCATTACATATGAAGTTACTGTATTGTATTGTAAATATTGAATTCCAATTCCAAACTGGGCCCAGTCATGAAGAGAATAATTAACTGACAGTTACATCTGATGTTACAGATACTACTGTACAAAGTGTGGTTTGATTTTAAAATATTCAGCAAGATTGTATTTTGGAATTCGAGATTGCAAGAGACAGGTCTTTCCTGCACCCTACTGCCATGTGCAACCAGTGCCCAGCTCATGGTAACAAGACCATTTTAGGAGTGTTCCTAAGGATAAATTGAAGAGAGCAGAACTTGTAGTTAGAAGTGAAAGAGTACTTATGTATTTATCATTGCTACTGCAGTAATAGCACTAGAGTTACCACAAAAGACAAAAAATGAATAAACTTACGTGGCCAAGGGGAAGTGGAGACAAGGTAGCTGTGTGTGGTTGAGACATCACATGTTGGAGGATGATGGTAGAGTGGTGACTGCTGAGGGGACCAGAGCAGGGGGTGGCAGCCAGAGGCCTCCTGATGCACCTACCAGGCTTGGAAAGCAGCCTGACTTAGAGTCACCAGCACTGTCTGAGGTTGGGTCAGGGGAAGTGGAATAAGTTTGGAGCTAAAAACTGTAAACTGTGTACTTTGACTCCCAGATCTTTCCCCTTCATCCCCTCCTGCACAGGAGAACAGAGATTTATACATTCTCTGGACAAATTGAACTCTGCCTTGGGATCCCTGTCCCAGGGAGGATGGTGAGGTTCTGGTTTGACAGCAGGAAGATGAAGGGACATCAGAATTCCTGAAGCTTACCCCAGCCCCAATTAGAGGATGCTTTTCTTGGGCGTATAATATAGTCACAGCACGGAATTTGATGACCTACTTTGAGTTCAGCAGTTGGCAGGTGATAGATACCCAAGCTCATAGAACTTGAGTATTTGATGGCCTCATTTTGAAATGTGAGGGGCTGCCAGGAGTCAGATGTTGGGGGAGAGCCTCTGTCATTAAAGCCACACCCAAACAACAGGAAAAAGGAACTTAGGGGAAACAGAGAAAAATGATACATAGTATTATATCTATCAGAGATGTGGGAAAATAATTGCATCTTTGAAACAAGAAAATGCTATAAAAAAATCAGATTCAGAGAATAAGAGATCATCTTGGAAATTAAAAGTATGATATCAGAAACTGAGAGATTGAATATAAGAGAGTTAAGTCCTTATTCACTATAAAAAACATTCTGTAAATAATGTCTGACAATCAGAAAAGAGCAGTGTAAACTTAGTATTTAGAAATGTATAAATGAATGTCAGAATACATAGATAACAGTTGAAAGGGGACAGCCTCTTGAAAGCAAGACTGAAGCAGGACTCCTGCATTTTGTTGTAGTCCTATCTGATTTAAAAAACGATGTGCATTTGTTACTTTGGTAAAAATTGATAAGTACGTAACGAGAGATTTACTTTGGAAATCATTTTGTTGAAAAAATTTATTGACAGGATAGAAGATGCGACACAATATTACTCTTTGGCAATCCCAGAAGTAGTATGGTCCCCTAAATTTTTTTAGTAGCTGTCTTTTCTCAGCACCCGATTTCTTGCTGCAGTTAGGTATGGTTATCCTAACATTTCCTATAGCTTCTGCCAGGCCTGACAAGCTTCGTAGCTTTCGAAATCATTTATCGTGCATTGCAAATATCCAGATTATTTTGAGACAAACTCCTCACATTACAACCACATACTTTCCATGTTGCTAGTGATTATGGGAAGATTTTCTGTTAGACATTGCACAGGTTGTGGTTGTAATGGAACACAAATGTAAGGAACGGGACGTTTTAAATGAACACTGAGAGCATGCAGACCTTCAAGCTGAAATGGTCTCTTTGCAGCATGTCCTGACTTAGAAATCATTTTTAGAGGTAAGTGGCCTCCTTCAGCCCTTCCCTCTCCCTTATAACCGTGGATGGCTGTTGTGGTAACATGGACCTTTACAGAATTTTAGAGCTGGAAGATGCTTTGAGGGACCATCTAGTCCACTTCTGTTGCCTGATAATTGACAAAATTCATTCAAGGAGTTGGGGGTGGGAAATGACTTTCCCAGGATTACCCAATGGCCCCAGACTCAGTGTTCTTTCTGCTTCTCTGGGCTACCTGGACTTCAGGGAAATGTCTTACTCACTTTCCTTCAAATCTCATTTCGTTGTTGATGGTTGTCTGATGGATTTGTGTCTGAAAAGAGACAGGTTTCCAGGAAATATTCTGGTGGGCAGGGTGGTGTGTGTGGACTTCCTGAAGGATTTTAGGTTTATATTTACTGTGTTAGGGGGTTTTGTTAATTTCCTGAAAGAGATGTGACATGTGCTTGTGGATTAAAACAGGCAGATCTTGGGCTTGAAGTCTTCAGTTTTAGCCTAAACAGGGAGAGGGTGAGAGAGAGGGGAAACAGGAGAAGGAACAACAGAGCAGGGGTGCAAGGACGGTTCTTTCCCATTATTTTCGTTTCGGTGGGGGAGACTGAGAAGTAATTTGTGTGAAAGAAAAGCTGTGGTGTTCAGTCTTCCAGAGCAATCTTTACAGTGCAGCTGGGACCTGCTGGCTACCATTAAGGTTCATGCAAAATTGGACTTTTGTACCTTCTCTGAACCTTTTTCCACTGACCCAGCCCTTAGATGTTGTTCACGGGCCTTCTGACTCCATCCAGGCCTGCCCTTTCCCAGAAGTCCTTTTTTGATTGGAGTGCTGTGGGTATTAATGGTTGGCTGATTAAAGCAACTCACCGTAAGTCTGTTAATGATTACTCTGTTACTTCTTCTGGAGGGTATGTTGCATATTCTCACAGAGCTGTTATAGAAATAAGATGAGGTGAACCTTCAACTGGTAGGTTGTAACTATGGAAATACCTGGTAGAAGTTGGAGAGCGATATGTTTTGTAATCCTACCTGCCTAGTGTCCTTACTTTGCAAACCCCAGGGGCTTAGTGGCTCAAAGATGAGTCTTTCTGGAAGAAAGTTGGAGAAGTTTCATCATTATCGAGAATACGTTGAAATGGTGCTCAACATCACTAATTATCAGGGAAATGCAGATCAGAACCACAGTAAGATATCATCTCAAACCTGTTAGAATGGCTGTTATCATAAAGACAAGAAATAATAACTGTTGGTGACGATGTGGAGAAAAGAGAACCCTTGTCCACTGTTGGTGGGAATGTAAATTGATGCAGCCACTATGGAAAACAGTATGGAGGTTCCCCCCACAATTAAAAACAGAACTGCCATATGATCTAGCAATTCCACGCATGAGAATACATCCAAAGGAAATGAAATCAGTATCTCCAAGAGATATCTGCACCCCCATGTTCTTTGTAGCTTTTTTTTTTTTTTTTTTTTTTTTGCGATACGCGGGCCTCTCACTGTTGTGGCCTCTCCTGTTGCGGAGCACAGGCTCCGGACGTGCAGGCCCAACGGCCATGGCTCATGGGCCCAGCTGCTCCACGGCATGTGGGATCTTCCCGGACCAGGGCACGAACCCGTGTCCTCTGCATCGGCAGGCGGACTCTCAACCACTGTGCCACCAGGGAAGCCCTGTAGCAGTTTTGACAATAGCCAAGACACAGAAACAACCTAAATGTCTACTGACACATAAATAAAGAAGATGGGAGATTTTATATATATATATGAATATTATTCAGCCATAAAAAGGAAGGAAATCCTGCCATTTGTGACAACATGGGTAAACCTTGAGGGCATTATGCTAACTGAAATAAGTCAGACAGAGGGGGACAAATACTGTGTGATCTCACTTATATGTGGAATCTAAAAAAAAAAAGAAAGAAAAAAACCCCACCTGAACCAAAGATACAGAGAACAGATTGGTGATTATAGGGGCAGGGTGTTGGGGGTGGGGTAGATGGATGAAGGTGGTCAAAAGCTACAAAAATAAATCCTGGAGATTTAATGCACAGCATGGTGACTCTAGTTAACAATACTGTATTGTGTATTTGAAAGTTGATAAGAGAGTAGATCTTGAAATTCTTGTCACAAGAAAAATAATTGTAAGTGTGTGTGGTGATGGATGGTAACGGAACTTTTTATTGTGGTAATCATTTTGTAGTACATACATATATCAATTATTTGTGCTGTACACTTAAAACTACTGTAATGTTATATGTCGATTATATCTCAAAAAAAAGAATATGTCAAGGATATCTGTTAGTTGAACTGTACAGTAACTATTAAACTTGTGAACGTCCCTTGGGAATTTCTTCTTTAAAAGTTGTTTTATACTAAAACTACTGAAATACATATTTTTATTTATTATAGAAAACAACTTCGTAATTTAATAATTCTGTTTTTTATATTTTATTATTATTATTTTTTTTGCGGTACACGGGCCTCTCACTGTTGTGGCCTCTCCCGTTGCGGAGCACAGGCTCCGGACACGCAGGCTCAGCGGCCATGGCTCACGGGCCCAGCCGCTCCGCGGCATGTGGGATCTTCCCGGACCGCGGCACGAACCCGTGTCCCCTGCATCGGCAGGTGGACTCTCAACCACTGCGCCACCAGGGAAGCCCAATTCTGTTTATTTTAAATCATCTCTCCTTTAGAAGTGTTTTATTTATTTTCCCAGTGAGTAAAGATAAGTTCAACTCATTAAAAACAGAATATAAGTGTTCCTCGATTCATGAAATGTTTATATCTTATGATGAGGGTGTAGATTAGGGTTTTTATTCTTTATCATCACATCCCTTCCTTTTTTGCCCATGGACCCCCTTTGGTAGTTTGGTGAATCCAGACAAATTTTTTTTTTTTAGTTTTTGTTTTTTTTAATTTTGGGAATTTTTTTATTGGAGTATAGTTTTTTTTCCTTTTTAAAGCACATATGGGTTTCACGTTATATTTCTTTTTTTAATTAATTAATTAATTTTTGGCTGCGTTGGGTCTTCATTGCTACGCGTGGGCTTTCTCTAGTTGCGGCGAGCGGGGGCTACTCTTTGTGGTGCGCGGGCTTCTCATTGCGGTGGCTTCTCTTTGTCGCAGAGCACAAGCTCTAGGCCCGTGGGCTTCAGTAGTTGCCACACGTGGGCTCAGTAGTTGTGGCTCGCGGGCTCTAGAGTGCAGGCCCAGTAGTTGTGGTGCATTGGGCTTAGTTGCTCCGCGACATGTGGGATCTTCCTGGACCAGGGCTCGAACCTGTGTCCCCTGCATTGGCAGGTGGATTCTTAACCACTGCACCATCAGGGAAGTCCCTATTGGAATATAGTTGATTTACAATGTTGTGTTAGTTTCAGGTGTACAGCAAAGTAAATCAGTTATACATATACATATATCCACTCTTTTTTAGATTCTTTTCCCATATAGGCCATTACAGAGTATTCAGAGGAGTTCCCTATGCTATACAGTAGGTCCTTATTAGTTATCTATTTTATATATAATAGTTTATATATTTCAATCCCAATCTCCCAGTTTATTTCATCCCCTATTTCCCCCCTGGTAACCATAAGTTTGTTTTCTACATCTGTGACTCTGTTTCTGTTTTGTAAATAAGTTCATTTGTACAATTTTTTTAGATTCTACATATAAGTGATATGATGTGATATTTGTGTTAAGAGTAATTTTACAGAGATGACAACATGAAGTGGAAATAACTCTTTGTTGCGTGGCCCCCCCAGGCCAGGCACTGTACTGGGCATGGTCAACAAAACTGATGAACACTCAGTGTTGGTGGCCGGCCTCTGCAGTGTGTAGACTCGTAGAAGAAACAGATACCAAACTGCAGAATATACAAAGAGTTGTTTCATAGCTTAGGGGATAAATGTCCTGCAGTGCTGTGATAGTGCGTCATGAGGGGGCTTCACGGGGCCTGGGCTGGGCTCGAGTGGTGAGGGAAGGCCTCCTTAAGGAAGCCAGATTTAAGTCAACGCTCGGGTGTTGGCTGAGGGTGGAGCTTGGCCCACGGAAAACCTGAATGAGGGCAGCGATTGGGAATGAAATGAGCAGAGGGCTGTGCGTTGAGGTTGGCAAAAAGACGCAGTTTGTATTTCACTTGGTAGTGTTTTTACTCCTGATTGAAGAGGCAGAGTTTACCTTTTAGCTTGACAGCATGTATTATTTAGTGTATTAATGGCTAGATCTCTAAAAGCTTTAGAGATTAGTTTAGAGTATATAGGTTGAAAAATTGTAAAATTTATGAGAACAAGCTCTCTTGCAAGAGCTGGATACTTAAGAACATTTTTTATCGTTTAATTCCTAAACATTATTCCTCACCCACGTTTTCATTTGGCACAAATGTAAGTAAAAACTAAGGAGAACTGAGGAAGCGCTAGGCTCTTCTGTGTTTGTAGAAATACATATACCTTCCTTACCTTGCTATTCCTAAGTAGGTAAGTGTCGTCGCACGTCTGGATTTTAAGGCGACAGGCTCCACAGCCTGGCAGAGGCTCAGAAGGGGATTGGGCTGTGTTACGGGGCAGGAATGCAACCATTCTGGTCAGGCCAGTTGGGGAGGGACTCCTCTCCCCGTGATTCCCACACTGTTTGGCCCTGTTTTAAAATTTGACTCCAGCAAAGCACACTCTCCAGCCGAGGGGTACACGTATCTTTGCGACTTCAGAAGGCATGCACGGTTGGTTTGTGAACCTGAACTACCTTTGGAGGATGTGCTGAGCCAGCAAGAAATGGAAGTGACTACCATGTCTACACATGGGGACGGCAAAGGGTCACAGGCAGGTAAAGAAGGCTCACTTAGAATGTTATGGTTCCTTAAACTTTTGTGCATTGGTCGTAGAAAGGAAACCTCGGAATGACTCAGTGAGCCAAGAATTAGTGTGAAAATTACTGAGCAGCAGATTCTAAATAATTTTGTCCTATGGGTGACCTTGGAATTTTTTAACAAAACATTTTCTTGTAAAAATATTATGAAAGAAGTTAGTTCCGTATAAAGAATCTTACAATGTGAGTCATTAGCGATATTTTGGAAATAGGATCTGCTCTGCTTGCTAGTTGTAGGTCTTCCGGAACAGGACAGAGCCACTGTCAGCCTTTGAGCCTAATACCTGGCCTGGCACTTCACGCATGCTTGTAGGTTGTGAATGGATTGGGGCCCATATCTAATGGCACTCTGAAAGTTATTCCATCACTTCTCTGTGATGCCAGAAGATTTGTCCCAAAGCGTTTGTTGTATGGAAATCATATGGGGATAGAAATCATCTTGCCCTCCCCCCCCAGACTATAAATGGGTTAATCAGCTGTAACTGTGGTGCTGTTCCAAACCTCCTAGGCTGAGTAATGAGTTGGCATTGGTGGCCCTTCTGCGTTCATTTGTCCATTTCTGTCTCGGTTTGTTCCCTCACTCACTTGTTATTTATTGCATGTCTGCTGGTGCCGAATTCCGGGATAGACTATTGGGAAACAGAGACAAATAAAGCAAGACCTCTGCTTAGCGGCTTTTGAACAAGTGATTCAGTGCCGGGTGTTAGGGGGTGTAACAGTGGCAAGTACTAGGTGCGGTGGGATCACGGATTAGGAGGGATTCGTTTCTGGAGTTTTATTCTTCCCTGGAGAGTCAAGGGATGTTTCCCAGAGGAGGAACCTGCCAGATGGCAGAGGAGAGTGTGGAAGGGAGGGATTCCAGGCCGAGGGGAAAGTGTGTGTCAGGGAAAAGGCATGTTGGGCGAATTGCTTGGTGAGATGCCGCTTCGCTTCCGTGTTTATAAATTAGCCTCCTCTATCGCCGCCCATCGCCTCGGCAGTGGCCAGCGTGCTGCTCCGCAGACCACCTCTTCACAGACTCTTCCTCTGCCTGGAATACCTCCCCTAGCTCTTGGCTAGCCCCGTCTACTGTAATTGGGCATCGGATTAAATTGCACGTCTTCTGAGGTGTCTGCCCTGACTACCAATTTGAAGTAGATTCATCCTGTTATTCCTACCAGGCGTCCTGTTGCTTGCTTCAGCACACTTGTTACAATGCTAATTGCTTTGTTTAATTTGTTGCTAAGAGGTCCCCAGACTCAGGGCAGGGACCGAGATTTTCACCAGTGTGCCCATAGTGCTTTGCACAACACCTGACCTCTAGGGATGATAGATCCTTGCAGATGAATGAATGGATGAATGAATGACTGAAAAGGCCTCACTTGAAAACCAATGATATTTGTAATGGACTTCCTATTCCAGTTTATTCCTTAAGTTTGAGGTAATTCTTAACTAGGCACTTAGGATCTCAGCAAAGAATTTCATTCAAGACCTTTGGGTGTTTGTTACCTTGAGGTAAAAGAAAACGGGAGTTTACTCTGGATCTTGGAAGGAGTGACTTGAAAAATCTAAGGATTCTTTAAATTGAATGTACAGGGATGAGAGAAATTCTGCTCAGAATACTTAAGCTGTAAACAAAAGAGAAATTCATGAATTTAAAGAAAATTGAATGAAATGTGTCATTAAATCAAGTCATACTTTATAGTCATTTTATAAAATTATTTATTACACTACATTTTTATTTGTATTGCTTTGTTCTCTGATATGTCCTGATAATTTTGATGATTTATTCTTATCTGTTCTCTGAAACCTTATTTTTATAATTAATATCATTATCATTGTTTAAGCCCCTTATATAAATCAGTGATGTTTTTATACTGATAATTATTCTTTATATTTAATACAGTATTCATATAATGTTCTCCATCTTGGACTCAATTTCATTGCCATTTTCCTCTACATTTTCTGTCAGTTTTTTTTTTTTTTTTTTTTTGCGGTACGCGGGCCTCTCACTGTTGTGGTCTCTCCTGTTGTGGAGCACAGGCTCTGGACGCGCAGGCTCAGCGGCCATGGCTCACGGGCCTAGCCACTCCGCAGCATGTGGGATCTTCCCAGACTGGGGCACGAACCCGCATCCCCCGCACCGGCAGGCGGACTCTCAACCACTGCGCCACCAGGGAAGCCCCTGTCAGTTTTTATGGCTCATAAAATGGCTTCACTTCTGGTTCATCTTACCCACATTCATATTTTTCTTATACAGGTCACATATAGCACAAGATATTTTCAATAACATATTGTCAGCAGATTATTTTCATCGTGTTGAAACGTTATACAACAAAATTTATTTTGTAAATTCTGTAGTGATGGCAGGTGGAAACTGTTAGGTGAAATGGCATATTCAATGAAAGGAAAATCCAAAAGTTGATTGCTCAAATGATTATGATTGTTTTTCCCGTTTGGTCTTCTCCAAATGAGAATTCCCTGTATAGATCTGTTAATTCCAAGGGATGGCAGACAGGGTTTCTCAGCTTTAGCCAGGGGATGGGTGGTTGGCACTTCCTGATATGTTTCTTTCTTTTTTTTTTAAATTTATTTTTTATACAGCAGGTTCTTATTAGTTATCTGTTTTATACATATTAGTATATACATGTCAATCCCAATCTCCCAGTTCATCACACCACCACCAACACCCGCCACCACTTTCCCCCCTGGTGTCCATACATTTGTTCTCTACATCTGTGTCTCTATTTCTGCCCTGCAAACCGGTTTATCTGTACCATTTTTCTAGGTTCCACATATATGCGTTAATATACGATATTTGTTTTTCTCTTTCTGACTTACTTCACTCTGTATGACAGTCTCTCGGTCCATCCGTGTCTCTACAAATGACCCAATTTCGTTCCTTTCTGTATACATGTACCACATCTTTATCCATTCATCTGTCGGTGGGCATTTAGATTGCTTCCATGACCTGGCTATTGTAAATAGTGCTGCACTGAACATTGCGGTGCATGTGTCTTTCTGAATTATGGTTTTCTCTGGGGTTATGGCCGGTAGTGGGATTGCTGGGTCATATGGTAATTCTATTTTTAGTTTTTTAAGGGATCTCCATACTGTTCTCCATAGTGGCTGTATCAGTTTACATTCCCACCAACAGTGCAAGAGGGTTCCCTTTTCTCCACACCCTCTCCAGCATTTGTTGTTTGTAGATTTTCTGATGATGCCCATTCTAACTGATGTGAGGTGATACCTCATTGTAGTTTTGATTTGCATTTCTCTAATAATTAGTGATGTTGAGCAGCTTTTCATGTGCTTCTTGGCCATCTGCATGTCTTCTTTGGAGAAATGTCCGTCTAGGTCTTCTGCCCATTTTTGGATTGGGTTGCTTGCTTTTTTTAATATTGAGCTGCATGAACTGTTTATATATTTTGGAGATTAATCCTTTGTCTGTTGATTTGTTTGCAAATATTTTCTCCCATTCTGAGGGTTGTTTTTTTGTTTTGTTTGTAGTTTCCTTTGCTGTGCAAAAGCTTTTAAGTTTCATTAGGTCCCATTTGTTAATTTTTGTTTTAAATTTTCATTTCTCTAGGAGGTGAGTCAAAAAGAATCTTGTTGTGATTTATGTCATACAGAGTTCTACCTGTGTTTTCCTCTAAGAGTTTTGTAGTGTCTGGCCTTATATTTAGGCGTTTAATCCATTTTGAGTTTATTTTTGTGTATGGTGTTAGGGAGTGTTCTAATTTCATTCCTTTTCCTGTAGCTGTCCAGTTTTCCCAGCACCACTTATTGAAGAGACTGTCTTTTCTCCATTGTATATCCTTGCCTCCTTTGTCATAGATTAGTTGACCATAGGTGGGTGGGTTTATCTCTGGGCTTTCTATCCTCTTCCATTGATCTATATTTCTGTTTTTGTGCCAATACCATATTGTCTTGATTACTGTAGCTTTGTAGTATAATCTGAAGTCAGGGAGTCTGATTCCTCCAGCTCCGTTTTTTTCCCTCAAGACTGCTTTGGCTATTCGGGATCCTTTGTGTCTCCATACAAATTTTAAGATTTTTTGTTCTAGTTCTGTAAAAAAATGCCACTGGTAATTTGATAGGGATTGCATTGAAACTGTAGATTGCTTTGGGTAGTATAGTCGTTTTCACAATCCTGATATGTTTCTATTTGCGATATCTCTTGCTCTTGGCTTCTGATTCCAGCCTTTTGTTCCCTTCTTGGAGAAACGGGGAAAAATACACTTACATACTCTTTTGAGGGTAAGATTTTGGTTATCTTTATTTGTGAAGGCAACTTTTAATTTACCTGCTTGTTTCATTCATTCTTCCAATAAATGTTTATTGCCCACCTACTCCATACGAGGCACTATGCTAGTCAGTAGCCTAAAAAATATTTTATTATGACCAACATTTAAATTATTTTCGAGTAAAGTGTTTTAAGGAAAGGACAGTGTGAAAGAAGTCTCATGTCAGCAGAGAAATATTTTGTGTACTGTCTGGTAAATTTCTTTTTTTTTTCAGAATTGCTGCTGGCTAGGAAATGATGATGGCTTCCACTTCTTACAGCACTGCTAATGTTGGCTTGCTGTGCTTGTGCCCTTTGTGCTGCGGAGGCGAGAGGCGTTTGGGGAGTCTTAATTTCACCGGAACGCTGCACCTGTTGCTGGCTAGTCTTGCATATGAAATCCAGAACCTAGAGTCACTTGCTTTCATTTCCTTTTCCTGCCCCCTCTTTCCGGCGTAGAGGGGCTCAGTTTAGTAACTCATATGAAAAGTAACCACCTTGTTCCTTCGGGGCTATGGTTTTAGTGCCCTCGGGAGTGGAAGTGTCAGGGCCTTTTGTCATTCTGTTGTGGAAAGACATATCTGAGTGGCCTCAAGATCCTGACGCTTGTGTTTGTGCCAGAGGTTGGGACTGGGGTGAGGTGCAGCTGCTATGGCTACTTGATACCTGGAAGCTGATTGCTGTTGAGGAACATGTACTTCCTCTTGCTTTCATATGGTTTTTGGCTATGACTTTGAGGAAGAGAGGAAGTATTATATAGTATTGTTTTCTCTCAGAAAAATAACTTTGAAACCTCTGGGCTTCACGTTGGTTCAGGCAGTGCTGTTGACAGCCAGCAAGCTGCTTCTAGAAGGCCCACAAGGGGATGGGAGGAAAGACTTTGGGGCAGGGAGTTGGTTCAGAGGTTCAGAACACCCACGGCATGAATATGGTGTTTTACTCGGTGTCATGAGTCCTTAGTTACCTCATGTTTCAAACAGGACTTGAGGTATTGACACAGCTTAACTTGTAAGACTTTTGCAGGCATCCATGAAAATAAATGTGAAAGAACTTTAAAGTTCAGAGGTCCCTAAAATTGGTCAGTTTTTACTGACCAAATTACAGACTGAGGTTCCAATAGAAACACTGGTAGTTCCAGCCCTCTGCTGGAACTTGGCAACCTCTGGGAAGTCATTTTTAGTGCAGTATTCCTAATTTAAAACCAAGTTTGTTCTATTGGCTCTGTTTATAAATCTTTTATAGATAGACAGATTTACTCATGGACGTTTTCTGGAGGAGAAAGATTTTATGGAAAGCGGAGCTTTGTGTGAAATGGTACATAAATGGTCCCGACCTGCGAACTGTGGAATAGCTTGCTTACCATCGGGGACGGCCCTGGAATAAGGGCCTGACTTTCTTCTCCTCTTCTTTCTGGATTACCGTGGTTTCCACTTTTGTACCTTCTGGTACTGTTTCCAAGTTCCACCCTCCCATCTTCCTCCCTGTTCTCTGTCACTTCTTAGAATATGTTAATAACAGGCTGTTTGTGCATTTCTTGCCTTTGCCGTGTTCGGTCCCCCCTTGTTTGGTAGCCGCTGCCCCCTCCTTTCCCCTTTTGCAGGCCCCGGCCTATCTCAGGGGCTGATCCCCGAGGCAGTGACATTGAGCACCACACACACCCTCTGCAGCACTGGTGTTGCCACACTCTGCTGGCCTGGGAACTGGTTCTCGTCTGCACTGCATGGAACAGAGTAGGTGCTCAGTAAACAGATCAGTTAGCTGACTGGCTCCCACAGACCCAAAGCCCAGGAATCTTGTTCCTGAGTTGCATGGCTCCTAAATTCTTGACCGATAACCCTTACTTGCATTCTCTGTTCCTCACCTGGTTATTGCTTGGAAACGGTTTCATCCTAGAAATCCTGGAACTGAAATACTCGAGGTCATCTCCTTGGCATTGGTTCTGCCTCATTATTGCCTGGATCCTTCATTTTCTCCCCATTCCCAGCCCTCAGCTGTCACAAGTAGATGATTATGTCTCACTCCCATGGCCAGAGATATGACACGTGGGAGTGGGGTGGGTGTGCCCGTTAGTAGGCAGGACCATTTTTGTGTAGTTTCAGCTGCAGGCTGAATATACAGATGACTCATGCAAGTTAATACCCGTATCTAATGAGTGGCCAACATCTTCAGATTTGCATAAGGGCTTAAGAGCTCCACAGGAAACATTGAATTGAGATTGTCACTGCCGGGGACCCAGGAACGAAGTGTTATGGATGGCACATCTGGATTCATAGGCTGTTGTGCCCTATGGGACTCTTAGGTCAGTGCTCCCACTAGATGTTTTTACTGCTAACAGCAAAGAATAGTCCCCATGTTTCTTTTCTTCACACCTTCCCATGAAGCTTGAGTGTTCTGGAACCTTCTAGGAACGAGAGAAGTTTCTCTCACAATGGCAGCAGATGTACTTCAGGAAAACTCACTGGCTGATCTTTGCTCCACAGCCCTGCAGTTTGCCAATGAGATTGCCTCTACTTCTACAGCACTTCCATTTCCAAATTAATCCTTCTTTTACATTCCCACAAGCACCCTTCTCGCTTGGTCACAGCTCTCTAGTCCTTTTCTGCAATGCTGCGGTCTGCCCCAGAATTCCTATTTTTTAATCTAATTAATTTATTTATTTTTGGCTGCGCTGGGTTTTTGTTGCTGCGCGTGGGCTTTCTCTAGTTGCGGCGAGCACGGGCTACTCTTCATTGCGGTGCTTGGGCTTCTCATTGCAGTGGCTGCTCTTTGTTGCGGAGCACGGGCTCTAGGTGCATGGGCTTCAGTAGTTGTGGCATGTGGGCTCAGTAGTTGTGGCTCTTGGGCTCTAGAGCGCAGGCTGAGTAGTTGTGGCACGTAGGCTTAGTTGCTCCGCGGCATGTGGGACCTTCCCAGACCAGGGCTTGAACCCGTGTCCCCTGCATTCTTAACCACTGCGCCACCAGGGAAGTCCCCAGAGCTGCTAGTTTTGATTTTGCTTGTAACGTAGACCGTGGCATCTCCTTTCTGCATCAGGCGGACTTGTGTAAGCTCTTTGGGTGTGAGAGACGCCCAGGGTTCCTCTCACTGTCCTGGTCCACTCTTACTTTCACTCTGATGTCTTCCACATCAGCTCGTGTCTCTTCTTTCAGTAAATGCTCATTAAGTCCTTACAATGTTCCAGGCTCCATGCTAAAGGATGACAATACAAAGGTAAATGAGAAATGACAACACTTATTTTTCACCTGATTGATAAAAACAGAACATTTAGAAAATTCAGGAAAATTACTCCTTTTCTCTTTCCTTTTTCGTAATGTTTTAAAAATTCTCTTTCTTTGTAAAGCATCTGAATTTTATTCATCTCTTTTGATGTCTCCTTAAACAACTATTCCTGCTCCCTGAAGAACCATGGTGATAACCTTCCTTCCTTCTGCTAGAGTGAGGTGTTTGCTACCTGAGTGGCTGTCCCAGGGACCCTTGTCTTAAGCAGTCGGCACTGCAGGGTTCCAGGCCCCTGGCAGATTGGATCCTGGCTTTACAGAGCAGTGGCATCACTCGGCATCCGTGCAGTGTTGGCCTGTTCTACCACGATTGCTGTCCGCCACCGGATACCTCATCTCTGCTGGTTCCAGGCAGTTGTCACTTCTATTTGGAAGCAACACTGCCAGTGAGAAACCTGCCATGTGTGCACGCGCGCACACACACACACACACACACACTCACACACTCTGTTGTGAGAGGAGAGCCACCCTGGGAGGGAACCCTCCTCCCCTCTCTTGGTGTAGGAAGAGCACGGGTATACCTACTACCCCTCTCTACCCCCCTCATTATGGGATTTGGTGGTGGTGTTCTTTAACTCTTACTCTCACTGCTTTTGTGCACTTTTCCTGAGATAATTGTGAGAAAGGTTATAATTTTATCTTGAAATACAATGTCTAGGAACTTTTCTTTTAATTCATCATTCCAAGTAAGTGTCTTTGCACCTTAGAAAACAAAACTAAAATACTGAAAATATGATTTCTTTCCTCTTTCACTGGCATGTTCCTTAATGTCTGCATTGGAGATCAGCCTTTGTGTGGTTGGGATAAATTCTAAACTCTTTGATGGTGGGGATTTTTGTGTAGCTCTCTCTAACATAATTTTCTTGGTTATAATGTCATTCGATTCCATTAGTATACTAATATGGAAACAAAGGCATGGTTTCAGACTTTATTTATATCTTTGTGCTTTGGAAAAACAATCTCATGAGAAATCATTCAGCCCATTAAATAACATCTTTGATGTTACTTTTTTGGGTTTGCTTGTTTTTAGAAAAGTTTTCCTGGCTTTTGCTCTTTGTAATTGCAACAGTAGCATAGCAAGTATTTTTAGACATGTGTTGTTAGAATCATGTGAAAAATCTTTTTCATGCCAACATGTTGGATTTTGTTAGTAATCTTTAATGTGATCAAGAACTAAGGTAGAATTTCTTAGCTAGAAAAGAATGAGTTAAAAAAAAATCCCAATACGTTCTTGGATGATTGGAGAAGCTATATTCTATATTTTTACTTAGGTGAAAATATTCAAGAGATTGAATTAAATGGCAGCTTCTTGAGGACAGAGACTATGCCTTTTTCATTTTTTATTCTTCTTGGGTGTAGCACTGTTACAGTCAGAGGAGTTGGCTCAGTTGGTGGAAGCCTTGTGAACTTCATGAAGAAGATTAGACTCCAACCTCCTTCCTTGCATGGGAAATCTTTAAGGATTTTGAAGCTAGAGAGTTGCAAGTACTTTAGAAAGATCTATCTGGAGGCTCTGTGGGAGGGTGAATTGGAGTAAAGAGAGCCTGGAGGCAGAGGCAACATTGGAGGTGAAAGAGGATGTGGTGTGAAGGTGGGTGGGAGATGCATGAGGCCACGGATTTCATAGGTACAGGTCTACACTCCCTCATTTGCAGTTGTAATAGCTAAAAAGAGCTGTAAAAACTGAAAGGTATTTTCTTTGTAATTCATTTGATAGTAAAACCTGAGCTTGACCCGAGCTCATTTGGTGGCAAAATTGGACCTGGAGTGTTGGGATGCTTTTAAAATCTTTACTTATCCCACTTACCTCATAAAATACACATATTTACTGCAGAAGTATTAGTGTGTTTGACTAGGGGAAATTGCCCTGGATCTCGCTGTTTTTGTTTTAATGTAATGTATAGCCTATGTGCAGTGTAACTTTTCTCAAATGGGAAAAGTTCTGATTTGGCAACACATCTGGTCTAAGGGTTTTGGACAAGGGACTGTGAAACTCTATTTGACCTGTGCTTACAAGATAAGACTCACAGATTAGGTATGAAGAGCATTGTGGAGGAAATAAACATTTATCGCCTGGAAGACTCAATGGTTGATGATGAAACTACCTCATCAACATGAAAGAAAACAGGTCTTTTGGGGGGGATCAGAAACATGCATTAGATAGTGAATGAAAGGATGCATTTTTGAAGTGTTGCTTGTGTGCAGGATCTGAGACTGAATCATGAACCAGAAAAAGGGAACAATTGGAGAAATTTGAATAAGATCTCTAGAGTAGTTCATTGTACTGCATCAGTGCTAATTTTTTGGTTTCTGGTTATGTAAGATGATAACATTTGGGGAAGCTGGGTGAAGGGAATATGAAAACTCTGTGTACTACTTTTACAACTTCTTGGGTAAATCTAAAATTATTTCAAGTTTTAAAAAATGAGGGAGAAAGTTGCTTGTCAAACCAAGAAATGGTATCATCCATGCTCCCTTTAAGTAGAGAATATCTGTTAGCAGGAATATGGTTTTCTTAGAGATTTTGAACTCTAAAAATGCAAGTTGAGTAGACTTTCAAAGTCAGGTCTCTACCCCCTTCCCAATTTTTTTTAAGGCCGACCTTGTTTTTACAGAAGATGAATTGAGAACATTTTGATCCGAGAAAAAGGCTTGATCCTAGCTTATGTGCATACAGAAGAGTTACAACATGAAGCCAGTTGTGTCTGGACAGTTCATGGGAAGTGTTGTAACTTGTATTCCCTCACATTTGGTTTCTCTGGTGTTGGAGGGTGTGGTTTATCTCTGGCTTTTGTCTGCTGCTCTGCAGGTTTAGGTGTAGGTTCAGTAGTTAGGACGGACAGTTGTAATAAGATGTTCAAAGCCCAGAGGGTTTGCAGATAATAGAGGGAATGAAGAAAATGTCTGCCTTTAATGGTCAAGGTTGGTTGACCTGGGCTTGGCCGTGCTGATGTGCCCGGTGTATGTCTCCCCAGTGGAAGGAGGATTAGTCTTGAATGCCTCTGCTTCACTTGCTCACTTCCACACCACCTCCTGTAGTTTCAGCTGATTTGTTCTGTAATTCTGCAGTCCACTCCTTTCTTTCCTTTTGGATGAGAGTAAACCTAGGCTGGCAGCCAGTTGCTGTTGAGCTATAATAGAGCTAGTGGTATGTACAAAATTTGATTACTGCTGTCAACACCAGATTGAATAAGAAAGTGCATACCCTAGACAGATACTTGCAACTTAAATGGTCTATTGATTTCACAAGAACTAGAAATGAGGCCACCGTGTAATCTAGCAGAAGAAGGGGTCAGTGGATAGACATTACAGAGTAGTTTTTAAAAGTGCGCTTCTTTTAGATCTTTTTGGAAGAACTTTCAGATAACTTTGATAAACTGATTGTTGCTTCTGATTTTCTTCAAGTCCAGTGTTTGCAGAAACTCCATTGTAGGCTTGGTACTTGTTTTTGTTCCGTGGTTTGCCTTTCCTGTGTAGAATCTAGTTTAGAAATTGTACTGGGTGATACAGACCATATTTGCTCCTGAACTATGATGACATTTCCACTTAGCTTAATATGAATGTTTTAGAAATTTCCCACAGTGGAAAGTTCTCTTTGACATAGGAAGGTTCAGCGGTCAGTTTCATAGTCAGCTGTATGCCAAGAAATAACGAAAACAATGGATTATACAGTGCAGCCTTGGGACATGGAAAATTTCTTAGAAGATGAATGATCATTATTAATACATCTTGTAAGGCCTCAGGCCTTATATTGAAAAATAAGGGAAAAAGTTATTTTTCTTTTTTAATGTCTTTATTGGAGTATAATTGCTTTAAACTGGTGTGTTAGTTTCTGCTGTATAACAAAGTGAATCAGCTATGCATATACCTATATCCCCATATCCCCACCCTCTGCATCTCCCTCCCCCCCTCCCTATCCCGCCCCTCTAGGTGGTCACAAAGCACCGAGCCGATCTCCCTGTGCCATGCGGCTGTGTGGATGACATCTGCATAAATGATATAGCAAAAGAGCAAGGCAAATACACAAGATAGAATAGGCTGGAAAATATGAATCAAAACTGTTACCTCTTATCTTAGTATTCTGTGTGGTTGAGTTTATTTTTTCCATAATAGCAATCTCTAAGGAATGAAGAAGAAATCCTTTTGAGTTTCACTTTTCCCAAGGTATACATGCATATTAAAGTGAAATAACAAGTCTGATTTATTCTTTGAAGTGTAGTTAATATGTAACGAAACTCTTCAGCCCAGTTGTATACTCAGGGCAAACGCCTCTGTTTATATTCATAGTGGAGTAAGGAGGTGGGTGGAGGTGCCCTTTACCAGCTGACACTGTCAAAAACAGGAAGCAAAGTTATAATCTCTTTGTAGTAGATCAGAAACATTCAAAGGCTCTTAGCTGTGACAATTAAAAAAACAACAACAAAAAATGATGTAAGGAATTTTCACTAACTGCGAAGTGTGACTTCCTGTCTGGTATTTAGAGGAGATTCAGTTAGGTTTAGTCAGATCCTCTCATGGGAAAAATAAAAGCCACCCCAAAACAGGACATCCCAGTGTGCAGTTCGCAGGCTGCTTTTGTTAAAATCCACTTCCTCTGCATCTTTTTCCTCCTCACTTAAGCAAATGTAGGTGATGAGTGGCCCGGCGGCCACCGCATTTCGTTGGAAAAAGTGCAGATTTGATTTGCCATGGCAAGTAGCTCGCCAGGCCAGCAAACATTTTCCAGGTAAGTTTGTCAACTTGCATGACTCCCAGCCCTCCCGCCCGTGAGGTTATGAAAAGAGGATATCAGCAAAGACAGGGCTCTCTCAGTCACTTACTGAACCCAGTGTGTTAAGTAACGGCCAGCCGGTGATGGGAACAGCCCGGCCTGTCCTTCCTGACGCCACATCTGTTGTAGACTCTGAATAGTCGAGACCAGCGCTGTGGGTTTCATCCTTCGCTTCAGCATGCGATTGTTTTCCAGTTCTTGGCTTCTTAGGAAAAAGCACTCAAGGGGCCATACCTTTGTTGAGACAAATGTACTTCATGTATTTTCAAACTAGTTTATTATGTATTGACTGTTTACTGTCCTGTAGAGAGAGTTTCCTTTATGCTGTTGTATGATGATAGCTTACTATGCTTGACTTACTGTGCTGACTAAAAATGTATTTTACTTTTAAAAATAGTTCGGAGCTGATTAAGGGGAGGATCAGACATTTGTTCTTTTGAGGGGGCTGTAAATGGAGGAGTTTTGCTTTAAGGCAGTCTTGTTCAGAAGAAGTGCAGACACAGAACTTCACGTTGGATTGGTCACTGTCACTGGAGTTTACTTCCAGGGTGACCTAGTTTTTCTAATGGGTTCAGATGTCCATATCTTGTTTAATCTGTATATTTGTGTACTGGTCACGTAAGTTTTCTGAAGAAAAAAAAACTCAAGTGATGTGTAATATTTCACCTTACGTATCATGCTTGAATATTGTTACTATGGGACAACTTTTAGGCTGGTTAGAATTTTTTAAAAATGTTTTTCTTTCCTTTGGAATTACTCTTTCCCTCTTAATGTTTTCCTTCCTAACTCCATATGAATGATGTGGTAAATGCTGGTAGGCATCCTCTCTCTGGAGCACATTTCAACTAGAATGCTTGGAGCAGCCCATATTTTCTTAGCAAATCTGGTTTCTTGGCCAAGTGTAATAGGAAATCAGTGTGCTATAATTCTCTTTTTTGGCTGTTACTTTTCTCTCTTATTTAAAGATCAGTGTGGTCTCAACAGAGAATTAAAATACCTATCAGGAACTGAATTAAAACCCCACGTGCAGGAGTAGCATTGCAGCCTGTGGCCTTTCAAAGGTATCTCTTGACTCTCAATCCTCTTTCTTTCCCCGGCATGAATAGTCTTCTTCGTCTGCTAGTCTGCGTGTTACTGTCCTGCTACAGAGGGTCTCAGGTAACTATAGTGGTTGAAATCAGAAGATAATTAGAAGAAAAACAAACAAACAAACCTTTAAATATTAAGCAAACTTTTAAATGAGTAGACTGCAGCTTTAAATATGAATTCTGGTTCATTCAGATAGCATTCTTTCCTGCCCTGTGATCAGTCCAAAGTCTTTAAGAAAATAGAAAGCATTTAAAAAAAAAAAAAAAATTTCAGGGCATTCTATTTTAATAAAAATAGAAAATCAGTATTACATGATTTCAGATTCTACAAGGGCCTAGACGCTCTTCTTATTGGCTGTTACTAATTTACTATTTTCTTGTATCTGCAGGGTAGCTCTCTTTAGTGATCTTGTTATAAAGATATAAAAAAGAGTACACATTTTATGGATGGCATATTCCATTACAACAGTGGCCTTTTTTGGTCTTCAAAGCAGTCTCCATAGTAGATTAAACTTTGGGGTGAATCCTTTATTTACACACCTCAAGTAAGCTGGAAAGAGTGAAACCATAAGTGTTTTGCATTAAACTCTTGACCATACAGGGGTTGATGTTTCAAATGACTGTTGCAGAACCTAAGGGGAATACTACAACAAGTAATAAAATGGAATAAATTAAAGTACATATTTGTTCAAAATTAGCCTTTCAGTGTTATTTTTTGAAATTGACCATCCTTTTGCTCTTTGCTGTCTTCTAAAATGTGGAACTCTAATTTAGCACATTTGCCTCTCAGCTATCCGTTGAGATATAGCAAGGGAAAACTGAGTAAGCTGAAATCTGAGTATCTATATCTATCTATCTTTGATATAGAATCTTCATATTTTAAAATATTTACTTTTCCTTTGCTTAATCTTGATATCTGTGTACAAATGACCAAATGTTACAAATAATCGAATTGAAGGAGAACAAAGTTTAAAAAAAAAAAAAGGCTTGCAAGTTTGAAATAAAAAGTTATTTGGAGTTGTAGGCATCTACTAATGCACAGATGATTTAGGTCTAGAAATTGCCCTGCTCAGGAAGCCACATCTGGGAGGCCTTGCTTTTCTTGCCATCTTTCCTGCTTTCTTGTCGGGCTGACAGGACTCTGTGGCAGCCGTTTCCTTTTTAGATAAACGGGTTCAAATATTCTCAACCTTGGTTCCACGTTAGCATCACCAGTGTGCTGGGGCCCCACACTCAGAAGCCTGACGTAAATAAACCGAGGCCTTGACTTTGTAGCTGTTAAAGAAACTATCCAAGTGATTGTGACATGGATTCAAGATGGAGGTGCACAGGGGAGAGTTATTGGTTCCCTACCAGACCGAAAGCTCCAGAAGAGGGGCGAGAAGGAAGCTTTGGCAGTGCTGTACGTCAGCACCGAACCCATATGCCTGTTAGCAGCGGAGTCTCCGTCTCCGCTTGCGGAATGGTTGGACGAACAGGTTCCTCTGAGCAGCACGAGGCTGGATGAGGGCTGGACCTGCTCGTTTCCGGTTTGCGCTGCCGGAGGGGCGTGCGTTATATGAGACGGTGGCCCGTCTGAAGATGAGCTGTCATCAGGAAGAAGCTCTTGGAAGGGATCACAGGGGAGTAGGCTGGCTCAGGGCACGCTGAGCAGACCTCTCTGAAGAGACAGGGCTCCTGGTTGCTGGCGTCTTCATGAAGCAAGGCAGGTGGAGAACGTCGGAATAAGAATTTCATCAGGGGCTGAGGTGTCTCCGTGTGTGAATGTGGAGGTGGGGTCAGTTGGGGACACTACAGAGAGGTTGCTCCAAAGGTTCTTGGTGCCAAAGTTAGTTTGAAAGGAAGGGGTGTGATTATCTTTGCCAGATATTAGTGGCTGCCTTACCCGCCTGTTGACTGTATGAGAATAAAGGAACACGTCATTTAGAGTATCAGAGTGCAGGGAGGTTTGTCTGGGAGAATTTCTCAGGGCTTGTGAATTTTTAGCTGATCTTAATGTTTATAAAGAAAAGGAGTTGGTGCTTAGGCAGACCAGGTGGAATGTAATTTGCAGAGGCTTGAGAGAAAAAAAAATTGTTCAGTTGGGCGAAGGGTAGACAGAGTGACTTGTTTGAAACAAGAATTTTGGGCGAGGGAAATGAGAAGTGTGATTAACATGGTACTGAAGAAGTGTTTGGGTGGGGGGGACCTGGGTCCCAGTTCCCCCTACTATCGACTGTGTAAGACACTGAACTTCTGAGACTGGTCTCCCAACCAGTCGTACCCCTGAGGGGATTGTGGTCAGGATTAATGATGTAACATATTTTAAAGCACCTTGCAAGCAATAATAAGAGTTCCAGGTAAATAAAAGGAATAATAAGTTCTGTAAAAATTATAAAAATATAGTCAGTTGATAAAGAGCTTTGCCTGCTACCTGCAGTGCAGGAAGGGGTAATTAAATATTATGTTTGTGTGGTACTTAAAATATATTTAAACTGAAGCTGTGCACTCTGTCATCTTTTTACTTGTGTTTTTCCTTGGCATTACTTGAAAGG
This sequence comes from Aethalodelphis obliquidens, assembly GCF_003676395.1. Classification (NCBI taxonomy): domain Eukaryota; kingdom Metazoa; phylum Chordata; class Mammalia; order Artiodactyla; family Delphinidae; genus Aethalodelphis; species Aethalodelphis obliquidens. Next base: position 20,297,358 of record NW_020837947.1, on the reverse strand, counting down.
TATGATTGTGACACGGATCCTGGTTTCATGTTTCACTTGGGTTCTTTGACCCTAGTTAGAGGGCACCAGGTGCTTTCTATTCTGATCATTTGCAAATTCAGGGTTTGGTTGGAGGGCCAGCGAAAGGACTGGTGTGAGAATGAGATAGGATCTGGACTCCGTGACTCCCTTTGCCCCTGCCCCAATATTTTGACCTTGATTTGAACAGTTCAGTGAACTGGCAGCTCAAGTCCTTTTTTCCCGCTGAACTAGAACTTTAATCGTTTGGCAGAGGAAGATGAGTCATAGGCCACTCCTACCATGGTGACAAAGTGAAATTTTAGGCCAGGGCTAAAGGAACCCAGGTCAAAAACTTTCTGTCTAAACCGCAAAGTATTGAAACTTGGGTTGTGAGCTAGGTGGGAATTAGTGGGGCCCTCTCTGTGGGGTTGTTCTCAAGTTAACGAAGCATTTTATTGTATTACATTTTGATGCTAAATTTTGAGTAATATATTTAAATAATCAGCCTCCTTCTTAAAAATTTTAATGCAAAATTAAAATTATACAAAGTGGCAAATTGTCAGTTCCTCTCCCCCTCTATGATCATTGTTACTAGTTTTGTTTGTCCTGCCACACTTTCTTCTATGAATATATAAATGTACAGCTTTACATCTAAATTCCCACATGCACAGTTTTTCTTTTTAAACGAAAGATGAAACCATCCTGTCATAGTGCATCCCATTTAAAAAATATTAAAAATAATAACCTGTGTACATATATTTTAGTTCATTTGGGTAACTTCTGGGGCCAATATGTTTTTACTGTTAAACTGCTATCCACAAAGGGCAGAGAGATGAAAAGTAGTAAATAATGGTCTGAACTTGCATTTTTGTATGTGTGTGTGTGAAATTGAACTTCTCTGCATATGTTTTTTGGCTTTTGGACAAATTCTTCAATAGATTGCCTTTTCATACATTGCCCTTTTTTCTTTTCCCCCCTGTTGTTTGGATCTCTGACTTGTAAACCCCTACTGATTCTGAAGGGAATTCATGCAAAACGGCAGATTTTGAATGACTTACTTGAATTTTGAGTTTTAAGATGGTTAACTTCCAACTTAAAAGACAGGCCTGATTTCTGGATCTCTGGGACAGAAGGTTGAGTCTTTGGATTTGGACTCTATATATTCACTTTCTCTTTTGGCTGTGGAAGCTGTCATCATCCCAAACTGTGCTGAGGCTGGTAATTATTTAGGTGCCCTCAAGACAGGTAATTACTTAGGTGCCCTCATTGTTTTATTACATTTTCATGTCCTGATAACTTATGTTCATAGGGATGGTGATTCCCAGTATTAGTTTTTAAAATATTTATTTATTTATGGCTGCGTTGGGTCTTCGTTTCTGCACACGGGCTTTCTCTAGTTGCCGCGAGCGGGGGCTACTCTTCGTTGCGTTGCACGGGCTTCTCATTGCGGTGGCTTCTCTTGTTGAGGAGCACGGGCTCTAGGCGCATGGGCTCACTAGTTGTGGCTTACGGGGTCCAGAGCGCGGGCTCAGTAGATGTGGCACACGGGCTTAGTTGCTCCCGTGGAATCTGCCCAGACCAGGGCTCGAATCTGTGTTGCCTGCATTGGCAGGCGGATTCTTAACCAGTGCGCCACCAGGGAAGTCCCCCAGTATTATTATTATTATTTTTATTATTTTTTGTGGTACGCAGGCCTCTCACTGTTGTGGCCTCTCCCGGAGCACAGGCTCCGAACACGCAGCCTCAGCGGCCATGGCTCACGGGCCCAGCTGCTCCGTGGCATGTGGGATCTTCCCGGACCGGGGCACGAACCCGTGTCCCCTACATCGGCAGGCGGACTCTCAACCACCGCGCCACCAGGAAAGCTCCTCCCCCCCCAGTATTATTTTTAGAATAACCCATTTTCTGTGTAATTTGTGGAACATGTTAGCGTTAGCAGAAAGGCTCTGGACTTAGACTTACACGGTGGAGTCCCAGCTCTTCTGCGTCCTGAGTCTCAGTTTCCTCTCTTGTAAAATGGAGATAATGGGGCTGTTCTAAGTCTTTAAAGGTGTAAAATCCCTTGCGCAGTGCTTTGCAGATTGCAGGAAGGATTACAATAAATGCTGGCTGTTTCTGTTAGAAGAGTTTTTAAGTTAATAACAGAAAAAAAAATACAGTGTAGATATTAAATGAAGATAAAACATTGGCTTGAATGAGGCCCCACGTGCACCATCATAGCGAAAATTTGCCAGTTTTTTCTCACCCTTTGATCGAGATCTGTTAGTGATTTTTGACATCAAACCATCAAAGCTGTAATTCTCTGCTGGGCTCATTTAACCACACATCCTGTAAGTGTCAAGAAATTTAGAGCTATACAGGCTGCAGTTGTTTGGAGAATATCTTTCTGGCAGGGTGCCTGAAATGTTTTGCTGGTTTCAAAGTTCACTTTCATTTGTTCAGAAAGGTTTTTATTGTTTGCAAGCAAGCAAAGCAAGCAAAGGGAAAGGGCACACAGCCTCCCATATGATTCTGTACTGTGTGACCTGTTTGCCTTTTGGTGCCTTATGTAAAAAGCTTTATTTAGTCTGCAGAGAGGACTATTTCTCCAAATAGAGGAAAACCGTCATAATGGTCTGGAAACTCGATAGATTTCAGTTTAACGCCATTGATCCAGATACTGTTAGAGGCTGGGCTACACAGCAGTTGTAAGATAGGCATCTTGCACAGATTCTTCTAGGTCACTTGCATATCGTCAATGGGAATGCCTCATCTGATAGCCATGCACTTGGCCTTCTGAGAAACAGCTCCTCCTGTCATACCAACACTGACCCTTTTCTTCAGTCCCAGCCAGCCCGCCCCTAGCTAGGAACGTGCTGCCAGAATGAATCTCCAGGCTTTTGACCTGGCCTGTTTTCTTGTTCGACTCCTGGATTCTGTGCGTTTACCTTCTGCTTCAACTCTTAGGCAAGAACTCCCTTTATGGTGTTAGAAGCGCCTGGACTGTGTTTGACAGAAGAAATTTGACAGTTTTTCCCAGCAGATGCATTTTCTCCCTACATAACTCTGACCCACCCATGCAGTCTGGTATCTGACAGTACTCTGAGAACTGTTTAGTTAGTTGTTAACAAATATTTATTGTCCAACTCTGAATAACTAGTGTTGCAGCAGGCAAAGGAAAAGGATAGTTTGTGAGTTTTGGCGGGGCCAGTGATTTATGGGACATTTGGAGGAGAAAAGAAATCATGAAATGAAATTCTTACTATGTTTTATCTCTGACCATGTGAATTCTTTAAAATAATGATTACATTCTATCTTTGCTCCTATGCATTTAAAAAATCATGGTGGATTTCATAGTGATGGATTTTTAAGCTGGGAAATTACGGATATTTTGCAAATGGGTTGAGGAAGCAGTTCTCATTTTCTCACTAGATCCTTATCCATCCACCTCCTTCCTACCCACTTCTTTTGCTGTTACAAGAAGAATCCTATGTTTTATGATGAGAATTTGTCTGTGGCTAAATGAACAGAGCACCATTTTTAAAAAGTGCTTGAGATTTGCATTCTGTGTATTTACTGAATTTGTTGCTAGGCCTAATGCTGCAGAATTTCTCTAAGTAACAAAATCTAAATAAAAATGAGTGGTGCTGAAGGTAAATCTCCCTCTTGATTACTGTAATAAAGGATTGACATTTACTTCCCATAATTTGGAAGTCACCCAGTAGGTAATATTTGCCTGGTGTTTTACGACGAACCATTCTTATCCTGTTGGGTTTGCATTAGGAAGAAAGTAGGCATTGATTTCCCTGTAATTTTCTAAAATTTCTCATCTTTGTTTCTTACATGGAGTAGTGGTCAGTTTTCTGTCAACCTCAACCCAGCCACACATGGTTAAGAATGAGAAGTAAGAAAAAAAAAAGAGCCCAAAATAAATGATTCAGAGAATACCTGCTATTTTCTGGGTCCTGTTGTAGTTGCTGGGGTGTTTTCAATCAGGTTTTAAACTAAATGATTCTGGTCACCAGCAGCTCAGGACCACTGTGTGGTCTGCAGGCTGCACATAGATGACAAGGGACGTTTGCACATGTGTGCAGTGTGGGGACATCAGTGAAGTGCCTTAGGCCCTCATTTTAGTGACTGTTTCCTTAATCATGAGATGCACCTCTTGGCAGGCTGAATGTAGAGGAGACGAAAACATAAAGAGCAAAGAAATCTCAAAGCCAAACAACCTGAATCAATATGACATGATATTTTGCTACTGAAGTAGGCAAAAATTGAGAAACCCATTAGCACATGAAAAAGCTCTTCCAGGGAGATGACTATGCGAGTGAGCAGAGGCCGGATGGCTTCCTGCAGCATACAATCAGGCCTAGAATCCTGTTTGCATATTTCGTCAGTAACTGAATTCCAATGAACAAAGCCCCCTTCTCTGTCCTGGAGTGGCCCGAGTTAGATTCATCTGTGCTGCTGGTTTCCAGCTGCTGGGGTTGGTACTTGGTACCCAGTGTTCAGTTACTTTCGGAAGCTGTCAATGTTCTTGGTACTGAGGCTTCTCCACTCTAAGCAGGATGTGTCCTCAAGTTCATTCTACTATTGGATTAAAACCAACTCACTCCAATGGTTGGTCAAGTAAACCTTTTCTAGGAATTCTTCCCTGCCTTCCAGGTGGGGGTTGGGTGCCCTCTCCTCTGCTCCTCCCATAGCTTCCCTGCCAGGATCAAAGGCAGTGGTCCCTAGAAGTGTTCATCTGTCCCAGCATTTATGATAGGTGTTATAGATCAGTGTTTTTGAAAGTGTGGTCTATTGCTGCATTTTAACAATCTCCCCAAGTGGTCATTTTGCCTGTTTGAGAAACCGAGCTCTAGTCTGTGAGCTTGGAGACAGGGCCCATTCTTGTTGTTGAATCCTCAGACCTACCCCAGCTCCTGGCACATTTTAGTTGCTCAGTTGTCTTTTTTTTTGTTCTGTGAATGAGATAGAATTCCAGTCAGAAAAGTATGGAAAGCAGGCGTGCATGTGGAATCCAGCAGCACAGTCAAAAGTCACCTGGATGATTCTTGACCATTTTTCTTTATTGTTTTGTAAGTCAACAGTGTGTGAGACTGAAAATGTAATATGGATGAACCAGAATTAGCTTTTCTTATTTTCTTGTACAGAAAAATATACTGTAATTTTATTATGTGTATTTTTACCTTGTGTGAAGGAACTTTTATTTTAGGATAGTTATACATTTATAGAAATTAAATGCAAAAATGGTACAGGGAGTTCCCATATACCCCTCACTGCGTCCCCTTCCCTCTGTTGTTGATGTCTTACATTACTATGTGACATTTATTGCATCCCCTTCCCCCTGTTGTTGATGTCTTACATTACTATGTGACATTTACTATGTCACAGTTAATGAACCAACACTGATAACATTATTATTCATTAAGTTATTATTAATAACATTAACCAAAGACCTCCTTAAGCGTTATTGTTAAAAGTTTGTAGATTTACAGATGAAATAATATTTATAACTTGTACCAAGTTTTTCTTTAAGTTAGGGCTTTGCATTTGAATTCTTACACGCAGTCACAGTTGCAAGTATATTCACAAAGCAAGTGTGCCAATTCCTGTGATAACTAGATTAAGGAAAAGATTTTTCAGGTGTCATTGGCCTTCTGGGACCTGGAAAAGGGGAAAGTTATTTTCAAAGGCTGACATTCGGTTAATATATCTGAAGTACTCCATATTATTGAAAATATTTGTTGACCTCTCAGGTGGTGTTAGGTATGATATTTGTTTTAACTATTTATAGTATATTCAGGCAGAGGTATACTATTAAAAATACTTAACAACTGGTATGGCACGGGACCCCACCAATCAGATTGATGTCCAAATAATCAGAAGGGATAATGGTGGTGAATGTGTCTGTCAGTCCTACTAATGTCTAAAATCCCCTAAAAATATCTCCTGACATTGTCAAATGTCTCCTCAGGGGCACAATTGCTCTTGGTCGAAAACCCCTTGGTCGAAATAGGCATTTCGATCAGCCTATTACTGCTTTTGTAAGTGCTGTATAAATATTTGCTATTGTTCTTGTTGGTATCTTCCTTCATTTCAGTTATTGCTGGTGTTTAAAAACATACAGCTAAGAAAGACACACCAGGATTCTTTATACATTGAAATCTCCACATATAAAGAGGGCTGTATTTTTGATAAGATTTACTCACAGTTTGTCGGACACATACATATATATGGTGGGAAGAAATCTAAGCTCCATGCACAAAGGAGGTTTTCCACTTTCCTTACCTGCCATCTTCCTTTCTGACCTTGTAGCCCATGACTGAGACAGCTCACAGGTGTGGAGTTTGGAGGTTTTTGTAGGTGTGGAATGTGGAGACCAGTTGTTCCTCTTTCCCCCTCACACCAGCCTGTAGCCTGCTTTGAGCTGATAGTGGCTCAGCCTGGGTAGGAGCTTGTACTTTGGTTCATGCCAAATTCCCCTCCTTTCTGCATGACGATATGTTATTCGTGTCCTGATCCCTGTTATTTGTTAAGTTAATCTTTGCTTCAGGGATCTCAGAAGATCACAGCATTTTGTTCTTAGTGACTTCATTTCGTAATATATATACTCTGGGGAGGTGAGACTAGACTAGAGACACGTAAGCCCGATAATATGATATCTACAAATAGTGTTTTATATTTAACCTTCCTGTTCGATCATCTTCAGCATTCTAGAAACAGATGCTTAAATTGTTTAAACAGACAGTCCCCTATTCCTTAGTCTTAGGTATCCATTTTCCTATTGACAGGAGATAGACTTATTTTTAAATTTTTTTTTATTTTAATTTTTTTTGCGGTACGCGGGCCTCTCACTGCTGTGGCCTCTCCGGTTGCGGAGCACAGGCTCCGGATGCGCAGGCTCAGCAGCCATGGCTTACGGGCCCAGCCGCTCCGTGGCATGTGGGATCCTCCCGGACCAGAGCATGAACCCGTGTCCCCTGCATCGGCAGGCAGACGCTCAACCACTGCGCCACCAGGGAAGCCCAGACTTATTTTTTTAATCCTCAGATCTATGAGAACAGAATATCCAATAGGATATGAGGATCGGACGAAATCCCCTCATGTTAGAATCATAGATTGTAGGACTTCGTGTGGAAACTCTGACAGCCTTATTTTTTTTCTCCTTTGAATTCACTCAGCTGTTTTTGGCAAGTATTTATTTGTCAGTATTGATTGATTATTAAAATAATTATTTACAATATTTAAATCTGAAATAATAAAAATTAATTTTAGTAATTTAAAATTATTTAAAATATGAGATCCTGTTGGTTAATTCATTGTTAGGTCTACTCAGAAAAATTAGGAAACATATTTCAAAAGGCAGGTTTTACATCCTACATATCAGATGCTGTCAGTTCATTGCTGTAGGGAGAGGAGCAAGGACAGAGGCTGTCTTCCCCTCACCCTACCTTGTCCCCAGCACACTTGTATTTTGATTGGGGCAGTTGGGCTTTGGAGTCAGACTGCCTGAATTTCAACGCAGGTGCCTCCATTTACTGTACACCCTTGGCAAATTCCTTAATTTAATTATGTATTTATTTTTTTAAAAAATTATTTATTTTTGACTGCATTGGGTCTTCGTTGCTATGCACGGGCTTTCTCTAGTTGTGGCGAGCGGGAGCTACTCTTTGTTGCGGTGCACGGGCTTCTCATCGTGGTGGCTTCTCTTGTTGTGGAGCACGGGCTCTAGGCGCGTGGGCTTCATTAGTTGTGGCACGTGGGCTCAGTAGTTGTGGCTCACGGGTTCTAGAGTGCAGGCTCAGTAGTTGTGGCTCGCTGGCTCTAGAGCGCAGGCTCTGTAGTTGTGGCGCACGGGCTTAGTTGCCCCACAGCATGTGGGATCATCCCGGACCAGGGCTTGAACCCATGTCCCCTGCATTGGCAGTCTGATTCTTAACCACTGAGCCACCAGGGAAGCCCCAAATTCCTTAATTTTAAGTGTCTGTGAGCTTTGCTGAAAAATGGGGTCCATAAAAGCATTTACCTCATATGGATGTTGTGGGGATTAGATTACGCAGTAGCCACGTAGGAAGCATTCAATACATGTTGCTAATAATAGCAACAATAATAATGTTACTAATACTGATATTATTACTATTATTAATACATTTAAAATAACAGTTTAAATTACCTTATGTAATAGAGATGCTATTGTGAATCAAACTTAACTGAATTGAAATTTGATTCTTTTTGCCCATTATCTTTAGGTGATAGTGAACCATGAAATAAGTAAATGATAGAGAAGTAGATATAAAATCTAGCTAATTCTTTCTTACCCTGAACAGGAATACTATGACTTCAGAATTTAAAACACTAACATTTGGTGCTATTCCATGGAAATCCTTCTTCCTAAATGTCTTGATATTAACTGTCTTCTTAGCTTGTTAACTCTTGTGTTGTTAAAATAAGATATTCCTTATTTCATAAGAACTTTCATTCTTTAAGGAAAATTCCAAATTTCTTATCTCCATTGTTGAGTGTTTTTTCTTTTAAAAATCACAGTAATATGAATGTTAGAAAGGAAAAAATATCCATTACAATTTCTGTCATCTTAACAGAATAGTAACTTTCATGTCTTATTTTCCCATTTAGTCTTTATATTCATATCTTAAAATAATCGTAATTATATAAAACTTACAATTCTTTGTTCTGGTATTTTAGTTTTATTATATCTCAAATAAGTAATTTTCATGCTTCCATTGTGTAGCTTTATATAATTTATTAACTCCTTGTTTTTTGGTATTTAGTTTATTCCTAGTTTTTCAAAATTATGTATAACAGTGCATGGAAAAATTATCTTTATTGATCTGTAAAATGGAGATAATAAAAATACCATAGGTTTGTCAAGGATTATTTAAGTGAATGGATGTAAAGCAGGGCTTCTCAACCATGACACTGTTGCCATTTTGGGCTAGATAAATCTTTGCTGGGGGTGCTGTCCTATACATTGTAGGCGTTTAACAGCATCCCTCGCTGCCCACCAGTTTTGATATACAAAAATGTCTCCAGACATCGCCAAGTGTCTCCTAGAAGTCAGACTCGCTCTCAGTCGGGAACCCTGATATAAAACATTTAGAGCAGCCAGGCACTGCTCTAATGTGTGCTATATAAATATTTGTTATTACTATTATTGATGTTTGCTACCATTCTTCATTTCAGTTACTTATTTCTGATATGTTCCTAGAAGTAGAATTTCTGGGACAAGGGGTTTAGTTTTAGGGTTTCTTTAATGTATGACTAAATGTTCTCCAGAAGGATTGTGTTAAGTTTAATGCCATCAGTTGTATATAAATATGTCAATATCTCTGAGCTCCAGCCAGTATCCAATTGTGAGTACCACATGTTGTTTTAGTTTCACTCCCCATAATTACTAGTCAAGACAAGCATTTCCTATGTTTCTTTATTTGTATTGTCATATCTGAGGATTCTGGCTTATCCACCTCCCACACACTTTTTTTTTTGAGCTGCTGTGCCATCTACCACTTGAAGTTGAAAAGTCATACCCTCAATAACCAAGTCTGTATTAAATCTCTTTGCTTGACCTTTAATAGCATCCAAGTTGAACATGGTTGAGGTCCCTTCAGATTACTGGGTTTTCCGCAAACACTCCTTTGCTGTTTCAGATTAAGACACAGTAATTGACAGTGCCCCATAATATTAAACCTTTCAGGATTTAAATGTAAGGTGGCATCCTCTTTTTTTGAAGGATATTTTTGTGGAAAAGCACTCAACCCTGTATTCTGTTATATGTGTCATCTAACGTGGTTGCTTCTGGTTTATCCTTTTGGAAATAATCCCGATCCTAGCTGTAGCAAAGGCTGTTGGTGCCCTAACCGTGACCCCTGCTTTGAGCTCTTCGGTGCATGGAGACTGTCAATTCAGGCTCCTGCATTCTTTTGCTTGGCTGGAAAAGCTCACACCCAGGCTTGGCAGGAAGTACCAGCCCCCGGCAACCCACTGCCAGTGACTGCTATAGTGTAAATCCCCAGCTCTCTTGCATCTCAGGTAAGATACCTTCAAGATGAGCATTTTACACTGGTTCTCCCAAGTTCCCTGTTGAATTAAGATTCAGTGATAAATTAACTGAAAATGACCCTTTTGCTGGCTACCTTTTCTTTCCTGTCTCAATGTTTCACTCCCCACCCGTGTTTCCTGGGATCACCTCCAAAATAAACTACTTATAATATTGTAAAATATTTCAATTTTGGGCTTAGTCTAGAAGGCTGTGTTTGAGTTAAAAGCATCCAGGAATTGAGGGGGGGGACAAGATGGGTTTATTTCTGGATCCTAAAAGGGATGGCTGATGAGGAAAGAAGTGCCTTTTAAATTAGAGACACACGTTGATTCCAGCGATTTTTTTCATTATGCTGCCACTGCCTTACTAAAATTTAAAGAATAAAAACAAAGGCCACATTAATAATAGTTATAATAATAGTAATGGAAACAAAGAAAATGAGTAAACTATTTGCCTTGCTACTTAAAAAAATCAACTCATTGGAGCTGATTTTTAAAAAGTAAAATGTGGCTAGAATGTAACAGCTACATTTCTTTAAATGGGTGGAGTCAAAATGCTGAGGTCCTGGTGTGGTCACCCTAGACAGGGTAGAAATTTCCCCCTGAGGCACTCACTGAAAGAGCCCACCCAAGGAAGGGAGGTGATCAGCACATACAGAGGCACCTGTATCCCTGCCCCTCCCGACACCCTCCCATCTCCCCATCACCCAGCTGCTGTCTGTCAGTATACCCTCTTCTGAGTACAAACCTCCAGGAGCACTTATCTAAAAGTCACAGAGCTGTGATGTTTCCTCGCCAGCACAATGTTAAATGTAGGTTCTAAAAAGCGGAGGTCATTCCAAGAGCCTCAATGACGTTAGCTGTGAACATGACCCAGAGTGACCCACAGTGAATGCTGGCCCACATAGGTTTTATATTTTTCATGTGAAAGTTCTTCCTTTGTTGTTTGTGATTAATTGCTGAATAGGATATAGGGCCAAATGATTTCATTGTTGAACACAGACTTGAAGGTCATGAGAAACTGCCTGTTCAAAGTAAACTTTGCCAAGATATGGAGAAGAGGTCTGCATTAACACCTGGATAGTTTTTGAAGCAAGGCAGAGCAAAAAGGAAAAAAACATTAAATGTCATTCTTTATATGATGTGAGTGTTGAGTTCAATTGGGTGAAATGATCATTGGATCCTCAGGATAAATGATGACCTATGAGGCTGAGTTTGCACTGTGAGTAACACTTTCAAATAAAGGTGTATTTGAGGACCTTTGTCCAGAATAGAAATGTGGTGAAGAGTTAGTTATAGGTATGTCTACTTTGTTAATAGCTTGATTTTTAAGTTTGATATCGTATTGGTTTGCTATTTGAAATATGCTTTTGAATTAAGTTTCTTAGTACTTAGCACTTTGAATTTCATGTTTTCAGAAGAATTTAAGAATAACACATAATGATTTAAGAGTAGCACATAATAATTTACTACTTAAATTTAAAAACAGAGAGACAAATAGAGAGACAAAATATTATGATATGAAACCCAGTATCTTCCAGAACTATATTTTGTGCTTATGTTCTTTTCTATGTGTTTTCTAGGCTTTTGAGTCAGAAGTTAGGAAAAGATTGACTTCTAGTCTGCCCATCTTTACTTGTCCCATTGGAGATGGAAGTGCCCCAGCTCCTAGTTATATATTTATGTACACATGTCCATTGGTATGGTGAATTGCCACAAGTTCTAGTAGCTATAACTTATATTCTAAGGATAGATTCGTTTAGAAAGCAATGCACTGAGAGCCTGGTTTTCCCAGGACTGGTGTGATGTAAAATGGTTGAGAGGTGAGTGGACTTGGGTGCATCTTGTTCCTCCTGTTGTTACTTGCTTGCTTTCCAGCTGGGTCTTAAATCTCCTCTTTCAGGACAGCTTCTAGGCCCTAAGTCAGCTGGTAGGAATTTGATTTTGTGTGGTAGGAATAACTGCAGGTGGGGAGAGACAGAAACTACTTACTCAACAGTTCCCGTAACAATTTCCCCCTGCTTAAAGCAAGCAAACAAAACAAAACAAAACACCACCACCCCCCCCCCCCCCCCCCCCCGCCCCAAACATTATAATTTTGTTGGAGTTGAGTTACCCCTGTTAAAGAAGTTTTCTTACATGGCTAACTCTTAATTAATTCGTAAGGATCAGGATTTTTCTCTTTTCCCTAAGGGTATGTTGGGTTATTCCTTTGGTAATTCAGGAAATATTTATTGTATACTTATTGTGTGTAAGGAACTATGTGAAAGAGGCCAAGGAGTAAGACAGTTTCTTCCTTCAGGGAATTAAGAATCTCATTAGGAGGGGAGATCAACATGGGCATGGAGACATACTGATATAATATTATTAACTTTAAAAATCCCCCAAATATTTTGTTATAAGTAAGGAACAAAGTATGATTGAATTTAAAAGTTGGGGGTGGAGTGGGTATTTAGAGTTGGATCGGGGGAGTACATCTATCTAAAGACTTCTTGAAAGAGAGGGTACCATTTGATATGGAAACTGATGGGGGTATTGGGGCTGGAAGAGAATTCCAGGCAGAGGGCACAGATTAGTAGGGGATGACTATAGGAAAGCGTGCTGAATGCCATTCTAAATAGGTTACTTCACACTATATCATATAGATAGCTATACATGATTTTGAAGGCATTGGGGGATGTTTGGAGATTTTGTGCATGCAGAACTTTGTGATCATAAGACGTTAATCTTTCAAAGGTCTTTAGGATGCAAATAGGAGGGTGGATAGTATAGAAGCTTATTGTAGTACATCAAGGGAAAGATTGAGGACCTGGACATTGGGGTTGGTAGCTTGGGAATATCTTGGTTTTGTTGAAGAATTAACTTGAGTTATGGCAAACTCACTTCATGTTTTTCAATATTTAGGATTCTGCTGCCAAAAGCTGAGCTAACTCTTCTCCCTGGGTGTAGCTGTGATTGAGAGAACCTGTGTGTGAATGATTCTTCCCTGTTGTTGAATTTGCAGTGTCGGTTTCTAGTTTCGGAGCTCAGCTGATACCTGCAGAAATTGCTTCTGATTGTGACCTGCGTCTCCCTTGCTGTCTGTTTTGTGGGTTTTTTTCCTAGTTATTTTTCCCTTGAAAGATAAAAGGAGGCTCTTAGGCCAAATTTCATTCTTTTGGTTTAGCTCATGTGGGATTACACCCTGTGTAGGCTTTGTCAGTAGGTGCTGATCTGTATAGAAGCTTGGATATCTACAGCTTTGCTCTCCCTGCTTTGTGGTACTACTTCTGATTTTATATTTCCAAGTTTGTGATTCACAGGCAAGGGTGAATGACTGAGAAATATTGCAGATGAGTGGGTGTGTTTGTTTCCTATTGCTGCTGTAGCAAATTAGTATGAATTTGATGGCTTAAACCAATACAAATTTATTATCTTACAGCTCTGGAGGTCAGAAGTTAGACACTGGTCTCACTGTACCAAAATCAGGGTGTTGGCAGGCCTGTATTCCTCCTGGAAGCCCTAGGGGAGAATCAGTTTCCTTGTCTTTTCCAGCTACAAGAGGCTGCCCATGTTCCCTGGCTCACAGTCTCCTTCCGTCTTCAAAACTAGCAATGGTGGGTCAAGTCCTTCTCACGTTGTGGTGGATAACTCTTGATTTGCATTTTCTTTTCTTTTTTTTTTTCACAGTTCTTTCTAGCGTTTAGAAAGAACTGTAAATTATAAGCTTAAAAATACGATTGGCTTAGGGTCATCCTAAGAATTACAGAGGAGGACCTAAAAAAAAAAAGGACCTGCGCAAAGAATTTGGCGTGGTGGTTAATTCCCCAGTCATTCCTGCTTATCCGAAATAAATGTCACTTTCTTTTGGCAGCTGACTTATAATTAATTTTTAAAAATGCTGGAAGAAGTGTGTGTGTGTGTGTGTGTGTGTGTGTGTTATATTATGATCTATATGTTTATCTGATGATGGGGAAAAGGGAGGGAATGACCCATGTGCTTTCAGCTGGAAAGACAGCATGGGATTGCAGTTCTGGAATGGATCATAAAGAGTAGACTTAACTTCGCTGTGACAAAAACATGTAAACCACTCATGATTCTCCACTTTTTACACTTTATTCTGAAGCCATATACTTCAGTTAATGTGATTTAATGGTTTTCTCTCAAAGTGTCATTTGGCAGGATGTTACTAAGGAGAAACATGATGTTGAAGTGTATTTGGGAACAAAACGAGTAGCCAAATTAAATGACTCATTTTATGAAAAGGGAAGAAGGTCAGAGGTTAGTTAACAGGGTGCTTCTTTGTTCATCTGCGAATCCAGTGATAGTTTGACCTTTGGGAGAAATTTATTTTAGGTCAATCAGTTTTATTAAGGCAGGTGCTAGAGATTTTATGTTCATTGTATTCTACTGTTGGCATAAGAACTTGGACATTATAATTATCATATGAATATAAAAGTTGATGTGCTATAGTAGTAAAATTTATGTTAATTTAGTTTGAACTAAGGAACATACCTATGGGAGATATCACTTCCAAGAAATCTCTACTTATGTTCTTAAGGACTTACGTATGAGTCAAGAATTTATTAAGAAAATACTTCCAAGACAATAATAGATGTCACTTAGACACATCACTTCTTCCTTGATAATTTTTTTTTTTTTTGGTATGCGGACCTCTCACTGTTGTGGCCTCTCCCGTTGCGGAGCAGAGGCTCCGGACGCGCAGGCTCAGTGGCCATGGCTCACGGGCCCAGCCGCTCCGCAGCATGTGGGATCTTCCCGGACCGGGGCACGAACCCGTGTCCTCTGCATCAGCAGGCGGACTCTCAACCACTGCGCCACCAGGGAAGCCCTTTCCTTGATAATTTTATACATATGATTTTTTTCTGACCTACATCCCAGTCATCATTATATAGATAAGGCAATTGTCATTGAATAATATTTAGAACTTTTAGAATAATAATATTTAGAATAATTTTTAGAAAGTATACATTTCAGAAATACTCAGTTTACTGTTAGAATGGAAGAAGGGTTTTGTCGTAGACAAGTAGATGTCAGTTTAATAACCTACTAGCTTAGACACTGCCTAAGTCTTTTGTTTTCCTATGATAAATTTGATTACCCTTTACTTAGAAGGAGAAACTTATCTTCAAGGAGATAATTATTTGCTGGATGAAGGCCAAGAGAAGAAGTCTAGGAATGTTAAGCCCCCTTATAAGAGGAAGTTTGTGTTTATTTTATTACTGATAATCCTTAGTGATCTAAGGATTGAAGTCCTGTAAGTTTGTCACTGCTCTTCCTTTTCATTTCCCATAAAGAGCCTTTGTACAGGCAGTTCAGAATGATCACATGGACATTTAAGATGGCCTGGTGCTGGACATTCATTCCTTCAGTTTTTGTATTTTGCATCAAGTAGAAGAAAGAAGGAAAAACCTTGGGCTATAACAAATAAGAATGACATTAACTAGAGAACAGTGGGTCTGACTTGTAGTAGATGCTCAATAAACAATATTTAAAGGAAGGAACCAAATAATTTGTTTGTATATGTGGTTAAAGTTAGTTTTCATAGGGTGGACTTTCTCTCTGTCTCTCCCTCCCTCTCTTTTTGCTTTGGGAAAGGTGTTTCTGTTGTAGCCAAAGGAAAGAGACACATTTTTTTAGCATTTAGAAAGAACTGTAAATTATAAGCTTAAAAATACGATTGGCTTAGGGTCATCCTAAGAATTACAGAGGAGGACCTAAGAGAGATCTAGTGACTATTTTTTCATGATTTAGAAGATGTCTCTACTGTATTTGGCTTAAGGGACTTTGCTTTGTTATCTGATAAAACAAAGATTTGTTATCTGTCTTGACCTTTTATAAAATGAGACCTTATAATAATCTTTTGAGATAAAGTTCTTAAACTTTTTTCTGCGTCAGGGAGTCATTTAAAAATTGTTAGGAGCTATGGAATTTCTGCCACCACTCCAAATCACATTTGCAAGTACACAGTTTTTCTCACAACTTTAAGAAGTTTGTAAAGTCACTAAAACTTCTCCAGATACAGAACAAAATATAACCTTTTGTTCATTTGTTCATTTTATTCATATGTGTTCATTCATTTCCATGGCTTTTAAGGTTTGTAGGATTTTTGGAGAGAATGCTACCTTTTTTTAAAAAACAAAATATTATGTATATATGTTTAAAAAGTCAACCATTTCATCACATAAAAATTATGCCCTACTCCCAGGGAGGGAAATCTCCATCATTAGATGATTTTTTTTTTTTTTTTGGTTTGTGTGCTTATGCTAGCAGATGTATTATAATATATAGTCATAATGCCTATTTTTAATAAATATAAAATCATATTGTTTTACAGCTTTTTTTGTTTTGTTTTTTGTTTCTGCTTTAGCTATACATATTGAGTCCCTTTCTATGCCAGTATTGGTAGATCTAGCATATTCCTTTAAAAGCACTACTTCACCCTTTATTTAGCATGAGCATAATTCTACAGACATACTAAAATTATTTGTAGATTGACTTTTATATTGAACATGGTTGGTGACAGAAATAAGAGGAGAGAAGGAGCGACTGGTCGGAATGACATCGTCGTTGCTCAAACTCTGCTTTGTTCATCTTCTCACAGAGTGGTTGTGTAGAGCTGGAGAAGGCATACATTTTGAACAGAGGAGGTTGTTGGCCAAGAAATAGGCCTCCCCCTAACACAATACCCACTGTGATGATTTACAGTGTTTCAGTCTCAGCAAAAATACCACTTGTATTCTGAATTCCTTTGTTTCAACTACATAACTCAATAAGAAAGTTTCCTACAATTGAAAAGAATAGGCACTGTTTAGAGGCCAAGTTTTGCCTTGTAAGGCTGAATGTGCTTTATTTTAAGCTACTCTTTCTTCTCAAGAAGACTGGTATAAACAAGAGGAGGGCCCTCTGGTAATTTCTATGCAAAGCATCAGTAATACTGTTTCTTTTTAATTTAATTATTTTTAATCCTGCTTATTTATTTAGTGCCTAACGCTATAGCACCTAATGAGCTCAGTGTTTGTGACAGTACATCCTACTAATGAGTGGAGGCAGACTGCCTGGGTTGGAATCTCTTCTTCAACTCTTATTAGCTATGAAGCCTCGGGTAAGTTTAGTAACTGTTTCCTCATCAATAAAATGGGGGATACTCATAGGACAAACTCATGGTTGTTACGAGGATTAAATAAGATAACGCAAGTGAAAAGACAATCCAGGGAATGGGAGAAAATATTTGCAAATTGTATTTCTGATAAGGATCTAGGATCCAGAATATATAAAGAATTCTTATAACTCAACAATAAAAAGACAAATAGCCCAGCAGAAAAGTGGGCTAATTTTTGAATAGACATTTCTCCAAAGATATACAAGTGGCCAATAAGCTTGTGAAAAATATGTTCAACATCATTAGTCTTTAGGGAAAGGCAAATCAAAATCACAATGAGATTCTACTAGGATGAGTATAATAAAAAATATGGGAAAGAAGTGTTGATGAGGATGTGGACCCTCATGCACTGCTGGTGGAAATGTCGAATGGGTACAGTATCTTTGGAAAACTGCTGGTTCCTCAAAAAGTTAAGTGTTGCATTATCTAACTCAGCAATTCCACTCTAAGTTACATCCCCAAGAGAATTGAAAACATATGTCCATGCAAAAACTTGTTCACAGATGTTCATAGCAGCATTCTTCGTAATAGGCAAAAGGTGGAAACAACCAGAATGCCCATCAGCTGACGAATGGATCAACAAAATGTGGTCTCTCCATACAAGGGAACATTACTTAGCCATAAAAAGCAATGTAGTATTGATACAAGCACGAACCTTGGAAACATAATGCTAAGTGAAGGAAGCCTGGCACAAAAGGCCACATATCATATAATCTATTTATGTGAAATGTCTAGAATAGGAAAATCCGTAGAAAGTAGATGAGTGGTTGCCTAGGGCTCGGGGAGGGGAGGGAATGGGGAATGACTGATAATGGGTACAGGGTATGGGGGATAATGAAAATGTTCTGGAATTAGATAGTGATGATTGTTGCATAACTTTGCAAATATACTAAAAACTGCTGAATTGTACACTTCAAATGTATGGATTTTGTGGCATGTGAACTATATCTCAGTTGACAAAAAAATGAGATAATGCAGGGGGAGTGGTACCATGCCTTCATATGGTAAGAACTCTGCACCTATTAACTACTTCTACTGCTATCATTATTTTCATTATTATTATAAAAGGATAATTTCTTGTAATGTGCTTATATTATTTCTAGTTCTTTTCTTCAAATTACACAAATGTTAGCAGTTTGGTGCTTGTAAAATGTTTTTCAAGATCTGCAGTTGTGAACAGGTTCTGTGATGGAAAGCCTTTGAATTATTGTGAGTGTGTTTTTTCCATTTGCTTGCACTGCATCTTCTTAGTATAAAATAAAGTACTTCTTGGCAGGTCATATGGCATTTATAGATTTTTTTTTTTCTTTTTACTCTCTTTCATTTGATTTATCTGATTGGCCACACTCAACTCTTATGATGAAGAGAAAGCAGAGAAACCAAGAATAGGATAATCTAGAGGAATTCCTCAATCTTGATGAAATCTCCTTTTAATATTTTTCTTCCCACTGTTAAACTAGTAATTTTTCTCCTTCTGGGCAATAGCTACATAGTATGGGACTTACAGTAGTACAACATGTTAACATAAACACACTTGGATGTTTTTTGACAACATTTTATCTAAAATATATGTCAAAATCGAGTCTTTACGTAGTCAGTTATCTGGAATAACATTTGGACTTTGCTAAATATGTCTATGGTATTCTCTACACTGATCCTTTTAGAACTATTAATAGATGAGACTTGGGAGCATTTCATGGTTTTCAGGATTAAATGGTATTTATGCAAGTATACAAACTTTAGTACATTCTGGTTTATAACGTGTTAGAATATTTGATTATGGCTAGGGAATTGCACATTATCTGCCTATTTGAGGATCTAAAATTGATCTGAGCTGTGTTTCTAGATTTACTCCCTCAAGCTTAAAGGATGTTCTGATTTTGTTACTATCAATATCAACAGAAGATCATTTCAGTTTCCTTGTAGCTGGGTGTCATGGTGACTTTTTTTTTTGGCCAGGCTCTTTCTTTGAATGTGTGACCTTGTTTGGCTTGTCTTTGGTTATTATATATCTCTACTTAGTCTGATTTGCCTGGCTGTTGCTTTACTACTTCACTTTGACCTTTGATAAAGCTGTTACACTGACTCTTTCCTAGTGGGGACCCACCTGGTTGCCCTGCCAATTAGATGCTTTGGTCTTGCTTGCTGGTTGGAGTGTGTCCCTTGATGGCCTTAAAGCTGGTATTCTTTGTATGCTAACACATATATATGGAATCTTAAAAAAAAAAAAAAAGTTCTGAAGAACCTAGGGGCAGGACAGGAATAAAGACGCAGACATAGAGAATGGACTTGAGGACACAGGGAGGGGAAAGGGTAAGCTGGGACGAAGTGAGAGAGTGGCATGGACATATATACACTACCGAATGTAAAATAGAGAGCTAGTGGGAAGCAGCCGCATAGCACAGGGAGATCAGCTCAGTGCTTTGTGACCACCTAGAGGGCTGGGATAGGGAGGGTGGGAGGGAGACGCAAGAGGGAGGAGATATGGGGATATATGTATATGTATAGCTGATTCACTTTGTTATACAGCAGCAACTAACACAGCATTGTAAAGCAATTATACTCCAATAAAGATGTTAAAAAAAAAAGGAGAGGAGAAAAAAAAACTGGTATTCTTGTTTCCTAGTTCCTGCCTGGGTGCTGTGTGCGGTACCTCTTTTCTGTTCTAGAGCACAGGCTTGTCTCTGACAGTTGCCACCTTCTGCATGGCAGTTTTATGGCATGACTTTTTTTTCTTGCCACACAAGGGGTAGCAGCCTTTTTAAAAATTGTATGTTTAACATGAGTATTAATACTAAAATCTTATTTATGTATATATGAATACATTATATATGGTTACTGTTTTGATTTGAAAATTTCTATAGTAATTGTGTCCTAAATATTTATATTATTTATATTCTTATTTAGAAAAAAAATAAACGGTGAGTTCTGGTAATTTATACATTAAGGAATTATGTGTACAACTGCCATAGGTGTCTTTGGTTAAATTCTTTTATTAAAATTGCACTTTTAGTGAAGTAAAAAACTTACCGTAATTTCTGTGTACATGTGTGTAATATATTATAACATGTATTTATAATTGAGATTGTAGTTTACTAGTATGTATTCACATAAATCTGTTAAGTTAAAATATGTGCCGTTTATCAAAGTTTGGCACAATTATGTGTTTGTACGTAAACCCATGTGATCTTGGAATGTAGTCTTGGGGCTGGGCTGACGGTCTGTGTGTATGAATGTAGGGAGAACGACTCGTGTGTGGTTTCTATTTCTTTCCACCGTGAGGGCCCTGCACAGTTTCTTTTCTGGTTAGCTGCTGCCGACATGATTGTAGGGCTGCTCCCTGCGTGTGGCTTGGCCTCAGAACCCACGCTGTCTGCTTCCAGACCTACTTCTTCTCCGGTTGCAAGTCAGCGTAGTATAATATTTACTGGAAGAGAGTAAGTGGGTATGGTTGCTTTACGTGTGCTCCAGCTTGCCCTTATTAGTATTTCTTGGTTCTCCCATCAGCAGGTCTCTGATTTCTTCATCAAAAAACAATCTTGTGCAGTCATGATCCTCCTGCCTTTACAAATCAGCCAGGCTTTGGAAAGGGAAGTGATTGTTCATCAAAACTCTAAACAGGGGGATAAAATGTTCTTATTTAGATGAATCAGGGGTCAATTTAATTTTCTAATGAGCTTTAGAATTGCTTTTCTTGTCTGCCTTTAGGCACTCTTTTAATTATGGCTTTTCTTCTTTTCAGTGTTTCTAGAAGTCACATTTTCACTCTCTGCTCATAATAAAATGATCTTTAGACACGTGGAAAAGAGGAAATGAGAAAGAAAATCTGGGTTATCTCAGTGATCGTGGTTTTAGAATTTTGCAGAGGGATGAAAAGGCCATAGATATAATAGAATCATGTTCTTTTATTGAAGTGGACAATTTATAAGTCTAGATTGAATTATAGTCAATATACAGTTTGTTTGGACTTAATGAACATATTAAATACATTCATTCAATAATTTTTAAAATCGACAACGTGTATTGGGAGCTGCATATACTATGGCAATCAAAGTAGACTTTTCTTGCCCTCATGGACTTACACAAATCAATAGGTAATCAAATTGAGATAGGTATAGGGTGCAAAGGAAAAGAAAACAGGGTACTTTGAGAGACTGGGGAGGTCCAGAAGAAAAGATGTTTAAAATTAGATCTGAAATAGCCAAAGGAGTTAAGCAGGTTGACAATGGGCTATAAGCAGGCAGAGCAGCATGAGCAAATATTCTGGGGCAGGAAAGGGCTGGGTGCATCTGAGTAACACAAAGGCCAGTGTGGCTGGAGCTACTGAGAGGAGGGGAGAGTATTGCAAGATTAGACTTGGCATAGGTAGGGGTCAGATGATTCAGAGCTTTGTAAACCGTGTTAATTTAATTGTTCCAGAGTTCATTGTCAAGCTGGCCAGCATTTAGAAAGTGGATTGAAAAGGAACAAGAGCAGACATTAGGAGATGGTGTCAGGTTATTGGCATTACGTTAGTGGATTCCAAGCAGGAGATAACAGTAGCTCAGACTGGGGGATGACTGGGAGATGAAGAGTTGTGGGCGGAGTTAAAGTATATTTAGGAATTTGGGACCAACAGAAATTGGTGATAGATTGTGGAATGCTAAGGACTGGTTTCAGGGTCCTGGCATGAACAAGAGGGTAGTTTACGGTGTTGTGTACTGAGTTAAGAAAGACTGGAGACAGAATTGATTTGAGAGAAGACCAACAGTTCAGTTTCAGATGTGTTAAGTTTGAAATGAGTCTGTGAGATATCTCAGTGCAGGTGTCAGATTGACGGTTGGATACGTGCTGTGTTATTTATCTCTTGCTGCATAACAAATTGCTCTGAAACTTAGCATCAGATCTGTATTAGTTATCCATTGCTGTATAACAAATTACCCCAAGCTTTAGCAGCTTAAAACAACAAATATTTACTGTCTCATGAGGTTTTCTGGGTCAGGAGTTTGGGAGTGGCTTTGCCAGGTGATTCTGGCCAAGGGACTCTCATGAGGCTGCAGTCAAGTTGTTGACCAGGGCTGCAGGCTTGACTGAGGCTGGAGGATCTGATCCCAGAATGAGTTATGCACATGGCTTTGGCTCACCATCGGCCCCAACTGGGCCATATGGTTATCCTTAGTTTCAAGAGGAGGTGAGTATTATAACTGGCTATCTTGCTTCAAGGGGGAAAAAAAAATGAGGTTAGATTTGTAAGCAAGAAAGGGGAAAAGGATGATTGAGTAGGTAAACAGCAGTATCTACCACAGTGAGTTTGAACAAATGCTTTCCTCTGGAGTGAGATAACCAGAGGCATGGTCATAGTGAAAATTCTGATTCTAGAATTCAGAATATCTGACTTTATATTCCAAAGGAATATGTTAAAAATATGAGTTTTAGGGCTTCCCTGGTGGTGCAGTGGTTAAGAGTTCGCCTGCCGATGCAGGGGACATGGGTTTGTGCCCCGGACCGGGAAGATCCCACATGCCGCGGAGCGGCTGGGCCCGTGAGCCATGGCCGCTGAGCCTGCGTGTCCGGAGCCTGTGCTCCTCAACGGGAGAGGCCACAACAGTGAGAGGCCCGCGTACCGCAAAAAAAAAAAAAAAAAAAGATGAAATTGGGTCCTCACTTTGTCAGCACATATACTAAAATTGGAATGATACAGAGAAGACTAGCACGGCCCCTGTGCAAGGATGACATGCAAATTCATGAAGCGTTCCATAGTTTTTATATGTATGGCTGATTCACTTTGTTTTAAAGCAGAAACTAACATACCATTGTAGAGCATTTATACTCCAATAAAGTTGTTAAAAAAAAAAGATGAAATTGGAACCAAGTGAAATTTCCTCATTCGTCTTATTGGGGAATGTATGAGTTGAGACATACTAAATATTTCTTCTTTGAAAATCGGGTTGAAACAGAAACGAAAAATGTTTATTGCATGTGCTTTTTATCCCTAAATTTTTTTTTTTTTTGTGGTGCAATACATATAACATAAAATTTACCATTGTAACCATTTCTAAGTAAACAGTGGTATTAAGTACATTTACATTGTTGTGTAGCTATGACCACCATCTACCTCCATAACTCATTTTATCTTGCAGAATGGAAAGTCTGTACCTATTAAACAATGACTCCCAATCCCAGTCTCCCCCCAGTTTCTGGAAACCACCATTCTACTTTCTGTCTTTATAAATCTGACTACTGTAGGCACCTCATATAAATGGAATCATGCAGTATTTCTCTTTTTGTGATTGGCTTATTTCATTTGGCAAAATGTCCTCAAGGTTTATCCATGTTGTACAGTGTATCAGAATTTTCTTCCGTTTTAAAAGGCTAATATTATTCCATTGTCAGTATATGCCATATTTTGTCCATTCATCCATAGGTGGACACTGGGGTTGCTTCCACTTTTTAGCTCTTGTGAATAATACTGCTATGAATATGGGTGTGCAGATGTTTCTTCAAGATCCTGCTTTCAATTCTTTGGGGCATATTATTGCGTGTGCTTTTAACTCAGTTTCAGTCAGGTTTGCTAGTTTACCCTTGTCCTGAGGGAAGTGCTAATGCTTTGAAGAAAGATTATCTGTCCAAATCTTTTTTTTTTTTTTGCGGTACGCGGGCCTCTCACTCTTGTGGCCTCTCCCGTTGCGGAGCACAGGCTCCGGACGCGCAGGCTCAGCGGCCATGGCTCATGGGCCTAGCCGCTCCGCAGCCTGTGGGATCTTCCCTGACCGGGGCACGAACCCATGTCCCCTGCATCAGCAGGCGGACTCTCAACCACTGCACCACCAGGGAAGCCCTGTCCAAATCTTTTTGTTGGATTCACTCTCTTGCTCACTTCAAGAAAACTTTGTCATCATGAATTATATTTTATGTCTAGGATGATGGAAGAGAAGGGGCAACTGTAGTTTCTCAGAAGACACTGGCCATTGGGTTGCTGCAATGTAAAAGAACTCTAGTTTATAGGGTGTCATTAGAAAGGAAATATGAAACAAAACAGAGAACATATCCTTTCTATGCAAAGCTGTGTTGACTGTGCACATGGATTACTCTCTAAGATTCTAGTCTCCTACTTCAGAAATGATTTTACAGTGAGCGAAGTCTAGTAAGGAAACCTAAGTCGTGGAGCAAATGCTTTTGGTGTTTTTATAAAACTGACTAACAGTCTAAAATCATGAAAGTGGAGAGAAGATGTAATCACTGGCTATAAAATCATTTGTTTCAGAAGAGCAAACAAGAATTGTTCTTCTAATCTTCAACTGAATTAATTAATCTTCAACTAAGTTTAATTAATCTAGACTTTTTGATGCTTTAATGAGGTACATTTAAGACGAAGGAAAGGAAGATCTATTATATATAGAAAAGAATTACCAAGTTTCGCTATTCCCAGAGATGGTATAGATTGAATTTACAAATTTTCAAAAAAAAGACAAGTAAATATCAGACCCACAGTAGAGACTATTAAATAAAGATAGTGCTGATTTGAGGCAGGATCCTAATTTTCAACAGTGATATAGGGACTTTCCAGGCGGTCCAGTGGTTAAGTCTCTGTGCTTCCAATGCAGGGGGCGCGAGTTTGATCCCTGGTCGGGGAACTAAGATCCCACATCCTGCACTGTGTGGCCAAAAATTAAAAAAAAAAAAAGTGACTTAGAGGATAAATGATCATAGAGGATAACATTAGTGTGCTGGGGGAGTGGTTTCTTGCATTTTTGTTCATGCTGTGGATTTCATCTTTTATCTCCCTTATCCAACCCTACCTGAATAAGCTTTTCAATAAAAATTATTAATAACTCTTGTGAACTTTTTATATAGTTATGTAAGTTGAAAATGAGGCAGTATGCATTTTTCAATATAAGGCTATATTTAAATTATTTTACTCATTAACTTTCAGTTTGTACACTTTGAAGCAAACAGTGCTGTGCTTCATGGGCTGATTTCTTCTTTTCTTTTTTTAATTAATTAATTTATTTTTGGCTGTGTTGAGTCTTTGTTGCTACGCGCGGGCTTTCTCTAGTTGCAGGAAGTGGGGGCTACTCTTCGTTGCGGTGCCTGGGCTTCTCATCGCAGTGGCCTCTCTTGTTGTGGAGCACAGGCTCTAGGTACGCGGGCTTCAGTAGTTGTGGCACGCAGGCTCAGTAGTTGTGGCTCGCGGGCTCTAGAGCGCAGGCCCAATAGTTGTGGTGTACGGGCTTAGTTGCTTCGCGGCATGTGGAATCTTCCCGGACTAGGGCTTGAACCCGTGTCCCCTGAATTGGCAGGCGGATTCTTAACCACTATGCCACCAGGGAAGCCCCATGGGCTGATTTCTTAACTGTGAGTTTCGTGGGAAAAATCTTTACCCCTGAGTTTTTTGTTTTATAAATTTACTCTTTATTTATTTATTTTTGGCTGCATTAGATCTTCGTTGCTGCGCGTGGGCTTTCTCTAGTTGCGGCAAGTGGGGGCTAGTCTTTGTTGCAGTGTGTGAGCTTCTTACTGCGGTGGCTTCTCTTGTTGCAGAGCATGGGCTCTAGGTGCCCGGGCTTCAGTAGTTGTGGCATGCGGGCTCAGTAGTTGTGGCTCACGGACTCTAGAGCACAGGCTCAGTAGTTGTGGTGCACGGGCTCAGTTGCTCCGCGGCATGTGGGATCTTCCCGGACCAGGGATTGAACCTGTGTCCCCTGCATTGGCAGGCAGATTCCTAACCACTGCGCCACCAGGGAAGTCCTACCCCTGAGTTTTTAAGGGGAAACAGTGTTCCTTTCTGTCATGTTCTTCCTGCTTATTATAAATATCTTGGGCAAAGGATTGCATTTTAATGGACTTGCAATTTTGAAAATTTATTAAAATGACTTCATTTTTAAAAAATTATCTTACGTCTTGGTTTTAACTTGTTGTGGCTCAATGTTAAAACATTCTAAAAATAGAGAAAAAAGTTTAAAAAACTACTTCTGAAATACTCTATTTTTCTTATTTAAAAATTGCATTTATACGGCATGTTATTAAAGTATATGAACAAAGGACAAATACTCCTCATTTTTCTCCCAGATATGTGTTCTTTTTCTGAAAGTCAGTAAAATACGAGGTTTTGAGAAAGTCTAGGTAGCTTGTGTAATCTGTCAATAACTTTATGTTTTGCATTAATCTTCTCTTCTGTCTTCTCGTCTTAATAGCTGATCAGTGCGCTGATCATTTTGCCTAGGAATACTTTATTGCAAAAGGTGTATTTTAAGTGATGCAATTCCCTTTTCACCAGTGTTTCCATAGTGAATGGACTAGAAGACGGGGAGAGATCGGCCGACTTGGCACAGTTATTTTACATATAGCCAATTATCTCTTCAGGCTGAAGTGGAAAATTCACTGGAAAGACAGATATAAGTAGAAGCAGCTTAACCTGGAGAGTTTCATTTTTAGAAATACGTGCTCTTAACTGCATCTAATTTAGGAGTATGGATCCTGATACATTTCTCTCACTCATCCTCTGGGGTTTGGCTCCATAAGGGAGCCCTTCTTGGGTACTCAGTGTTGGCATCTAACATCTCTCCCTCCCTCCTAGATCCTTCCTGTCTGCATGTAATTACAGATACATGGAAGTCTCCTATTCTCACCATCCCGCTCCGAGGCAGACAAGACAGGCAGACAGACCTCCTCTCAGCTCAGTTTATTTTTATAGCTGCCAAATTCTCTAACCTTCCTACTTGTCCACATTAAAGTGGAGAAAACTACAACTTTTGCAGGATGGGTGCTTTAAAGAAAAGAATGGTACAGAGTGTTATACACTCATTTCAGAAATTAGCAAATATAGTTAATAAAAATAGAATATAAGAATCTCTCAGGACCTTCTGAGAAATAAACAGTGCTAATATTTTGGCTCTTACCTTTCTGGTCATATATGTATACATTGTATAAATGAAGCACCGTGTGCTTTGATGACCTGCATTTTTATTCCTTAATATATTATGAAAAATCCTTCCATATCTTTATTTTCTTCTCTAGTATCATTTTTGACGGCTGTATTTATGTATGAAAATATGCTTCTAAATAATCCCCAAGGATGGACATTTAGATTAACAATTTTTTTCAATTATCAAGTGTGCTTTGAAGAACATCCTTTTAAAGATATCTAAATATTTGTGTATCTAATGATTTCCTTAAGATAAATTTCCAGAATTTCTGGGTCAATGGTTATAAAATTTAAAAGTATGTTAATATCAGTGTAGTTACATTGTCCCAGGAAACTTGTAATAATTTACATGTCTGCCAGCCCAAAGCCAGCTTCCCTGTTCCCTCACAACATCGCATGCCATCTGGGTCTTAGGGGTTAAGTTCACTTTTCTATCTTCAGGCCTCATTTCCCCCCAGATCCTCCGGTAGCTTGCTTTAACGCGGTGGACTATGACTTTCTTCTGAAAACTTGAGCTTCTGGGGTGGTCTCCTCCACGTGAAGACCTTCTCTCATTTGCTCTGGTTCTGCTTGGTATCTTCACCCAAATATCCTGCTAATCTCTAATTCATTAGGTGCAAAGGAGAACTTCCTTTCCTAATCCATTTCTTTTCCTGTGCTGTTCTTATGTTTTTTTTTGTTTTTTGTTTTTTTTTAAGTAGAGAAGCACTGTCATCCTTCAAGTTAACCTAAAAGCCTGGGAATTTTTTGGACTCTCTTTCTCCTTCATTACCCTTGTGCTAATTTAGTAGTCAAGTCCTGGCAACCTTACCTCTAAAACTCTGTACTTCTTGCATCCATCCCTTTTTTTCTGATCTCATTGCTACTCCACTACTTCAGGCTTTCAGATATCTAGTATGGGAGATTATAATATACCTCAAACTAGCTTCCTCTCTCCCAGTCTCCTTTCCTACTAAATCTAGTTTTCATGTTAAACTCAACTACAGGACACTTCTGATTGTGTCACTCCTTGGCTCAGTAAAAGTCAGTGGCCAACATTGCTTGCTTGTTTGAACCCTCAGCTTGATATTCAAAATCCTCCACAGTCTAGCTGCAGTCTATTTCCAAAATTCAGTGGCATTGCAACTCTGGTCTAAAGCCATCCAGCCAGAGAAACAACTCACATTTTTGTCTGCCTGTCCTGTTCTTTTCATGCCTTTAGGACTTTGCTTCAGCTGTTCTTTTCCATAAATGCCCCTTTTAACAATTTTTATATGCCTTTAACATATCTATTCAAGGCCTAATTCAAATGCAATTTAGTCCTTGAATTCTTCTCTGACCTCCTCTTCACTTCCATCGAGAAGAAACATTTTTCCTCTGAATTTATAAGTGTATCTGTACCTAATATATTAGCTATAGTTGTCCATCTGTTATTTATGTACTTGTCTCACACCCTTCTCCCAAAACTCTTCACACACCTCCCCTTGATAGCTTTCTGAAGGCAGCACTTGGATCTCTTTTGGGACCAGTATAGTTGGTCTGATGCTCAGTAAATGTCACCATCTGTTTCTTTGCACAGTGTTTTCTACAAAATAGGTGAACAACTAATTTTCATTAAAAGAGTAGGAAATATAAAACTTTAAATGATGAATATAAGAAAGACTTAGAAATATTTCCTATTCTTTTTTTAAAATTTATTTTTTTTTTAACATCTTTATTGGGGTATAATTGCTTTACAATGGTGTGTTAGTTTCTGCTTTATAACAAAGTGAATCAGTTATACATATACATATGTTCCCATATCTCTTCCCTCTTGCGTCTCCCTCCCTCCCACCCTCCCTATCCCACCCCTCCAGGCGAAAGTCTTACAAAATGGACAAAACCAATTTGGTTATGCACAACCATTAATTTTTGCTATAGTTTTGCTCAGTAACATTAGCCCCCTGTGCTTAAAAGTGGGGTGTGAAGGGTATCCGTTGTCCTACTATCAGGGTTATAATGAAGGCAACTTTCAGACCAAACCTGCTGTGCATATTAGCAAGCAGGCTGAAAAAAAATTTCATGCAGCCTGTTTCATGAGCTTGGAAAGCCAAGGCTCTCTGTCCTTTTGAAGGACATGAAGGTTTTAGTTGCAGGAAATGCAGCAATATTCTAGAGCTGTACAATGCAGTGTGAAGGCTGCTGTGACTAGTCCAAGCTAAGATGTGCTATAAGTGTGAAATACACACTGAATTTCAAAGACAGTAAGAAAAAAGAATGTAAGATATCAGTAAAGTAAATTGAGTATATGTTGAAATGGCAATATTTTGATGTATTGGGTTAAATATTACTAAAATTATTTTTACCTCTTATTTTAAAGTGGCTACGAGAACATTTAAAATTATGTATATTTCTATTGGACAATGCTGTTTTAGAGAAAAGATTTAGTTAGACTTATAGACAGCATCGGGTAACTAGAATCCTCCCAGCTAATGGCTGAACACAGGGCCTTAAGGGATCTAGCCTCCTAGACTTGCTAGATTTTATTGTTTAATCGATGCTGGGACATGTCTATAAAATATTTTGGCCAATTCACATGCATTGAATAACACTAAATTCACCAGTGGGAGATTGTTTCTAATCTTCTAATTATGCCAGTTCTCAAGCCTCAGTAGAAGCACATTTCTCACATTCATTAAATTAATTAACAAAGGCTCTGGTGTTAATGGCGGCACAGATAATTGATGCCTTTTTAGTGGCCACCTCTGGAGTTTAGCCTTTCTAATTAAATTACAGCTCACCATCTCTGGAGTGTTTTCTTGGGTTGGGACAACTATGAGCCCCTAGAGTGGTTTGCACACTGGAATATGTGTGTCCCCTTGTGGCCAGCTTTTCCAGGTTGTTTAAGCAACTTGAGGAGGCATCTTAGGTACCGGCCTTCTGCTTTCCCACCTTTCCTTTCAGGATTCCCCTCCTGCAGTTTACAAGAGAAAGACACACCTCTCACCCTCCCCAAATCTTACTGTGCTGCATTAGTTTGAGGCACCAAACAAGGGGGCAGTTTCAAAATGTAAAGCAAAGAACACTTCCTTAAGAATTACTAAAATAGTCAGTGCCGGGGCTTCCCTGGTGGCACAGTGGTTGAGAGTCCACCTGCCAATGCAGGGGACACAGGTTTGTGCCCCGGTCCGGGAAGATCCCACATGATGCAGAGCGGCTGAGCCCGTGAGCCATGGCCGCTGAGCCTGCGCGTCCGGAGCCTGTGCTCCGCAACGGGAGAGGCCACAGCAATGAGAGAGGCCTGTGTACCGCAAAAAAAAATAAAAAAGAAGTCAGTGCCTTACTACATCTGAGGCAAGGCTTTGTATCCCCCTTCCGTCCGACCATCCATCCAACCATCTATCCACCCACCTACCTTAGAATGAGAATTCTAAAGTGAGCTTTTGCCCTGGAATACATATGAATGTGGTTTTAATTTTTTTTAGTTTTAAAAATTTTAATTAATTTATTTATTTGGCTGTACCTTGCTGCTTGCAGGATCCTAGCTCCCTGACTAGGGATTGAACCTGGGCCTTGGCAGTGAAAGCGCCGAGCCCTAACCTCCTAACCACTGGACCGCCAGGGAATTCCCTGAACATGGTTTTTATTTTATTTTAATTTTTTAAATTGTAGTTTCTTTATTATGGAATATTTAAAATCTGAACTCGGTTTTTAAATAGAAAACTAAAGTCAGACTTCCCATGTCAGAAATTATGTCTAATTTAGCTGATTAGTTTGACAGTGAGGACTAGTTTTGCCATTAAGGGAATAGAAGAGACATTTTCTATTAATCGAATGATCTAGATTTGCAGCTGCTTAACAATGTGCTGGGAGTTACATCTTTTTTTTTTTTTTTTTGCGGTACGCGGGCCTCTCACTGTTGTGGCCTCTCCCGTTGCAGAACACAGGCTCCGGACGCGCAGGCTCAGCGGCCGTGGCTTATGGGCCCAGCCGTTCCGCGGCATGTGGGATCTTCCCAGACCAGGGCACGAACCCGTGTCCCCTGCGTTGGCAGGCAGACTCTCAACCACTGTGCCACCAGGGAAGCCCTGTAGTAGAGTTTTAATGGTGGTATACATGTTCCTGAGACTTGTGTGTTTTCATAGGGGAAACGACTCCTAATTTCCCTGCCACATTTCCAGATTAAGATTTAAATTGACATTTGTTGCTAGGTTCTGCTAAAAGAATTTTTGATGTGCATTTGAGCTGGTGAAGTGAAAAAACAATTTAAACTAGTTTCCTTGAAGATTTTATCAGGCGGTATTGTTGATGTTTCTTGCTTCACTTCTCTTACCCATCACAGAAATAAAATTCCAAGCTGGGCAGCGGCCCTTGGATCTGTGTGAGCTTGTCAGAAGCGTTTTAAGAAGAGCAAAATATTTAGAGGAAGAATTTGGAAAATCAGCCTTAAGGGATTTAACACATTTTTCTTCTCCTAGTTCAGTCCCGTGTTTGTCCCCCTAATAGAGAAAGGTCATTTATGGGTAAGATTTACTAAGCCACGAAAGGCTTTTAGAAACGAAATGTTTTTTTTAAAAAATCCAAATCTAAAGAAAACACTTGTTTGGAATCCTGAAAGAATATATTTAGCATGTAAATTACACTTACTTAGTGCATATATAAATAATCCAGTTATATATAAATTTGTGTTGTCTGCTTACACATTTTTATTTTGGAAACATCAGAATAACTAATTGATTTGATAATGGAGAGTTGAACAAATTTGAGGCTTGAAATTTGGTATAAATTTCTAGGAGGGCAAAATGATCAATCAGAATAGTAGGATTTAGGATTTTAAGTCCTGCTATCACTTTGCTAGCAAATTCTTGCCTCCCTTAAACAGAGACCTGGACCAAGGTTGTTAGCATAATTTTTTGTGGTGTGGAGGGCAGTTCTGTACCAGTAAGTGTTCAGATTTGTTACATTTTAAAAATCTCATAATTGAAAAGCTGCAGGCTAATTCCTGTCTTTTACTGAATTCCTGTCTGGTAGAAGATAGGAGGGTGTGTGTGTGTGTGTGTGTGTGTGGGTGTGTGTGTGTGTGTGTGTGTGTGTGTGTGTGTCTGTCTGTCTGAGAAAAGGGAAATGTGAACTAAAGGCTTATTGAGATATAAATCCCTTTTTCCCCCTTTAACTGTACCAGGAAAATGAATAAAGCAGAGTGTTTATATATTTTGGAGTACTTTTGAAAAGTTTGAATGCCAGACAATTTATCTTTTACAAGCCAACACTTTATTTCATATCATTTCCTTAGACTCATATTCAGACTTTGACCCTAAGATAAAGACTATCATAGAAACATTACCTTCTAATTTTTATAAACATCTCTGTATGATGGGAATCTATTTTTAAAATTTGATCTCATTCTATATGTGATACAATTGAAGGTTCTTAGTTATCATTTGCTAAGGTGACAGGTACTCATTTCTTGGTTCACACTATCTCTAGAGAGGAACCCAGTATTAGATATTTTAATATGTTTTTGAAAATAAGAAGGTTAAATGCTTGGAAAAGAGGTTAAGAAAAAATAAAATGCAGAAATATAGAAAAATGAATATAAAATGTAAAATAAAATTTAGTTTTCAAAATTTCCCCCATTTTATGGTAAAACTTATTAAATTGTATGAATTTTACAGAATTAGGAGAATTTAATATTTATGACCTTTATATATATTTTTGTTCATAGCAAAATTATTGGATTTTCCAAGTACTCTGAAGACTGATATTTAATATTAAATTCATATTGGTGGGGCTACTATAGCACTCTGCAGGTTGATGTGTCTTCCTGCTTTATATACTACATGTAATCTCAGCTCTGTCTCTCTCGGGTGTGATGGTCAAGGCTGAGACATTCAGAGTGTGTCAACAAATCCTCTTGGTTAATAAATGGCTTATATGTGGCATTGATCAGATGGTAGAAAGCCTGAAATCGAGGCTGATGCTGACTGTCTTGTCCTTTCTGGAAGGAAGGCCACCTCTTAGCACAATTAGCAACATGAATTTTCTTAGAGAGCCGTTTTGTTTTTCATCCACTTGCCCCCTTTGTGTCTCAGAGTCAGTCTCCAGTTACCTTTATGGATCTGTAGAAGTGTACTCTTTTCTGACGCTGCTGCTATATTTATTCCAGGAGTGACCTTTTAATTACAAACTCTCCTTCCCGAACAGAGTAAGGCCCAAAGATACCACTAACTTAGTGAAGTAGTGGGTCAACGTCTAATTATGCTATTAGGGATGAGTGAGGAGGTCTGGGTTGAAGGCAGCCCTTTGAAACTGATGCGTTGAGGGCAGAACACACTTGAGCCTTCTCTCTTATTATTTTGCTGTTATCACGTGGGAAGCAGCTTGGCAGTATGCACGGTAGTGGAACAAGCAGCGTGTATATATACAGACAGAACCACAGCTTTCTGCGCCGTTCCAAATATGCCTTACGTAGCTTTCAGAACTACTCAGGGACTGTTAACATGCTGCTTTGTAGGATTTAAGCCAACAATGACTCTGCTAGTTTTAACAGAGAATTGGGGAGCAGTTGAAGAGGATATGATTAGAAGTAACAGAAAGGGTAATATGGATATTTATCTGCCTTGTTCACATATATACTATAATAATAATTATGACTAGAACAACAACAAAGAGCTCAATGCCAGCTCCTTCCCAAGTGTTTTCCACTTAAATCCGCAAATCCCCGCAATGCCCTTGTAAGTGTTACTTATTCCCCTTTTACATGGCTTCCTTATACCTAACTAAGTCACTCTGCCCATCTCCAAGAAGTTCAGGATGCTTTAGTTTCGTAAGGTCAGTTTTTATTTGTGTGGCCTGGAAAATGAATTTGTAATCCAGACCAAAGTTGGTCATTTTTTAAAAAAAAACAACTCTGATTTCTCGGCTTGTAAAATGTGTAGATTGCTTTTATAGATCGTTAAAACTTTGTCCTGTCAGTCTTACTACAGGAAAACGGGTTATGGAATTGGCTATAAACCTTATAGTAGTGTTTGTTTTGGAGGGTGTAGGACTTGTATGAAAAGGAGGGAAATCACGAGTTTCTTAGTTGCTAAAGGATAGCTTTGATTTTTGTGTTGAATGTTCTACAGCATTTTTATCATGCTGAAACTGCACTTAAACAAAATGCAACAGAAAGTATCGCATATAATACTTTGAAACTAAAGTCCTGATTCTTTCCTCACGGATGTGGGTTTAATGGCTGGTGGTAATATGCCGAGGTGTGGAGTGAGAAGGCCAGCTTCCTGGGAAGGTGCCCGGGTCTCCCTCTGCTACAGGCATTCGTTAGCAGGCTCCGTACATGCTGAACTCGTCAGCCATCCCTTCTTCATTAGCTGTGGATCATTGGGCCTCATGAACTCTACTAATAGACAATTTAAAACTCTCCAGGATGGAGATAATCTTATTTAGCACCCTGAGTAAAGGTACACGCTCTCATACGTTTCCCTCTCTCTCCTTTTCCCTCCCACAGATGAACACAATGACGTGCAGAAGAAAACTTTTACCAAATGGATAAATGCTCGATTTTCAAAGGTAACAGAGTATTTCAAAAACTTTGATGATTCAGATGTCTCATTCTGGTTGATGGAGTTTGGTTGGAGGTGCAGTGAGTTTTCCCCATGAAATGTTGACCTAACAGAAATCTTCTGAGTGTGCAGATACGTTTATTTTTCCTTTATTCTCTCTATAATATGTTTAAATGGAAATTCTGGTGTAAACAGTTCATGGTACAAACATTCATGGTGTAAACAGCTCTTTATTTTTACCTACCATTCTCTAGATACCAAGGTGACAGTGTGCTGCTTTGGACTCTGTGAATTCTTGGTACATTTAGGAAATAATATCTCATGGGGGAAATTTCGTGTTAACTGAGCTAAAAAGATGATGATTTCATTTTTGCCTGGTTAAAAGCAAGTTGGTATCATTCAGGTGGCCTTTCTGCCTCATGTAGAAATGTTTAGGGATTGTCATACTCACGGCTCATAATGCTT
This sequence comes from Aethalodelphis obliquidens, assembly GCF_003676395.1. NCBI lineage: Eukaryota > Metazoa > Chordata > Mammalia > Artiodactyla > Delphinidae > Aethalodelphis > Aethalodelphis obliquidens. The sequence continues at coordinate 20,262,266 of NW_020837947.1, read as the reverse complement.
ATCTGCCCTGGGTTTCTTTTTTTGTGAACTTCCTCACTTATTTCCCCCAAATCTGTTCTATCTCAGCATTTCTAACCCACCTGGAACATAATCAATGTTTTGATCAACATTTTTTAGGGACAGAGAATCCTGAAGAGAGAAATTGATAGTGCTATTTTTAAACTTGTTCTGATATAATTATCCACTGGTTATTGGAGTTGGAATTTTGTCCTCTAAATCTGAGACGGGAGGAGAATTTTCAGGTTAATGGATTATAGAACTACACTATAGCAAGATAAAATAAAGAGAGACCCGTTATGGGGCTTTAAATTCAAACATTTCGTATTTTTCTATTTGAGAAGGTTGCAAAGGCCAGGAAAATAAACATTGGTATTTCTCTGAGGCAAAATGAGAATGTTTTAGGATTGCTTTGAGTAACAGTGCAGTTTAAAAATTGTTCCACATCCCACTATTTACAATTGGTTATCTGATTGCAATGTATTTTTAGGTTTTGCAAGTTTTTGTTGAGGGCTATTTTATCTTGCTTCTGAGAATGTAAGGAATGTGAAAACTGCCTGACTTTGACAGAGGGTCAAGAAGAAGAATTACTCTCTTAATTGGTGGTTTTATGTGTAGGATTATTCCAAAGCAGACATAGGTGTTTTTTGGTAAATTTTTATTTGTTTTGTTCAAGAGGCACAGGTAACATCTGGGTGCTTTAGATTCAACATTATTGAAAACTTTTTGAAGTATCTATCTTCGTGTGACCAGATTATGGGCAACATAATTTTAGGAACTAAAAGGGTCTGGACATGAGATATTTTATCCCAAGGGTTTCATGAGTGCTCAGTTGTGTAAGATTATCCATCCTGACTATTACTGAGGATAATATGGTCATTTTCTAGGTAGAGCAAGTTAAGCAGACCTAGTTTTTAGAGCTTATTTGAGTCATTGGGGAAGAATTACCTTAGAACTGATTTTGAAGACCGATTTGAAAGCTTCATAGTCTTGGTAGACCTACATTTAGGGAACATTTGAAACTAGGTGAATTACTTTTGTTCCTGTTCTGTGAGACAAGAGAGAGGTAGACAGTATGATAGGACACAAAAAGGGGAAAAGTAGGAGAATAGAGATTTTTAGACAATTGAGATTTTAGACAATTGAGAAAGAATAATTGAAAATGTTTAACCTTATCATTATTGCCATGAATTTGGCTCAGACAAGACATTACCTTGACAGCACGTGATAGACTTTTGAACTGGGGCATCGCCCAGCAGATCCACGTCATCTCCAGGTCCACAGCCATTATTGATACATGCAAAGTTAGAACCTTGAACTCAGTGCTGCCCAGGTGCTCCTTCACTCTGAGCTTTAAAAATATCCTCACTGTAGTTATTGTCCTGTGACTTCTTTTCCACCGAACGGTTCTCAGTATCTGTTGACCATTTGGGTCCTGTACCCAACCGAATTCTCTCAAGAAGTATCTCAATATTTGTCACGGGTCATTGATAGCTTTAAAAAGACCTGAACACAAAGTCCAGTAGTACTAGAATAGTTTATTTAGTGAACTTGATATTTAAATTTATACATTTATAATGTATATGTTATTTTGTAATATTTAAATGAGGTCTTTAAGTCCCATGTAAATTCTTTGCCCCAGGAAGCTTGTAATTATTACCAAGACAATGAAAAGACCAGGTAATGTTATCATTTTTAGTAACAGGTCCAGTTATGTAAACTGACGTGGAAGCTAAAAGCTTGTTGTTGTTGTTGTTTTTCAAGAACAGTTTTTATTAAGGCCACTATTAGATTTTTTTTCAAGAACAATTTTTTATTAAGGCCACTGTTAAAAGCTTGTTTTGTTTGGAGAAAAATGTCAAAGTAGAGCTGACCCTGGAAACATTTCCTTTCAGATTACTTCTAGTAAGAAATCAAAGTCTAGAAGGAAATTAGGATGGGTCTAGAACACATTTATCAAAGGAATTAGGACTATTTGGATATATAAAAAAAGGAGAGCTCATAGCAGTCACACTAAACTTCAGCCACTTTTTTTCCTTTCCTCTGGCTGTTTTAATTCCGTAAGTCTGGCTGTTTCCATGCTGGTGATTGGGAAAGGGAATAATAGTTCTAAAACTGGGAGATTTCCATAAACTCCCCACAGACTCTTCCTGAGTTGGGATAAGGTTGTATTTGGGCATGGTGTCAGTAAGTAATCCAGAGGCTAGCAAGAGAAAAAAAAATCCTATTGAGGGGAACAGATTTTATTTCATTTCTTTTTTATCCATGGCCTTTGGTATATTTTGATGGACTTTAAAATATAATTATTGACTGCGTCCGCTTCTTCTGTGCAGTATGAGTCCCTCTACAGAGCAATAGTGCCCCTGTGCTGAGAAATCCAAACAGCCCCTGATGGCATCTTCTGCCATTTAGGAATTTGTTTTAAAATCCTCCCCTGGACATCTCCTTCTTGAGGCACCCCACCCCCCACCCCCCGCCCCCAGCCAAAGTCTCAAGTGCCAAATCTTGTTGAATCTAGAGCCATATACATTCAACATTAACACTGTCCATTTTTCTCCATCTTTTCTGACACCCCCGTTTGCCAAGTCATTATTATCTGAGTTAGGAATAACTGCGAAAGACTTTACAATGAGCAGAAAAATTAGTGGGAGTCCTGTCAGCTCAGCCATCTGGGTTATCTGCTTTCCATCATCTTTGAGCTACTGTACAACTCAGTGAGTTGTAGAAAAAGATAGTAATGCAAATGATTCTTTATCCATAAAAATGCAAAGTAGCTGGAATGCAATTGATTATTTCCCCTTGGATAGACTTGTTTTTGCATCTGTTGTAAATTTATTTCAACTTTCCTTTATTGCATACAAACATGTGGTTTTTTTTTTTTTTTTTTTTGGGCGGTACGCGGGCCTCTCACTGTTGTGGCCTCTCCCGTTGCGGAGCACAGGCTCCGGACACGCAGGCTCAGCGGCCATGGCTCACCGGCCCAGCCGCTCCGCGGCATGTGGGATCCTCCCAGACCAGGGCACGAACCCATGTCCCCTGCATTGGCAGGCAGACTGTCAACCACTGTGCTACCAGGGAAGCCCGATGCTCTATATTCTTAAAGTGTTAGCTTTTGAAGCACTTATCATAATTGTCCTTTAAATAATTGCATCTCAAAATATTTATCTCTTCTTTCCTAGACAGTGGTATGCTCCATGGGTGCAGGGCTTCTGGCATTTAGTAAGCACCCAGTGAGTGTTTGTAGGCTTAATAAATAAATGAATGGCAGTGACAGAAACATACATTTAAATACCTAATACAGTATATATCCATAGACCGGTTGGAAGTGGTTGTATTGGAATTAGATGGGAGTAGAGTGTGGAATTGAGTGCAAAATGGCATAAATTGTGTTATTTCATGGAAACGAATGCATCGGGGCTTTTGCTCCATTTATTCACAAAAACAAATCCAGCGATGCAAAGTTTCTGCATTTACCTGGTGTCTTGGAGATGTGCTGGAGAGATTGTTAAATCATCATTTGGATTTAATACATATGATTCTCTTATTTATGGGATAGGATTCTTCAAATAGGATCCATCTACTAAATTCATGGTGATGAAAAGTGAGATTTAAAACCAGCTCAATTCATTTCTCTATAAGGGATTTGGTAAACAGCTTGAGAATACTGAATAATATTTTGATAGCTAAGATAGCATTCACTATAAATATATATTCTTTTTTGCTGACACTTCCTTGTTACTATGTCACAGAATACACACCACTGTGGAGTCTGGGTATCCTGAGAAGTAACACAGTGTAGAATAACTTATGATTGTTGGGTTTTGAGAAGTTATGAAGAGCTCGGGAGAAAATGATTATCTAAAGGAGATCAGAATTAGGAAATTAAATACTTATTCCTGGATATGCTGCTCATTTATTTGTGACCTTGGGCAAATTACTAGCCGATTTTTTTCAGGTCACTTGATTTTTATTCCTTTAGCTATAAAACACACTTGAGCGTAATAGCTTGCCTCATGTTGCTAAGAAATATTGAGGCATTATTGTGAAACATTATAGGAGATTATAATTACTTAGGAATGCTAAATTAAAACTCTATCAGGGACCACCCCCTCCCAAACTTGTGGTAATCCCTGATCCATGCTATTCATATATTTTAAACCAGAAGCAGAAAAAAGCATTGGCTCATTAAGCCCACTTCATTCCACTGTCTGGTGGGTAAAGGTTGAGGGTTCTGTTCACTCTGAGTCTAAGAGCCTCATTTGTTAGTGAGCTGTTTTCCCAAGGGAGGCAGTGAAGGCCTCACGGTCCCAGTGTTGGGAAATTTGTTCTGACTTTGAGCCTGCATTTTCTCTGGCTGACTTGCAGAGCTACTCATCTGTCAGAGCAGAGACGTACACATTGCAGAAGCACTTTTATCAGTTTGCTGAGGTGGTTGTCAAAGGAAGTTTGAAAATAAAGGTTAGGTAGAGAACAGGCCAACTTAAAAATGCTGAACTTCACTTCGGGCAGATTTCTGCTTTTTCTTTTTCGAAGACAAAGATGAGCCAAGTTTTCATTTAGTTACTATTCCACACTTGAACTTTAAATTGATAGGACTTAAGAGGACATCTGTGAAGCATGTTTTACACGTTTCGGTGTGAAGAGTGATTCCAGTGTGTTCCATTTGAGACAGTGGGACATTGCTTTCAGTGTCCGGTTGTTTGCAACTTTGTTCATGTGGGAAGTGGTTGGCCACAAAAATAGACGTGGGAAAGGATGTGTAGGTGGGTGCAACAGAAGCAGTCTGTAGATGTTTAGTCCTCTTTTTAATATCGTGAAGGAGACTGTACAGGCTTCCTTGTGTGATGATAAATAACAGCTATAGTAGAGATTTGAGCTGGAGTTACACACTGGGTCTACGATTGATTTATTTTCATGAATATGTGTATGACGACTCAGCTCATTGTTTTAGGGGGCCATAAATATTCAAGTGGTTCCTTAAGTTTCAGTTTATGTCTGTTCACCAGTACCCCTAAAGCAAAGAATAAAATGCATTTCATATTCCTAAACAGCTTCCAGACATGTTTTAGCTATATTATGTAAATATGTTTGGGTTTTTTTTTGCTGTTGTTTGTTTTCATTCAGTTTGTTTTGCTTCCAAACATTACACTTGTAGAGTGACTTTCACCTAGTTACTGTGGTTAAATTAAAGAAACTATACATAAATATTATTTAACATGCTGTGTTTGTACATATTGAGGACTTAATAAATGATTTTGATTGAGCCTATTAGTATTTGTAATCGTTAAAACAAATTTGGAAATTTGGTAGTATATGCTGTGTCTTTGTAATTGATGATCAATTTTGGTATTGATCTGCTGAGAAGAAATTCCTTTTCACCCTTCACCTAGAGAGGGGAGAGCAGAGCCACCTACCTTGTGCTTTTGCATTCAGCCCATGTGACCCCACCATCTCCACCTTCAGAGGTGGGCTCTTATTGGTGCGTGGATGAGTAGGTCTAGGTCACCGTGGGCCAGTGAGTTATAAAGAGAGGATTGTTGAAGAGGTGGTGGTTTTGGGGGAAAGAAGCTCTTTCTGTTAAAGAGGACTAGGAGACCCTGGGACCATTTTCAACTGTACTTTTGCCTTAGGAAGCTTTTAGCTCCAAGGGCTACTGGTAGGTACCCTCCAAGCATGGCTAATCATGAGGGGAGCCAGACTGGGTGGGAAGTGGAGGTATCTGACACTGTTATTTTTATTTTTATAATCTGTTGGGAAAATAAAAAAATCCTCTCACAAAAGATCTTTATTCAACGTAAAAAACACTTTGTTATTGAATACTCATATCAGATGAGGTGCATGCAGGCAGTTGGTAGAAGACCAGAAAGTCTGGACAGAATTTCACACAAACATACAGTAAAGTAGAATAAAGAACAACGAGAGGGGGCTTCCCTGGTGGCGCAGTGGTTGAGAGTCCACCTGCCGATATAGGGGACACGGGTTCGTGCCCCGGTCTGGGAAGATCCCACATACCGCGGAGCGGCTGGGCCCATGAGCCATGGCTGCTGAGCCTGCGCGTCCGGAGCCTTTGCTCCGCAACGGGAGAGGCCACAACGGTGAGAGGCCCGCGTACCGCAAAAAAAAAAAAAGAACAAGTGTGTACCTCCTGGAGAGACAAATGGATTGTCCTCGTGCTGGTCTCCTGTCAACCTCCAGAGAGACTTTTGAGTTAATTTTGAGGTCTTTGTTATTTTGTTTTGGAAAGTTGGAGATGGGTTTATCTACTTCCTGACCAAAAAATTGGGCCTATTATGTTTTTAAGGAGACACCCTAAGGAGAAGGAAGGGACAAGGCAGCTGCCTCTCCTTTATTAAACAAAGGAAATGTTCTCTCTTCCTTTACATTATCATTATCAATGCCCTAACTAATGCCACACCCTGGTCCCATGGAAGCCTATCTTTTGAGGAGCTGCATTCTTCAAACATTTCCAGTGCTTTGCCAGTTGTACAGATATGGAATGAGCTGTATTGTTTGTTGAGTCGGCCTGCAGACCTTGCCTGATGGGCATATGGAGTTGGGGTTTATTCAGCCTGCAGACCTCGCCTGGTTATTTGCCCATGGAGTGTGCAAGTGGCCCTGCCCCTGGCCGCCAGGCGTGGGAGCCCACATGTGGTTCCTTATCATCCCAGTTTTCTCAGCACTATCTCGGTTACTTTGCTTACCAAAATCAAGGTAAAAATTCTGTTACATGCTGTTTGACTTTTGATTCTCTGAAAGATATTTGATTTAGCTTGTGTTTTATAGTTTTTTGTAATTTCTAAGGTAAATGCACCTTCATTGCTTTGATTCCATTGTAAGCACTGCATAAATCCCTGCTGTGTAGTTACTATGACACGAGTAGGATTACCTGAGCCATCTGTTTCTCCAGTCTCTCTCTCCCTTTTCTTCTTTTCCCCCCTCTTTCCAAACAAGCTTCTAAGCGGAATCTTGTTCGGTTCTTAAGAACTTGTGCTGAGCACCATGAATTCATAAAGAGAATGGCTGAGAGCCATGCACTTACGAATTCGTTAAGCGACTGTGGCACATTTTGCTGGTTTTCGTTTGTCAAGGTGCTTAACGACCTCCTTGGGCATTTTATTGCACTCATTTTGCTTTTCAGTCGAAAGCAATGCTGCTTTCACTCTTTCACCATGGGGCTGAATCATAAAGTAGACATTGAAGATTATGCATTCTTCATTTCATCCATTAAGCTATATGTGTCGTAACTGTGATGAACCTAATTTCATCAGTTTGCTTAATTTTAACTAGAGATACCACTTTTTAAACAATCTATATTTATTTTATACAGTAATACACATTACAAAAATTAGATAATAGAAGAAATCCAAAGAGACTTTTTTTTTTTTTTTTTTGGTGGTACGCGGGCCTCTCACTGTTGTGGCCTCTCCTGTTGCGGAGCACAGGCTCTGGACGCCCAGGCTCAGCGGCCATGGCTCACAGGCCCAGCCGCTCCGCGGCATGTGGGATTTTCCCGGACCGGGGCACGAACCCGTGTCCCGTCCATCAGCAGGCGGACTCTCGACCACTGCGCCACCAGGGAAGCCCCAAAGAGACTTTTTAAAACCACTTGTAATTCCATCATCAAGAGAAAAAGTACATTTCTGTTGTAAAATACTTAAAAGAAATCCATTTACACATAAACATAACCGAAATGACATTGTACCTAGTGCTCACTGATACATTATTGGTTTTTAAGAAAATGAAAAATTACAAGAGCTACATTTTTATTAGTGCTGAGATTTGGGATTCATAAATTAAAGATTCTGGTTTTTAAAATATTAAAAGAAATATTAAATTAAATCATTCACTTCTTTTTGAGTTTTTAAAATAACCAACTCCTTGCAAAAAAAATCACTCAAAAAAAAAGAGGGAGACTATAAAACTTACAATATGTTATCACATGCTGGAGCATCATTTTAAAATTGATTGGGGTGTCAGATTGACTTGAGAAGAATGCAAAAACATTATGGTATAAACACTATGTATGTGTATATATATATATATATGTATGCCATATAAATCCATGTGTATGATACAGAATTAGACACACACACAGACACATACATACCCACACATGCGGTAAACAGTGGGGATATTAACTGAATTGAATAGACTGCCTCAAATCCTGTTTTGAAAATAGGAAGAGTATAAATAAATGACAGAGTAATCAAACAGTGTGAAAGGGCTCAAATTTATTATTTGTAAGATACCATCATCAGACATGGTAGTGGTGAAAGCATCTAAAAACTGTTATCTTTTCACTCTTCTCCATATTATACACAGTTAATAACTTCATTATTTATAATGGGATTAGGTAAATCACAGGATAGACTCTGTACTATATTTCTTATTTGGTGCAAATTTGGCAGAATCAAGGTAGCTCATAAATCCCTTTTGCTGTGCTCCCCATGCTTGTTGGTACAGATTTGGTTTACTCTGTTTAGATTCTGAGTGCCACGAAGGCACAGACTGCGCTTGTCCTCCCTCACTTGGTTAGTGTCAGCAGGGCACACCACATAAAGGAGGCCGTCTTCTGAACCCAAAATCCAAGCCCCACTTCTACTTCTGGTTTGTTTGTTGTCTCTACAAAGCATTAACATTTCACCCTTGTAAGGACTGCGAACTGCACTTCCTAAATTTTGCTTTCTTATTCAATCTTTCATAGACTTTTTTTTTCCATTACTACTACTACTGCTGCTGAAAAACTTGACCTACGATGGAAATAATTATGATTTGCGAGTATTGAAGAAAGGGGAGAATAATTCAGTATTAGATTATTAGATTAGAGAGAGGGCGGAGAGCAGATCACATGGGATCTCTTATTTGGAGTTTGAATTGTATTTCTCCGTGATGGGAGTCCATTAGGTTAAAGCAGAGACATGACACGATGTGATCTGCACCTTGAAATTAGAGTTATTCTGACTCTTATGCAGAAGTAAAGAGGTTGGTTGGCCTGGTATTGGAGATGTGCATGAGAGTGGGGCCACTAAGGAGTAGTGGTCACCTTCGGAATGTGTTTTCGGAGGTAGAAATGACAGGGTTGGTATGGATTAGACATGAGGAATGAGTGAAAGGAGAAGAATCTGGTGTGACTCCTTTGTTTTTTCGGACTGCGCAAGTATAATGACTCTGCTGGTATTTTGCAATCAATCGTATTCCCTAGTCTGTGGGTGGTGGTGGTGGTGGTGGTGGTGGTGTGTCTGTCCTTTCCACAGAGTTTCTCAGTTCCTCAGAGGACTCACTGTTGACTGATCTTGTATTTCCCTGTATGTAGTTACGCCCTATGAGAGAGATTACCAGTCATCCTAGGATCCAGTATGCCTGTAGACAAGATTTGTTGATCCGGCACAGTGTTTTAGGACATTACAAATATCAGGAGATTATACACATAAATTCAGATTTCCAGCTCTTTTGAGAAACCAGAAGTCCTACCAACAGTGGGCTGGGATTCTCAAATGGCCGCTGCTGGCTGAAACTGAGCACTGGCTCTTTCAGCCTTTAGGGCTGGCTGATTCACCAGGTCTGATGGACCCATCAGGTTGGCCGCATTCAACTGAACCATCACGTATCCATGATTGTATCTGCAGCCCTTGCCTTCCCTCAGACCCCGGCTTATCCCTCCTGCATTGTGATGACAGTTTGCTTCTGTCCTCTGACATTTTCGATTCAGGAGCTTCAGTGTCTCAGCTGTATTAACGCTGGTCCCTGTTGGAGTCAAAATGGTGTTAGAACTGGTGTTAAGAGAGTTCAAAGAAGTACAGGGGACCAGGGGATGAGAGGAGGCAGCCAAAGCAAGTCACCTGTGACATCTGTTGTTTGGATTCCTATCATGTGGCCTTTGAAATTTTTTTTTAAGGTTAAATGCGACGCAAGGCTTATCTGTCTTCCAAGTTCAAGATTATTCATTTGTACTATTTTGTGTTTATTGGAAAACTGTGGAAACCCTTGCTTGTAAATGGGGAGGGTGACCTGAACTTGGTGTTTCTGCAGGGCCAGGCACAAAGGAGGTATTCACCAAATATTTGTCCAGTTGAATTATTAAACTGTATTCTGTCTGTCAGAGAAGTTTCTGCAAATAAGTCTTCGCAAAGAATCAAAAATCTAAATAAGACTTTAACCGTCAGGCTGAATCAGGTCTTATTTTTATTAAACGATGACTTCTGACATTTCCCATCTGTTTCCCAGGGTGGATCCTATGTTTAGAGCCTGTGATTCAGAAGTACCAGAGATGCTTTAAAGCCATAAGCTTGGAAAAAAATTTCATTCTGAGTTCATTTAAATGTGGTATATATCTTGCTGCCCTCTTTGGGAAGTCATTAAATATACCTCCTCCGCCGCACCACTGATTAACTGTTTCCTTCCCTATATGTCATGACCCTGTGACCTCATAGTTTTAGTAGCAGTTTAGTGTGGACTTTGAGAACCTGGATTTGGAGTCAGATCTTGTGGTATCACATCCTAGTTCTGCCTCTCGCTCGTCATGTCACCTCTGTGTCTCAGTTTTCTTACCTTAAAGTTCTATCATAAAGAAACAAAGAATGCATCTAAATCCCTTAGAGCATATCTGATACATAGTAAGTCATGCCATTATTATGTCTAGGGACATTTCATGTTTCCGTTGTCTGTTTTTGTATGGCCCACGAGCTAAGAATGGTTTTCACATTTTTAGGTGGTTGCAAAAAGTCAAAAAAAGAAGAATATTTCATGACATGTGGACATTATATGAAATTCAGATTTCCACGTCTACAAATCATGTTTTGTTGGAACACAGTCACCATTCCCATCGGCTCATCCGTTTATACATTGTCTGGGCTGCTTTCACATCTTGACAACAGGGTTGAGAAGTTTCGATAGAGACCACCTGGCCAGCAAAGCCTAAACTAAGTACTATCTGGAACTTTACGAAAGACATTTTCTGACCTCCGTTGTAAGGCACAAAGCACTGAATCACCATACTTATAGGTGTTACTCTCCTAGGTGGTAGTTGGAACGGGCTCTTTGGTATAGTTTGGTTCTTTCCATCTGCCTATGGGACGTTCCTAAATTGCATTTGTCAGGAATAGGTAGTATTTTGTAGTGATTGACTATGTGTGTGGCGAGTGTGGGTGTGTGTTTTATATGTATGTTTTGAACCACAGTTTTGGATTTGTAAGAGCCCTGGTACCTTCCTTCATTGTCCAGTGAAGAGATCCATGGGCTGTATATTCCCTCCTGCAGGTGTACGTGGCTCTTCTGAAGGTACCAGATGGGAGTACACGCCAACCATGCCATCACTGGGGGTGGGGTGGCGGAGTGTTAGGAGAATAGGCACACAGCACAAAACTTATTTCTTACTGATCGCCATCAATATTTATCTGAAATTTGGAAAAAGAATAAAGAAATTGCATTGCTGTTACTGTCATTTTATTTTTTTTAAAGACTATAAAGGCATTGGTTTCCCTAGTATAAGTGATTGACTTCTAGAAGGACAGAACTGTGTCTCAGTTCCCTTTGTTTCAAGAGAATGCTTCACAAGGAGTCTTTCTCAAGATTTGTTCCTCAATAAACAAATGAATGACCTGGACAAGAGAGAGGAAAAGAGTGTGTCATGTGGAAAAATTAATGCTGCCTCTTAAATGAATGCCTCCCACTTTACCACTGAGCAGCAGTGGAGCCTAGGGAGGAATCCATTGGGTTTACTGTTGAGTTATGCTGGTCTCACAGTGCATACCTAAAGCACAGGTGTGCTCTTGTATCATCATGTTCATTAGTTTCAAATGGGATATATCCCTACAGGTCATCATATTAGTGAATTCGGGACTTGGAAGAACTTTCTCTATGAAGTGACACTTACATGTACTCAGGTTCAGAATCTGCTTTTCCGTTCCTGCCTAAGATGAAGTGCTTATTTGTTTTACCCATTCTTTCATCTACTGTTGAAATTTTATGGCACTTTTATGACAGTAGGAAACATTACTACTGTAATGATATGATAATGTACTGAATGATAATATCAACCATTTACTGAACATCTGTCATCTTAGTGTTTAACAGATGAGCCAATAGATGTAGAAAGGCCACTTTTCTAAAGTTACACGGCTGGTAGGAGGCTTGTCTACAATGAGGTCATCAGTGGGCGTACATAACTATTTGTAAGATGGACTAATATTTATATTTACTTTATTTTAGTCTATGCTGATTTGTGTTACTTTGTTTCTTTTTTGGAAAACGGATACTGTAGTGGATTTGAGAAGGGTTAAATGCCGCCCAGACATTATTTAGCTGCCCTTGTCATCAGTAATTCCTAAGGTCCTTTCTGTGCCTAGATATCCCTATTTGTTTCTCCCATGAACTTTACCTATGTTGTTGTCTCTTTGCTCTGAGATCAGAGTTGTTCACGTCTTCCTGAAAGGGAATCTGGGTATTTGGTGGCTAGTTTGCTGAAGTGTACTTGGGTGGGTTTTGAGAGGAGGAAGGTAAGAGGTAGCAGATGATCAGGGCTACTTCTGCCCGTTGCTTTTACTGAGAGCAGGTAGGAAATCTTTAATGTGCAAAAAACTTCCCTGCTCTGCCTCTTGAAGTATTGCCTCTGGATCTGGTCTCCTGCATCACTCAAATCTGTTTATCATTGTGATCGATGGAGATAATCCATGTATCTCTGACATCGTCACTGCTCACACAGTGGCAGCTGGAAATAGAAAAGCAGCTTTGTTTCAGATATAAATAAGTCATAGTTTATTCTTTACTGATTCTAAGGTGAAGACTTTACCATACTTCCTCTCATTTAGAGTATATGAACTATGGAAAAGCCACATGATAGAAATCACTAGTTTACTATACATTACACATAATTAAAAATGTAAGAAATCAGGAAGAGAGGAAAAAAGGGAAAATGCCAAGTTTTAGGAAACTTTAGGATGGCTTCCTTCCTCCCTCTCACCCATTTCAAGCTCAGAGTAAAATTTGGTTTCGTGTGACTTTATATATATGCTTTAAAGTGAAGAATAAAGAATATACAATAATTATTGGTTATAAAATATCTTTATTATCGACAGGAAGTAAAACTGTTAATCTCTGGGCATTTCATATTAGAAGGGAATAATTTGATTCAACATAATCGTACAACATTTATTACACTGTGCTTTATAGCTATCTGGACATTTTCACGTAATATTCTTTATTTGATCTTTACAATACCTGTGATTTAGAAAAAGGTAAACAGTAGTAAGTAGCTGATTTAGGTTCACCAGTTAGTTAACGGTCAGACAGATTAAAACTGAGGCATCCTGATTTTCTGTGCAGTGATCGTCCTTTGCATACAACCATGATATCACACACAGACAGGCAAGGTGTGCCTGTGAATGGGGTAGGATTTTCTGGCATGGACGCTAGAATATGTTTATCAGGGGAAGTTGATGCTGTTTATTAGTCAGAAGCAAGAGTTCAGAAATTCTATAGGTTTTGTCATTCAAAATACAGCATGGATACTGGATTTAGACACAGAGCCAAAAGTGTCCTAATCATTCAGAAATTGGGACCTAGAAATACAGACCTAGTGCCTGAGAGCTGAAATTGAAGTGGAGAGCTGAAATTGATGATGACGTGACCTGCTTCCATAATGGAAATACCAAAAGCCATGCTTATCCTGTGAATGTAAAGTGCAGAGCTGGAATAAGAATCTGCACACTTTTCTTTGGCCTCTGGAGGCCTCTTTGGCCTCCAGGTGCTGTATGCTCATGTATATTTTTAACACATCTTCTCTCTCAGGAATACAATGGACCCTCGAACAACACAGGGGATTAGGGGTGCTGACTCTGTAGAACTGAAAATCTATGAATAATTTAGTCAGCTCCCTCCTATCCCAGTTCCACCTCAGCGGTTTCAACCAACCACGGATCATGTAATACCCTAGTGTTTACTACTGAAAAAAAATCCATCTGTAAGTGGACCTGCACAGTTCAGACCCATGTTGTTCAAGGGTCAACTGTACATACAAGGCATATTGACATTAATCACAGTTTTATTTGCTCCCTTTCTAAGAAATAATGCAGTTTATCTATTTCAGCTCAAAACATTTGTTATAGATTTCAAAGTTCTTTGTACTTCTTTCCATACAAGGCAAACTTGTATAGTCTGCTGATCATCCAGACTTTTAGCTGGAAGAAATGAAACTATTCATTTATTTTCCACTTATGTATGAAATTTCTGCTGCTGAAATTGTGCTTTTTCTTTTATAGAGTGGAAAACCACCCATCAGTGATATGTTCACAGACCTCAAAGATGGAAGGAAGCTACTGGATCTTCTAGAAGGCCTCACAGGAACCTCACTGGTGAGGGATGCCATGTTCAAGAACCAGGCTAACGGCATATCTCTCATCGTTACTGATACTTGAAGTCCCTCTTGGGGGTCCTTACAATGTAAAGGCTGAAATAGGAACGTTAAAAAGGGGTTTAAATGAATTTTTTGATTGAGCGATATTTAGGCTTTATTGAGGGCTCTATTTTTATGAAAAAAATACTTTATGTGTTTATTGCTCTCAGACAGTAGAGAATTACAAAGAAGAGCGGATATGTGAAGAGGGCATAATGTTTTGAAGAGTAGAAAGTAGAGACAAATACATTTAAATGTTATTTAACAAATAGTAAAAAAAAAAAGTTACGAAAACTGATGGCATTTATTTTTATTCAGATTTTCAGTATTATCTTCATGTTTGTTCCGTCATCAAATCCAACTCTATTGCTTTATGTGTGAGGTACCCAATACTCACACAGAAATAACTCTGCCAATGAAGACGATGTATTTTATGGGTACAACCTTTAACACAAGAGGTAGAATGACTATAAAAGGTATAGAGAGATGCACTCCCGAAGATGAATTTCTTTCTTGCCGAAGTGTGCGGTGTTACAGTCTACCTTTTGCCTTCCAGATGGTGGGTAGGCACCTATTGGAGAGATTGATCCCTTTGTCAGATAAGATTCCCTGGCCAATGAGGCAGAAAGAAGCCTCCCAGATCACCTTTCCCTGGGTGGCAATTCCAGTCTTCCCAGTGGGCCCTTGTAATCCTACCTGGAACCTGGGATAGCACCTCTGAATCCTCTCTGCTCTGTCTACACTAGTGCAGGGTGGAGGGGACATATCTTCTAAATCTTTCTTCATTCTGCCCAACTAAGATAGAAGAAGCTTTGTCCCTGGTGGAGCATTGGTTCCCAAACTTGTTTGCATCTTAGAATCACCAGGGAAATCTTTTATAAATTCCAAACCCAGACTATACTCCAGACTCATTAAGTCACAGTCCTTGTTGAACACAGGCACTGGTATTCTTGGAAGCTCCCTAGGAGATTCCAGTGTTCAGGCAAGCTAAGGAACTACTATCTTAAGGTGCTGTTAGTGGGAGAATTTGCATTCTGTCAACACCAGCCTTCATGGTGGCTTGAGAACCAACCCAGCCAGAGCTCCTGGTACAGAGGGGCTCTTGTGTGCTGAGCTGCTGTTCCACATGCATCTCAATGTCAGTGTTTGACAGCAACATGGAGGGACTCTCTGTCTCATTCGATTTTGTGTTCTGTTTTCCAGCCGAAGGAACGTGGCTCCACAAGGTTACACGCTTTAAATAATGTTAACAGAGTGCTGCAGGTTTTACATCAGAACAATGTAAGTTTGTAATATGACGTTGGGGGGGTCCTTTGATGCCATCGGGATGATTTATTTTGAAACCAACCACCTGCTCTGGACATTGGCATCAACTGAGTTTTAGAAATATTTTTCTTATGAGACGTATTGAACCTGTTCTATGAGTGAAGCAGTAGTTGTGCTTTTTGTGATTACTTTATTGATCTGTTGTATAAGTAATATATTTTTGAGATTTAGGTTCACCTGATTCTCTAAAGTGAAATTTTTCTTGTCATTTACTTATATTGCTGTCCAAACGAGCTAAAACAAAAACCTGGGTTTCCATAGAAAAATTGTCTTAAAAGTTATTTTTTTCCTTTTACTAGGTGGATTTAGTGAATATAGGAGGAACGGACATTGTAGATGGAAATCACAAACTGACTTTAGGATTACTTTGGAGCATCATTTTGCACTGGCAGGTGGGAAAATGTTCAATCACTTCTTAATAGGAATTGGAAATGTATCATTTGTGTGTTAGTTTCTTAGAGCTGCCACAGAGTACCACAAACTGAGTGGCTTCAACAATAGAAATTTATTTGCTAACAATTTTGGAGGCTGGAAATCTGAGATCGAGGTGTCAGCAAGGTTGGTTTCTTCTCCTTTGTTTGTAGATGGCTGCCTTCTTCCTGTGTCCTCACGTGGTCTTGTGTGTGTGTGTGTGTGTGTGTGTGTGTGTGTGTTTGTGTCCTAATCTCCTTTGCTTATTCCAAGACACCAGTCATATTGGATTAGGGCCAACCCATATGATCTCATTTTACCTAAACTACTTCTTTAAGGACCCTATTTCTAAATATATTCATATTATGAGGTGCTGGGGGTTAGCACTTCAACCTATGAATTTGGGAAGGGGACACAATTCAACTTATAATAATTTGGAGTGAAAGAGCCTGACAAACTGCTCTATTTTCCTGGCATAGAAAAAAAAAAGTATGTTTTTAAAACATTAGATTTAAAAAATATCATACTTATAAAAAAATTGTAAAAATATCCCGAAGAATTCCTGGATACCTTTCCCTCAGATTCTCCAAATGTTAACAGCTGTCTGTATTTCTGTGTTTTCTCTCCTCCTCTGTTCTCTTTGACTAAATAGATCTGTGAGTATTTTGTAAAAACAAATCATTTTTCTAAAAACAAGGAGTTCTCTTACATAACTACAGTATTATTATTATGTTAATATAATACAAAATGTCTAATACATAATATTAATATTTACAATGCTAGTATTAATTATTATACATATGGTAATTATTATATCATGTACTAGCAATTAGCATGTAATTATTAAAATCAGGAAAATAATATTGAAACAACACAGTTATGTAATCTATAGCTCTTATGGAGATTTGTCAATTGCCCCAATAATATCCTTTACAGAAAAAGAAAATACAAGATCATTTATTACATTCATTTGTCCTGTTTTTTTAGTCATCTTTTAATCTGGCATAATTTCTGAGTCTGTCTTTGTATTTCATGATATTGTCATTTTTGAAGAGTACTGAATAGTTATTTTGTAGAATGTTCTTCCATGTGGATTTGGCTAATATTTTCTCATGATTGGATTCAGGTTATTCATTTTTGGGAGGAATGTCAGAAAAATGATGTTGAGTTTTTCTTTTTTTAAAAAAATATTTATTTGGTTGCTCTGGGTCTTGGTTGCAGCAGGTGTGCTCCTTAGTTACGGCTCAAGGGCTCCTCCGTTGTGGCATGCAAACTCTTAGTGTGTCATGCAGGTGGGATTTAGTTCCCTGGCCAGGGATGGAACCCGGGCCCCCTGCATTGGGAGTGCGGAGTCTTAACCACTGTGCCACCAGGGAAGTCCCAATATTGAGTTTTTCTTAATACACCACATCAGGAAGCATATGCTGTCCATTAGTTTTTTTCTGGCAGTATTAACTCTCATCATTTGGGTGAGGTGGAATCTGCAGGTGTCCCCACTGTAATGTGACTGCCCTTTGTTATTAAAAAGTATCTTGTGGAGATATACTTTGAGACTTTATAAATATTCAGCTACTTATTAAACTTTTATCTGTTAATTTTAAGATCCATTCATAGTTCTTACCTGATCAGTTATTAATATAATGCGTGGCAAAGTGATTTTCTAATTTCATCATTTCTTCTACATTTGTTAATTGTCTTTCCACTTATGAGGAAGAGCTTTTCCTTGTCTCTTGTTTCTCTGTATCTATCTAGCTATTCTATCTATCTATCTATCTATCCACTCATTTATATATCTGTGTGGATTTTTACTTATTTTATGGATTTTTACTTATTTAATAGGTTCTGATCTTTCACTATTGTTAATTATTTCTCAAGCCCCCTTAAGTTGGCTCTTGTGGGTTTTTTTTTGATATGTCCACATCATTCTTTGAACACTTCCTTAAAATATATGTACTGATTTAGAATAATAATATAAAATATTAGTTCTAGATTATAATTGTTATTGCCATCAGGAAATGCACTTCATTCTTGGATTTTATAGTCAGCCAGAAGTTCTTACCTTCTTCCACATTTGTGTAGAAAATAAAAATTGAGTTTTCTTCCTATTAAAAGATGTTTAAAGTATAGTTCTAAAATATTACTTTTTGTGGCTATGAAAGTAATGTTCACTGTAGCCAAGTGTAATATAAGTATTGATTGCTAAGATATAGAAAATGCCATAATATATAAAGGTGAGGTTAAAATCACCTCTAAATTGAAATCATTACTGTTAAAATGTATTTATCCTTCCAGCGTTTAAAGGAAAGTTTTGAAATAAAATGAATACCAGTGGCCTGATCCAATGGTTCATGAATATAATATTCCTTATTCAAGGACTGGATTCCAATGACTACTTGAGGTTATTGGCAGCCATGGTTTCTTTTGAACAGGTGAAAGATGTCATGAAGGATATCATGTCAGACCTGCAGCAGACCAACAGTGAGAAGATCCTGCTGAGCTGGGTGCGCCAGTCCACCAGGCCGTACAGCCAGGTCAATGTCCTCAACTTCACCACCAGCTGGACAGATGGGCTTGCCTTCAATGCCGTGCTCCACCGACATAAGTGAGATGTGACTCTTCTTGGATGTGCAGATTTGTACAGATTTGTACCTCCTCTCTGTCCCTCCCTTACTTACAACTCCCTAAAGGCCCTTCCCACTATCGCCTCTCTCCTCTGTACATGCTCTAAGAAAACATAAAGAATAGAAATATCATGGAAAAAAAACTACCCATCGCATCTTTGTTTCCATAGGACTTAAGTGCCACAGTGCAGTGTCCATGGTTTCTTCTACATATTTGTAAGTTAAAAAATGTAAAATAATTCACATAGTTCAATGTGAACTAACTCATTCAGCACTAACCAGTAATATACACAAAGAATTGTGACAGTTTTCAGCCTCCTACTTTAGTTTTATAGGAAAACTCTATAAAACTCCCGATTAAAAATAGATCAATGATTCTTTTTATGAAACTTCTGAACAAATTCTAATTATATAATAAAATACCAAAGGACCAAAAAGAGCCACTACTCTTCTGAAGAAGAGACAGGCTGAAGTACTTCATAAACAGAAACCAAAACTAATTATGAAGCTATATTAATTGAGACTATATAGTACTATAAAGAAAACACTAATATAATAATAGGCTGAAGCATATGAAATTGCCAATATTTGACTGTTTTTGATATAAATGGCAGTTTCATATAGTTCAACCTATGGGATAAAGAGCTCAGAAATAGCTCCATCCTGATCTACAACTGAGCCGATGTTGCAGATTAATAGATGGTTGGAACAAATGGAAATGAGTGAATTGGATCCCTGCCTCACCATACCCTGAATAAACTCCAGATGCATCAAAGGTTTAAATGTGAAAGGCAAAATTTGTTATGTGTTTTATTCTTCTTGTAAATTATTTATTGTCTCAAGTTTTATTTCCTATATGTTCTTTGCTGATATATGAAAATGCAGTTGACTTTTCTACATCTTATATCTGGAAACTTGTTAAATTCTTACCAAAATTTGTTACGGAAAGTTTTTTTTTTTTGATAGATGACCATGAATTATAAGTTTTTTTCCTCCCCTTCCCTCCCCTCCCCTCCCTTTCCCTCCTCTCCTCTCCCCTTTCCCCTTCATTTGTGCCTTGTCCTTCAGTACAATATCAGTTTGCATTGGTGGTAGTGAGCAGAATGTTTTGTTCTTGGTAACAAAGGGAGTGGTTTTAATGTTTTACCATAAGACTGCTATTTGCTTTAGCTTTTTTTTTCATATACCTTTTATCTGGTTAAAAAAAACCCCACACACCCCATCTTCTTCTACTTCTCCTTTATCAGTTTAAGCGGGTTGCCCACTGTTTCTAGTCAGTTAAGAGACACTATCATAAAACTTGAATTTTTTTTTTTTTTTTTTTTGCGGTACGCGGGCCTCTCACTGCTGCGGCCTCTCTTGTTGCGGAGCACAGGCTCTGGACGCGCAGGCTCAGTGGCCATGGCTCACGGGCCTAGCCGCTCCGTGGCATGTGGGATCTTCCCGGACCGGGGCACGAACCTGTGTCCCCTGCATCGGCAGGCGGACTCTCAACCACTGCGCCACCAGGGAAGCCCGAAAACTTGAATTTTAGCTTAAACATTTTTCCATCTGTTACTTAGTTGATTTAACAAGTGTGTGTGGCGTGCCTTCTATGTGCTGAACACAGGATGTAGAGCAGAGAACAAAACAAGCAAAATTCCCAGTCCTCCTTCTTGGAATTAATGTTCATATAGAGGGAGGCAGACAGTTTTTTAAAAATGAAAATGTTAGTTGTGTAGCATATAGAAATGGTAAATATTGCTGAAGAAAAATATGTCAGGCAAGAGGGGAGGAGGTACCTGGCATGTGGGAGGCCACTGGGTGCAGTGGTGTGAATAAGGAGAATAATAAGAGGTGGAGTCAGAGAGGGAACTGGGCGGGTGGGGACGAGGGAGGCAAATCCCAGAAGTGTAGGTGGGTCCAAGATGCAAGAGCAGATAGAGCGCAGAGAAAATGATCAACTTTTGAGTAAGTCAGAGCAACAATAATGTCCAGTTTGTGGGATTAAATGAAAATCAAGATAGAAATGAAATACTAGACAGTAGCTATATGGAGAGGGGTGGACGGAAATTCTCTCAGGGTCTTTTCTTTAGGAGTGTCCTGTGAAGAGATTAGAGCTGGATTTTCTATTCTGCTAAAGTTGGTCTTTAATCGGAGAATTTAGTCCATTAACATTATTGCGATAATTGATGTATTTAAGTTCATTCTTACCGCTTGTTTTGAGCTTTTCATTTTTCTTACTTTTTTCTATATCTTCTCTTCTTTCTTGTTTTATACTGGTAGGTTCTTCTTCCCTTTTTTTCCTTTCACTCTTTGGGAAATATACCATTTCTAGTCTTTCAGTGGCCACTCCAGAATTTTAACAGGCATGTTTAACCAATACAAAAACCTTAGAATGTCTTACCTGCTGTTTTCATATTTATAGATTACCTTAAAATATTATATATTTGACAAGACTTTGGGATATAAAAGATAAACTTTTAAATTTATATTCACAAATAAAAAAATCTAAAACTGAAATGTATTCGATTATAACAACAACAGCTTTGTTTCCACATATTTCATCTTCACTGAATTTTATTTGCATCCTGATTTCAGACCCGATCTCTTCAGCTGGGATAGAGTTGTCAAAATGTCCCCAATTGAGAGACTTGAACATGCCTTCAGCAAGGCTCAAACTTCCTTAGGAATTGAAAAGCTGTTAGATCCTGAAGGTATTGTTCAGTGTTTAATTACAACCTTGATTTTTCTTTACAGTTTTGAATACTTGAAAAGCAGTGCTTCCCGCCCCCCCCCCCCCCGCTTTTTTGAAAGAATTGTGAGAATTGAGGAGGTGTTTTTCCTTTTGAAATGTGGTACAAGCCATTTTATTACAGACATGATACTTCTGTGCTTAACAGTTTCTAGGATCCTTCAGGAGGAAATTTAATTACATCACTGTAGAATAGTTAATCAATACGAGCATAAGATTTAAAGTTTTAGGAAAACAGAATTATTAGATAAACAACTTAGTATTTTATTTATTTCATTAAAATGTGTTTTTGTATGAGCTTGTATATGATGTGAAAACTTCAGTTACAGATGTTGCAGGATTGAATTCTAGACTTATTTTCATACTATGAATGAAATCTATGATGTTATCTTAGATGATAGCTTATCTTTGAGCCTTATGGGGGAAGCTTTTAGGGAAGATTTTTAAGAAATGGGATATGGAACAAAAAAAGTAGGTAATCATCTTTACCTTTGGCTCATATATTATATGAAATAGAAATTTACTGAGCTGTGGTATTGCAAAGATAATATACTAGCATTGTTTATGGGTACTAAGACAGTTATTTTATATCCAATATTGAGCAATTCACATACTTTGGACATCTAATTTAAGCTAGTTCTTATTTTCTTCCACTTTTAGATGTTGCTGTTCAGCTTCCTGACAAGAAATCCATAATTATGTATTTAACATCTTTGTTTGAGGTGCTACCTCAGCAAGTCACTATAGATGCCATCCGTGAAGTAGAGACACTTCCAAGGAAATATAAGAAAGAATGTGAAGAAGGAGAAATTAACATGCAGGTACAGGTAAATTTTTATTAATGTGTTTGACTTGCCATATTTGTTTTCTCTTAGGTACTAGATAAAAACACTTTCAGAGCATTTTTTTTTGTTGACTGAGAATGTCTTGGTTTCTCAGCATCAGAAGTTCAGTTTATCGGTTGGCATGCTGTCACACATCACATGCATGTAATGGAGAACCATAACTTTACTGATTTTACTTTTTAAGAAGGAAAATATATTATTTCATACAGCAAGGCTAGAGTTATAGAGTCTAGGATTGTGATCATGCTTCTGCATAACATGCTTAAGGACCTATGTTCTTCTATCATCTGGTCATCTTTTATCACTCTTGTCCTGTACTGAAGGTGGTTTTTCTCATGTCAGCTTAGTTCTGTTCTAAGTACTAAGTTTTTTTCTTTTTTTGCCATTAAAAAATGGATTTGTACCATTATATTCTCACAAGGGCCATCAAAATGTAAGCTTTTCCCTTTCTTTTAGGAGGAATAATTTTTTTTTTTTTTTTTTTTTTTTTTTTTGTGGTACGCGGGCCTCTCACTGTTGTGGCCTCTCCCGTTGCGGAGCACAGGCTCCGGACGCGCAGGCTCAGCGGCCATGGCTCACGGGCCCAGCCGCTCCGCGGCATGTGGGATCTTCCCGGACCGGGGCACGAACCCGCGTCCCCTGCATCGGTAGGCGGACTCTCAACCACTGCGCCACCAGGGAAGCCCTAGGAGGAATAATTGATAATATGTTACTTGGTGAGTTTTTCACTTAAGGGCTGACAGTGGTTTTATTCATCAGGATATAAATGAGGATCCTTTTTTTTCAGGAGATATAAATAAAGTCATGAAATTTTCTTCCTGAATAATTCTGCCTTGAATCAATCCATATTTTACCTTATTCTGTTTTAGTCTAACCAGTTCTCATAATTCATAAAATGAGAGAATCTTAACAGTGGGATGAGACCTTAAAAGGTATTTGGTCTAACATTTATCAACAAAACAATCAAAAGATACACATGGATTTCAAAGTGATAAGAAATACATTTTAGAGAGGCAGAAAGCATGGGCTTTGAAGCTTAAATTTCATCCCTGTTACTTCTTGTTTTGGGTTGGTTACTTACCCTCTCATCCTCAGTTTTATTGCAAAATCTGGGTAAAACCACCCACTTTATAAAGTTAATAAGTTTGAAGTATCTAAAATGATGTTAATAAGTACTCAGCAAGCAGCAGATTTTATAATTTTTCCTTCTCATTTTGTTTAGGTATTATCATTCATTTTTATTCAACAAGATTTTTTTTCAAATGTTAGTGATAATGATAATGGTCTTGAATTGGCATAGCATTTTTTTTTTCTTCTCCAAGGTTCAAAGGACTTATTATTTCAGGTTTTTTTTGGGTAGTAGGTACCACTTCTTTTATTTTCTCCATTTCAACAAACTATGATTTACAGAAAAAGAAAAAAGCTTAGAGGAAAAGAAGGCAAGAGATGGGGCCAGATTGTGAACCAAGGGCTCTTTTTAGTAGTTTTGAGGATCAAGTGATATTGAGGAAGAGCCCTAATGTTTTATCATTGAATGTTTGCTGAGAAGCATTTGTCTCTAGTAGTGTAGTTATTATGCTGTATTAATGACGCATCCTTTTCAGGGCTCAAATAATCTTCGGAGTTTGCCTTTTGGTTTTAGAATCATTTCTTCATTGGATCGGGGTTCCTTTTGTTAGAAAGATGGAATATTCTACTTCTTATAGTGAAGGGTATTCTCTTTTAAAAAGAAGGGAGATTTCATTTGCGTTTCATGGTGTGTAGATAAAATAATCACTTCTGTTTAGGGCTCGGGGTGACATGATAACAATTGCAGAAGCCATTTGCTGTTTGATTAAGAGCAAGTGTATTGGGACTTGCCTGGTGGCGCAGCGGGTGGGAATCTGCCAGCCAATGCAGGGGATGCGAGTTCGAGCCCTGGTCCGGGAAGATCCCACATGCCGCAGAGCAACTAAGCCCTGTGTGCCACCACTACTGAGCCTGCACTTTGGAGCCCACGAGCCACAACTGCTGAGCCCACATGCCACAACTACTGAAGCCTGTGTGCCTGGGGCCTGTGCTCTGCACCAAGGGAGGCCACCGTAATGAGAAGCCTGCGCACCACAACTAAAGAAGACCCGCGTGCCGCAACGAAGACCCAACACAGCCAAAAATAAATAAATAAATACATTTATTAAAAAAAGAAAAGAGCAGGTGTAATAATATTAACCTTTTCATTAATGCTTTCATTAATGCCTTAGAGGTTGAATTAAGTTAATTGGAGAAATGAAACATGGTCAAGTTGTAATCATCTACTGTTTGACATATATTGCCATCCTCTACTTTCCTGAGAACACTAATAGCCCGACTTCCTCTCTTGCTGTTTCTACAAACATGTGCTGTAGAGCGTTAGGTGGTCAGCAAATAACTCCTGAATTTCTCTTTAATCTCTCAGTTGAAGGTCTCCTCTTGTATGTGAATGAATACCTTCTGAACACCTGCATTTAGATAATGCCTTCCACTTCCCACCTCATAGATCCTTCCACTTCCCACCTCATAGATTCCACCTCATAGATCCACTTCCCACCTCATAGATCCTTCCCACCTCATAGATCCTTCCACTTCCCACCTCATAGATCCTTCCCACCTCATAGATCCTTCCCACCTCATAGATCCTTCCTACCTCATAGATCCCGCCTCATAGATCCTCATAGATCCTTCCACTTCCCACCTCATAGATCCTAGTCCCTGTCTAAATGACCTTTGGCTGGTCACTAACTTTCCTAGTTCTCAGAATTCCTCATTAGAATATCGAGGTTTGATACTAAATGACCTCCAGGATTATTGTGGCTTTCCAGTTTTGGGGTTTTAGGTCCGGAACTTAACTCATTTTCCCTTCTTTGTCTTTGGCACCATCGCTCTCCCAATCACCCGTCATTTCATCGTGGGCTCACTGATTCATTGTTTTTAACTCCTGCATGTTGTTTACCGGGTCCATTTGGATTCTTCCTCCAGAATATCTTTGGTGTGTGTTTTCTTTCTGTTCCAGCCCTCATACTAATTAAACACCTCATCTCCTCTTGTGGTTTACAAGGCCCAGCCCACCGCCCCAACTCATCTCAGGCCACTGCACGCCAGTCGTGGTGGACTTCTTCCTCTCCTTCCCCAAGATTCTTGTACGTGTGGGTTGCTCTCTGTGAAACGCTCCTCTACCCACTGTTTGCATGGCAAGCTTCCCATCTTTCCTCAATTTCAATGGAACTTTTTCAGAGAAGACTTCCCTGATTAACCTAATTGAAATCCAACCCTACACACACACACATACACACACACTCACACACTCACACACTCACTCTGTTTCTTGCTGTCACAGTATTTTTGTAAACTATGTTAAGAATTTTAAATTGTATCTTAAGAGCATTGAGAGAGCAGTGAAAGATTTTAAGCAGGGAAGTCTTATGATGTGGTTACATTTTCCAAACATCATTCTGGCTGCTCTGTGAGAAGTGGGTGGTGGACGTAGCAGTCTGGGGAGCAGCGGGGAAGCAGAGACACTGGTAGCAGGCTGTTGCAGTGCTGAGGACAAATGGTTGTTGTGAAGATGGAAAGGCCTGGATGGATTTGAGATGAATTTTGAAGGTAGGAATTGCTTATACGTACGTATTAAATGTGTGCGGTAAAAGCTAGAGACCAAGGCTGGCTCCCTGATTTTTAGCTGGAGGGGTCAAGTGCATGGAGGAGGCATTTACTGAAATGGGAAGCTTGAAGAGCTTTGGGGGGAAAAACTAGGGTTTAAATACTGACAATGTTTGATATGCCTATGAGACATTGAAGTGGAGATGTTAAGGAAGTAGGACATAGGAGTTTGGAGTTTGGGGCCAGAAATATAAAGGTAAATGTTTGCAGGATGTAGATGGTTCTTTAAATCCAATGGGAATGGATGGAACCATGCAGGCAGAGTACATGGAAGAAAAAAGGGCCCTGGACTTAATTTTGAGGAGCTTCATTACTTGCATGTTGGCAAATGCTGTTGAACTAGGAGGAAAGCCAAGATGGTGTTATTGAAGCAGGGAAAGGAGAGCTTCAGGAGGGTGGGGACTGGTCAGAGGTAGGGAATGCCACCGAAAGCTTAAGGAACATAAGGTGACCGGACCTCCGGGTTTGCTTGGAACAGTTCTGGTTTATGTGTGTTGTTCTAGTACTGTTGATTATCAAAAATGTTCTTTTTTTGTTAATTACATGGCCATCCTAAAGATGATGCTAGAAAAGTGGATTTGTCAATGAGAAGGTTATTGGTAACACTGGCAAAAGCTTTTCCAGGTGTGTGGTGGGGACCAGTGCCTAATCAGCATGAAAGGGAGTGTTAACAAATGTAGCTGTTAAATACATGAGCATTTCTTATATTGTTCTCTACACGTTTGTGTACGTTTGAGATAGTACATAAAAACTGTGGCTGAGAGGTGACAAAGTAGAGACAGGCTGTAGGCAAATTTTAAAGAATTTTTGCTCTGGAAGGGAACAAATGAATGAGAGAGGTGGTAGGTTTGGATATATGACTCTAAAGTATATAAGAAAATACTCCACTGCCTAGAAGGAGCTTGGAATAACTTATTCCGCGGGCTCTTCGAAAAAAGACCAGCTAGTAACCTAGAGGGCAGCTGCCTCAAAAAAATATCACCAGTACGACAACCTGTATGTGTGTCTGTCTTTCAGTGTCTAAAATGCAATGCTAAAATGCAATTCAGTAAAAGCAATTTAACTAGGGTCAAAGCAGGATTCTAATCTCTGTCTCTTTAAATGACATCCATCCTTCAAGGCCCAGCAGGTTCCAGATCCTCTATGAAACTTTCCTATTTTAGCCCTCGGCGAATTCAAATAGCATTCCTTGTTGCACCCGTGGAATTTATAACTTTGTTAATAGCCTTTTTATTTTTGTTCAGAAGTGATTCATGTGGGTTATTTGTCTCTTCCCAGCTATATTAGAATGTCCCTGAGTACAGAATCCATGAGTGATGCAGCTTCTGTACTCTTTGCCATCCTAGCATTTAAAAATGCATTCTATGTCACGGCGTTGCTCACCCAGCTCCTGAGAAGCAGGTGGATGCCTAAGACACAGTGGTGCCTACCTTGGTTTCTCCATCCAGTGTGTCTTTGTGGAACACCTTCTGGTCTTCACAGCGTTTGTGAGTTTTCTTGGCTTTGTTTTTATAGAGCTCAGCGCCAGAGGAGGAGCAAGAAGGTCCCCGAGCTGAAACCCCCAGCACTGTCACCGAGGTTGACATGGATCTGGACAGCTATCAGATAGCACTGGAGGAAGTGCTGACCTGGTTGCTTTCTGCCGAGGACACTTTCCAGGAGCAGGATGACATTTCCGATGATGTTGAAGAAGTCAAAGACCAGTTTGCAACCCACGAAGTAAATAACCTCTAGCTGATGAGCAGGATATATGTGCCATGGTGCCTGTGCCTCAATCAGGGGCTGAACCCTGATGCTTGTTGTTTACTGAATTCTGCTCCACAGAAAGGTCATGGCATATTTTAAGACTTGTGATATTTAAATAGGGCTTTGTTACAGAATTGGTGTGGGTGATTTAACTGTGCACTGGAATTAGATTCCGGATTTTAATCTTACCGTAATTTGTAGATTCTGCGAAGCCACTGACGAAAAAGTCAGTGCCTAGTACAGCTCGTTTCTGAAGTGTATTGTTATAGTCAAAACACAAAATGGCTAATTAATACACCAAATCTTTAGATTTGAATGTTCCCCAGGAAGTGATTATTTTTATTTATTGTATGATTAAGAAAACTCATATCCACTATTCCTGTGTAATTTTATATATTGAAAATTTCCTACTATTTCAGGGATATATTGCAGTGGAGTGATTGGATTATGTGAAGAATTCTTTTGATTAAGTAGTTTCTTGGTGTTGATATATTAGTTGGCAGGTCTGATTTGCTGTTTTGGTTTCAAAGTAACAGAATTGGTCATTTTCTTTAAGCAGTTTCTCTTGGGCGAGCATGGTGGTTTATTCAGTATATCTTCTCATAATTCCATGTTCACGACCTAACAGTAGCATAATCAGCATTTACTTAAAAATAGCTGGTGTCATCACGTGTAACATTGTCCTCTTTGATCTATTCTTTTTGCTTCAGGCAGCTGCTTATTCCCTATATTCAGAGCTGAAAAAATTGGATCAAAGTCTTATTTGTTTGCACTCTACATGGTTGCTTTTTCTCACGGCATTAACATTTAGACATTAACAATTTATTAAGATTTTTCTTCTTCACTGAGCAGCTCCCAAATCATAATGATATACCTTCTCAGGCTTTTATGATGGAGCTGACGGCGCACCAGAGCAGTGTGGGCAATGTCCTGCAGGCAGGACACCAGCTGATAACACAAGGAACTCTGTCAGATGAAGAGGAGTTTGAGATTCAGGAACAAATGACCCTGCTGAATGCCAGATGGGAGGCACTAAGGGTGGCAAGTATGGACAGACAGTCCCGGTGAGTGGAAACTCAGAAAGAAACCCTATTCCATAGACTGCGTTGCCCAGTTTAGCACAAGGAAAAGTCTGCATGTCTGTGAGAACAAGATAACCAGAGAACTTGCCTTGTAAAATTTTGCCTCTTTTCTTCATGTAGTGTTGCTGGAATTTTGTATGATCTTTATGTCCCCTTTGATATGTTAACCAAATGAAAAGGTAAAAGTTGCAATACAGAAATTAGCAAAGACATTGAATATGGACTTTGCAGTATTAAAATTGGCTAACCATTAATTCTGATATGAAGGCAGGACTATGTTATATTTATCCCCAGTTCTATTTTGTAACTTTTTTTTAACATCTTTATTGGAGTATAATTGCTTTAGAATGGTGTGTTAGTTTCTGCTTTATAACAAAGTGAATCAGTTATACATATACATATATCCCCATATCTCTTCCCTCTTGGGTCTCCCTCCCACCCTCCCTATCCCACCCCTCTAGGTGGTCACAAAGCACCGAGCTGATCTCCCTGTGCTATGTGGCTGCTTCCCACTAGCTAGCTATTTTACATTTGGTAGTGTATATATGTCCATGCCACTCTCTCACTTCGTGCCATGCAACATTTTTTAAAATATTTTTTTTCCCCATGGTTCGTTTTGTTGCGTGTATTGTGTGTTAAGGAGCGAACTGCATTCCATGGCAATTTCCACCTATTTAATAGGCAGGAATTCCTGATTGAAGAAACAATGATTCTGATACAAATAGAGGGTGCTGTTACTTGCATTCTTTGGCTGCATTTAATTGACTCCATTTAGGAAGAAAATAATTTTTTTTTTTTTTTTTTTTGGCTGGTTTCTGTATTTAAAGACCAAATGCTACTTTTAACGGTTAGACAAGAATGCGTTCCCTGCCCCATTTCTTGGCTGCCTGGAGTGTGTGTTTGCTGTTGCAAAGGGCAGAAGGAGTGGGAATAATGCTGTGTTCCCCTTGGACAGGCTGCACGATGTGCTCATGGAACTGCAGAGGAAGCAACTACAGCAGCTCTCCGCCTGGTTAACACTCACAGAAGAACGCATTCAGAAAATGGAAACTTGCCCCCTAGATGATGACTTAACATCCCTACAGAAGCTGCTAGAAGATCATAAAGTAAATCTGGCTCATATTTCTTTTATACCTTATCAAATATGAAAAAGCAGCACTTAGCATTCTCAGGAGCCGATGGCTTCTATCATTAGTGCGGAGATGGGACACTTCTTCAGTGTGCTCTTTTATTCAGCAGCCTGTAGGGTAGAGTGCATGGGGATGTGACTTTTCTGAGCCAGGGATGAAAGCACAGGTAAAATTTTATGTGGGTATGTGTAGTTTTCTTATGAAAGTACATAGTGTTCATAAGATTCTCAGGGTTTGTTTGTTTTTTTTTTGGACCTATGAGTGGTTAAGAACCCTAGGGTGTTGCATGAATGCAGTGTGTGGGGAAATAAGGAAACCCTCAGATGGATCTGTACCTAATCCTTTCAGGAAAGCTATTGCTTCTTCTCCTAGGTGAAGATTCAAAATTTGGTGGGAGATTTAATTTGGTCACAAATTTAAGAGATAACTTTTCATGGTCAAGGAAAGGTAGAGTAAAATAGGCTCTCTGTGAACTGAAGAATTTTATTTTTCAATGAAATATCTAGATAACTGATAAATACAGCTTTAGGGATACATTAAACACAAAAACTCAAGGCATCTGACGACACTATTGGTAGTGTTTGAATAAATTACCTATATACATATGTGTTGTGACCTGCAATGCTCTTCCCATGGAAGAAGTGGGAAGAGAAATTGTCTGTATACCCCTAATTGCTTTCCTGGGTAACAGAACAGCTTCTGACTATCAAATAGTATTCGACTTATCTGTCACTTTATACCATGTTGCACTAGATAAAATGATATCTGACTATGTGTATTCAAGTTTGGGACTTTATTGACTTAATGATTCTATATTCTTAATTCCTACTATAGGCGCTTAACTTGTTTATGGGACACCTTTTTTCTTTTGGCCAAAACTTGGAATAAAAATAATAAAAGTGATGACATCCCATTTGCAATCTGTTATGACATTGCACTTTCAAACTGCTTTGGTTCATAATGAAATGTAAAGATGTATAATGGGTTTGTTTCATTAGTAGAACACTTAGGCTAATGATTGGAGATTTAAACACAATGCCTCATTAAATGTCCTTAATTACTATTGACAACTGAGTGGATTTTAAATAGGTAAATGGGAAAGAGTAGACATAATGGTTTATCTTAATTTTTTCTCTAGAGTTTGCAAAATGATCTTGAGGCTGAACAGGTGAAGGTAAATTCCCTAACTCACATGGTGGTGATTGTTGATGAAAACAGTGGTGAGAGTGCTACAGCTATTCTGGAAGATCAATTACAGGTAAGACCCTGTAAAGTAGGATCGTCCCAAGGGACCTGTGGTCTGAGCCCCAGTTGCACATTGCCCCTATTCTTCCTGTTCAGTCTCACTGTTTATTTAGAATCGTAGAACAATCTTCTTTAGGTTGTACTTCCCAGTTGGGATTCCACAGCATGCGGGTTTACAGGAGAACCTAGGTATCATTCCTTTACTTCAGCCCTTGGGGAATGGTTGGGGCCGCTTGTGGTCCACAGCTGCCTTGGGCATATGAATAAGTTGTGGAAGCATAAGAACTGATCTCAACAAGTGGTCCACAGACTTCTTGCTCAGAATCACTTGTTAAGATGCATATTTCTGGGCTCTACGCAGACCTAAGTCCCTGGGAGTGGGGCCCAGTGAATATGTAAAGAAATGTAAAGTTTGAGAATTTCAGCCATGTGGGATTTAATATCCCTGTTTCTTTGGTCGATCAATGTGTGAATGTCAACCCCAGTTCTGCGAACCTTGCTTCTTTTTGCTCAGTGACTATAGTGTATCTTTCCAAGTCTTTATAAAGAGAGTTTTTGGTTGACAGTTAACCCTTAAAAACTTGGGGTTAGGGGCACTGACCTCTCAAGCGGTTGAAAATCCAAGTATAACTTTTTACTTCCCCAAAACTTAACTACCAATAGCCTATTGTTGACTGGAGGTGTTACTGGTAACAAACAGTCCATTAGGACATATTTGGGTTGGCCAAAAAGTTCGTTCAGTTTTAAGGAAAAATAAAAGACACACTTTTCATTTTCACCAAGAACTTTATTGAACAACGTATTTATCAACCGAACGAACTTTTCGGCCAACCCAATATTTTGTGTTATATGCATATCTACAGATGTTTTATGCATTCATGAATACCTAACTTTTTCTTAATTTTTTCGATATCCCTAGGTTATGTGCTTTGTCTTTATTTCAAATTGTCACAAATCTCCAAAATTTTTTCCAGTGTATTTATTGAAAACAATCCACGTATGAGTGGACCCGCAGCTCAAACCCCTGTTGTTCAAGGGTATTTTACTTAAACAATACTTGGATTATCTGATATAATGTTGCCAGCTGATGATTTTCAGTAACTTTCAGACTATAAATTATCATATGAAATTCTTTTTCTTTTGTATCATTTAAAATTAGCCAGTGGTTTTGAGCCTTTGGTGCAGTAGTATTTAGTTATTATAGTAATCTGAGAGGTAGGCATTTATGTCTTGCCTATTTAATAGTGAGGAAATTCAGAGGTTTAAGTAGGCAATGAGTTTTCATGCTGAGACAACAGACCTGTCTTCTGGCTCTGCGTTCTCTACCCTTTGAGCTATGCAAAGCTTACTCTGGTATTAAGTATTGAAATAAGATAATATTAATTAAATAATTATTGCTCCCAAGTAAGTAATGAAGAAATAAAATTTACAGTTTGTTAATCATTATTTATAAAGCGGTAATAAAATAATTTTTTGGGAAAGTCATCATGAAGATCGATTTTTTTAAACTAATCAAATTTATTTAGTTAGTTTTGCTAATACTTGTAATATTCTGTTGCTAAGTTTTGTGGAATTTTCTATGGATCATGCAATGTAAACAGAACAAATCAATTAAGTATTTTTTCACAGAAATTCTCTCATTCAAAACATAGTTTTTATAAATTAAATTTTTTTTTCATAATTTTGGTACTACAGATGAAAATTGTCTTGGCACGTAAAAGGTGGTTAAGAAACAATTGATGCACTGAATTTTGTCTTAAAGATAATTATAGCCTGAAGAAAATGGAAGCACCGAAAATAGATGTTTGCTTTATTTCGAAGGTATATGTGAAACTGTCAAACTCTCATATAAAAACCACAATAAAATGGAAAAGAGCGGGAATTTGGGGTCAAAAGTTACAGGATGGAGTTCTAATTGTGCCACTTTCTAGCTATGTAGTGTGAAATAATTAAATTCTATGGAAATTAGTTTTTCTCATCTATAAATTTATAGGATTCATCTGTATTACTTAAAGCAACTTTCATAAAGATATTTTTCATAAATTGCTACTTCGTAATGGACTACGATGGATGTCAAGAATTTCTTTAAGGATTGTGTTAATTATCTCTTAAGGCTTTGTTGACAAAGGATGGTTTCTTCCTTTTCTAGAAACTTGGTGAACGTTGGACAGCCGTGTGCCGATGGACTGAAGAACGTTGGAACAGGTTACAGGAAATCAACATTCTGTGGCAGGAATTACTGGAAGAACAGGTATGAAGCTGTTATCCATAATGGGCAAAATAAGTGGTGAAAAGTAAACCCATCATTAATTATGGCATTAGAATAAAGTCTTGTTTATTTTTCTTCAAAAGGAAAATTTATAAATGTTTATTATGTTAAAAGTCAGCTTTGTATCCATTTTATCATGCAGTTTATCATAGAGATTGCATTATATATTAGCTCCATTGTAATAATAATTTGACTTTGTTCATTACTGAGAATATTAGTATTTAGATATGCTACTTTTAGGATTTGCTTGACATAATTTTTACTGCATTCGTGTTGGGTAATGTATTTGAACTTGTATCCATACAGCCTAGCGTATGGTTTGTGCTCAGTACATAATGATAAATGAATCCATTCAATACTTTGTGAACTTTAAACCACAAGAATTTTTCGTGATTTTTAATCAGGATAACTACTGAAATTAATAAGAAAATATTATTTAGCAACACCATTGACTGAACACTTAGTTAATTTTTTTTTCAGTAAGGATAAACATAGAAAATGAACCTTTTGAGCAAAGCTGCCACTTCAAGTTTTCAGTCTGAGTGGTGGCCCTTTGCCCATCTTCATCCTTCCAGAAAAGCAACTGTCAAAACAGAATACAAATAAGCAAGACTTTTCCTCAAAGTGCCAAAGAATTGTGGTGTAGAAAATAAGCAGATACTCTGTTCCCACTTCTCAGTGTCCATTGTGAGTCTTTTAAATGCATTTCATTTCCATCCACAAAAAGCGGCTATATTCTTTTCACGGAATAAAAACAGATGTATGATGTTTTGTGATTTACTAAATATGGTGGCAGAGAGAACATCTTAAAAAGCAGGTTGCAGAATTTGCCCCAGTGAAGTTGTAAGTTACTGCCACCTGCCCCCAAGACCAGAATTGTCCTATTAAGAATCACATAATGGACCTGATTCTGATTTCTGAAATATTTACATTTCACTTTACAAAGATTTAAATTTACTTAGTCCCTTTTATTCAGGCCAATGAGTCACGTAGAATAATTAAAATTTTACTTCATTAATGATTGTGGGAGACATTGATTGCTAGGGAACACTGTGTTACTCATCTAAGTAAAATAATTTAAAATTTGGAAAGAATCAAAATTTGGTAATTAAAAGTATTTAAAAATAGAGGGTGGCTGGGATTTTGGCCATTTATTACCGTAGGTTTAAAAATGACCTTTGAATGGCCTTCTGTTAGTGATATGGAAGGAGAAATCGTGTTAAAATGTAGAACTGAAGCCAACACTGGCACTTAATTGATAATTTGCTGTTAAAGAGAATGAGACCAATCAACTGTGTCTGAATTAGAAAATCTTTCAAGGGATTATCGTTCACTCAGTTGCAGAGGCTTTAAGATAGAAATGGGCTCTGAGAATTAGTTCAAAATTTCTGCAGCATAAGCCAAGTGTGGCAAGCAAGGTATTCTGTGATTGACTTTAACCTACCTTTCCAAACTTAACTTTCCCTCAGTCCTTCCATGTACCCAGTGCTCAAATCCTGAATTCCCAGTTTGTAGCCCATTCCTAGACTGTCAAGGCCACGAGAGTAGAGCTGGTTCTTTTTCACTTCTCTATTCCCAGTGCATATGGTGCATGATAGTTTGCTTATGGGTTGTGTTGTATTGTTTTCATGGTTTTGGAAGAGCGAACTGGTTTTCTAGCCTCTGTGTTTTTAAGTGTGGCATCTTCCTCGGAATGCCTTTTTACCCATCTCTTTAGTTTTAAGTTCTCCCCACCTGTTACCAACCCTTTCGAGTCCGGCTCCTACAAGGGCCCTCTTGCCCAGTGATGCTCGAGCCAATAGAATGAAACCTGGTTTGGTTCAGAAGCAAAGGAGAGTTTTATTCTTTTTTTTTTTTTAATTTTATTTATTTTTGGCTGCGTTGGGTCTTCGTTGCTGCATGCAGGCTTTCTCTAGTTGCGGCGAGCAGGGGCTACTCTTTGTTGCAGTGCGCAGGCTTCTCATTGCAGTGGCTTCTCTTGTTGCGGGGCATGGGCTCTAGACATGCGGGCTTCAGTAGTTATGGCACGTGGTCTCCATAGTTGTGGCTCGCGGGCTCTAGAGCGCAGGCTCAGTAGTTGTGGCGCACGGGCTTAGCTGCTCCACGGCATGTGGGGTCTTCCCGGACCAGGGCTCGAACCCGTGGCCCCTGCATTGGCAGGCGGATTCCTGCGCCACCAGGAAAGTCCGAAAGTTTTATTCTTCGAGGAAAGAATGTAGAGGAGTGAGCTTGCGCCCTAGAGTCCACACTCTCCCCACCAGTCATCGGCGGGGCTTCTTTAGAGGGTTCTTCTTGGCGGGGAGGGGGTGGAGTTCTCGCGGGTCTGGTGCAGGTGTGTTGCTCATGGCTCCAGATTACAGTGCCGGGCGCAGCCTCTCTGCACATGGCCTGCTGCCGCCATCTTGGACTGAGGTGTCATGCCCGGCACTCCTGCACACCGGCTGCCGAGCTGAGATGTTGGGCATGGTGGGTCTCCTCTGGGAACCAGTCCACCTTGTTAGGTGCAAGGACTCTGCACATGGCTGCCTACAGGCAAGTGAAACTAGACTAAGCACAAAAGAGGAGGTGAGAACTTACCACCTAGATTCCGCCTTATTTTTCCCGGTATCCCAGTGGGCTTTGCCAGTGACTTATCCATCTAGGACCATGAAGTCCCCTATAAGCTCCCTCCCCTCCCCACTGTTTCAGAACTGTAAGCAATCCCTTTGTGGTGTCTGCACTTTCTAACTGGTGGCACAGTTATTTTTGTGCGTATCTTATCACTCTTACTACATTGAGGACAGGATCCATGTTTGTCTTGTATTTTCTAATCTTTCTCCTTTTTTTGGTGGAATATAAAGGCAGAGAATGGTTGTTAAATAAACTGATAAATAAAACAACTAGAGAAAGAGTTGATTCCAAACACAGAACCAAGAATGTCCCCCCTCAACTCTAGAAAAAGGTTTCTGTGGTAAATACTACATTTTGGGAAAAATTATCCCAATGCAGCCATTTTTGTTGTTTTGACTCCTCCTTCATGTTTATCTCCCTACTTTACTAAGTATCTTCTGCCTAAAAGACATGCATCACTGGCCAATGAAGTTTAAAGATCTTTATATTGACTTTGGACTGTCCTCAAACTTCGTCCTCTAGTCATAATTGCTGTCAAATCTGGAGCATTAGTGTGGTTGTCCTGCAAGATGCATGAAAAAACCATTGGCTTCGGAGTGTGGGTCTTTGACCTGTCTCTGCAGTTAACAAGCCAAGAGATCTTGGACATATAATTTGGCTTCTCTCTGTTTCTTCCTTAAAATGAGGGGCTGAGACAAGAAAATCTCTGACCTTCCCTCTGCATCTAGAGAGTTATAAAGTGATTCTTTTGGAGACTTGGATAGCTGGATTTAGCCTTTTAGACCCACCTACTTCCCTGAGAATTAGGTTTAGTTATCCAGGAGTGGGGCTAATTTCAGGTGGATCTGTTGCAAATCTGAGAAGGGTAATATCTTAAAGATGCCTTCCTGGGTCATTTATGCCTCAGGCTTAGGTGTTTGAAGGCCTTCTTATCCCAGATGTGGATAAGCTTCTAGTAACATAAAAATTGGAGATTCTGGAACTTGATTGAATTGAATTACCAAATGATTCCCTAAATATATTTCTAACTTTTATTATTCTTTGTAGTGCTTGTTGAAAGCATGGTTAACTGAAAAAGGAGAGGCTTTAAATAAAGTCCAGACGAGCAACTTCAAAGACCAAAAGGAACTCAGTGTCAGTGTTCGGCGACTGGCTGTAAGTGATGTCATTGTCAGCATCTGTCTTTAAGCCTGTGATATCTTACTGTTTTATATCAACGGTTAATACAAGTTAGTGAATAGACTCATTACCTAACTCTGGAATGCTGCCATGTAATGATCTAGAACCAGGAGTCTTATCTTTTAGCTTTAGGGAATTAATTGCAAGGCAGGTGAATTTTATAATAAAATATACATGTTTACATTTCCTGACTGGGGAACAGGAAGATAAAGTCCTGTTAAAAGGGAGTCATCTAATAAGTATCTGAAATACTAGATTTTGAAGGAAGACATGGAAATGAAGCGTCAAGCGTTGGATCAACTGAGTGAGATTGGCCAGGATGTGGGTCAGTTACTTGATAATCCTAAGGCATCCAAGAAGATCAATAGCGACTCAGAGGAACTGACTCAGAGATGGGATTCCTTGGTTCAGAGACTAGAAGATTCCTCCAACCAGGTACCTTTTGCTTTGGGTAATGTGTTGTGCCATTAAGTGGAAATTATATGTTCAGGTTTGTTTTAGTTTTGGTGAAATAAAAGTAGTAGCTAAACTAAAAAGTTGGTTTTTTATACCTGGTTTACTATAAAATTGAAAAATTGACATGTGAATGTCTTCTTTAGTTTTCTAAAGTAAATTTTAGTAGACCTTCAAAAAACTTACTGATATCCAGTCATTCAACCCTTAGTAACTGATAACACTTAGACATGAATCCATTAAATGATCTTTAAATCTTAAATAATCTTATTAATTTAAAGAATATTTTAACAAATTGAACAATATTAACACTTTGGTTTGTACCTGAATTTTCATAGCAGCATTATTCATAATAGCCAAAAAGTGAAACAACTGATAATATCCATCAATAGATGGATGGATAAACAAAATGTGGTATATCCATGCAATTATTAGGCAATAATAAAATGAAGTACTGATACATGATACAGCATGGATGAACCCTGAAAACACTGTGCTGAGTAAAAGTAGCCAGTCACAAGCTTAATGCACTATAATTCTATCTATATGAAGTATCCAGAATAGGCAAACCCAGAGAGACAGGGGCCAAGAGGGAGAGGAAGATGGGGAGTGACTGTTTTGGGCACAGGGTTTCTTTTTTTTTTTGTTCTCTGAAGATAATATAATTTATTTAGATATCAATAAAGGAAGGAGATTTAGAGGGCTTCCCTGGTGGCGCGGTGGTTGAGAGTCCGCCTGCCGATGCAGGGGACACGGGTTTGTGCCCCGGTCTGGGAAGATCCCACATACTGTGGAGTGGCTGGGCCTGTGAGCCATGGCTGCTGAGCCTGCGCGTCCGGAGCCTGTGCTCCGCAACAGGAGAGGCCACAGCAGTGAGAAGCCCGGGTACCACAAAAAAAAAAAAAAAAAAGGAAGGAGATTTAGGAACCACACTTATAAAGAACCAAGAAGTAAAAGAAGAAATCAAAAGGACAATTAGAAAATTATTTGAGATTAATAAAAACAAAACATACCAAAACTCATGAATTCAGTGAAAGTAGTGTTCAGAATGAAATTGATAGCTTTACATGCCTATGTTAAAAAAGTTATATCAACATCCTAAACTTCTCCATTAAGAACTAGAAAAAAGAGTAAACCAAGTAGAAGAAAGAGAATAACAAATATTAGAGTACAAATATCTAACGAAGAGAATGGAAAGACAATTGAGAAATTAAATAAAACCAAAATTTGATTCATTGGAAAAATGAACAAAATTGACAAAACTTTAGCCACACCAACTAAGCACAAAAGAGAGGACGCAAATTTCTCAAATCAGAAATACGAGATGATATCACTACCAACCTTATTGGAATAAAATCATTGTCATCATCACCATCATCTTTTACATATTTTTCCAGAAAGTAAAGGTGGGGAGGACATTTCCCAAATAATTTTAGGAAATGTGTATTCTCCTATGTCAAAACAAAGATATCACAAGCAAAGAAAATTTTGTATAAATATCTCTTATGAACATAGATGTGAAAATTCCCAAGTAAATACTAGAAAATCAAATCCAATAACATATAAAAAGAATAATATGTAGTGACCAAGTGGGAGTTATCCCTAGAAGGGAAGATTGAAATATCAATCAATGCATTACACCATATCAATAGAATAAAAGACAAAAACATGTGATCATCTAAATATAAAAAAGGCATTTGACAGAATTCAACACCCTTTTATGGTAAAAACACACACCAAACTGGAAATAGATGGGAGCTTTCTCAACCTAATAAAGAGCTTCTACATAAAAACCAAAGACCAACATCACACTCAGTGATGAAAGACTGAATACTTTCTCCCTCATGCAAGGAACAGGACAAAGATGTCCTTGTACTAGAGTTTCTAGACAGGATGATTAGGCATTAAAAAGAAATAAAACTCATGTGAATTGGAAAAAAATAAAACTATCTCTGTACTCACATGATATAACCTTTTATATAGAAAATCCTAAGGAATCCATACACACACACACACACACACACACACATTAGACTGATAAACATGCAACAAGCTTGCAGGATACAAGATCAGTATATACATTTGAATACATTGCTGTACGTTATTGATAAGTAGTCGTTCCTGAGGTCTGGAGCAGGGGTGTGCAAACTACAGGTCTTGTGGACTAAATCTAATCAGCTCCTTGTATTTGTGAAT
This sequence comes from Aethalodelphis obliquidens, assembly GCF_003676395.1. NCBI lineage: Eukaryota > Metazoa > Chordata > Mammalia > Artiodactyla > Delphinidae > Aethalodelphis > Aethalodelphis obliquidens. The sequence goes on along the minus strand of NW_020837947.1, from coordinate 20,222,358 downwards.
AAAGTTTTATTGGAACAGAGGCATGCCCATTAATTTATCAATACATATCGTCTACGGCTTTTTTCCTGTCACAATAACAGAGTTGAGTAATTGTGACAGAGACTTTAGGGTTTCGTTTTGAAATGATAAAACTATTCTGGAATTAGAAAGTGGGCATGGTTGCACAACTCTGAATATATTAATAACCATTGGACCGTACATTTCCAAGGGGAGAATTTTATGGCATGTGAATTATATCCCAATAAAGCTGTTATAAAACATTAAAACTGGATGATTTTTATTTCAGGTGACTCAGGCTGTCGCAAAGCTGGGAATGTCCCAGATTCCTCAGAAGGATCTTTTGGAGACGGTTCGCCTAAGAGAACAAGTAACTACAAAAAGGTCTAAACAAGAGCTGCCTCCTCCTCCTCCCCCAAAGAAGAGACAGATCCCTGTGGATCTGGAAACTAAGAAAAGGTGAGAACAGATAGAGACTATTTTCCAAACCCAATCCCGCACATAATGTATTTTGTACTCAGAACTTATTTTGTACTGATCACTAATCATATGCAAATTTAGACATAATTATTGTAATGGAAATTCAACTACCGAACCACTCACTACCTCTGAGTCTTCTGAGTATTTCACTTTACACTGCTAAGCATCTAAATCATCTGGATGATTTTATTTATCTTGGGTTCAATTGGGAGAACTGTGTGACAGAACCCTTCTTCCTTTCCCATCAGTTACCTTGGGTGGATATGATTGTCCATGATCCCTCATTTATTCTTTCTTTCTCTATCACAGTTCCTACAGTTTTGCTTTAGATCCATCTCCTTATTCTTTGTGACTCTCCTTCTCTTCTCACCTTTAAAAAAATGTACTTCAGGGAAGTAATTCATTTTTAGTCTCCTTTTCTTCCTTTTCCCCCTTCTTTTCTTTTTTCATGTCTTCTTTCTTTGTTAATTCCTTTGTCATATTTATTAATAGATTCTTCGTGTTTTGCTTTAAAATCCATCTTTGGTAAAATATCTTTTCATTTCTGACTCAAAAGAAATGCAGGATTCTTATAGGAGGAATAACCATGGCTGGCGTATAGTGAACTTTTACTAGTGTCAGATCCTCTGTAGAGCTCTCCTGTGGGCGAGGTACTGTTCCTCACAGGCACTGGAGCAGGTAGTCTCAGAGCAGCCCTTGAGTAGTGCTATCATTCTTGCCCTTTGACAGTAGAATCCCAGTGCTTGGGTAAATGGGCTGTTATTTTTGCCTGAATAAAAATGATATGATTTCCCCAGCTTAGCTTTTGTTAGACAAAGCAGGATTGTAATTTTATCTGATGACCTTCATTTTGATAATAAGGCTGTGTTCCTGCCTCCTAAGAGCATCTCCTTGCAGGACCACCGGACCTCTGAGTTGCAAGCAGCGGCTGTGGAACTTTGACTTCTGGAGCCAAGGTAGCAGATGAGGGAGATGCTTCTGATGTTGATATCACCATAGACCTTTCATTTCCTGAGTGTTTATATTCTGTCAGTGTATCTGGCAGGGTGTCTCTCCAGTGCTGACTGTGCATTGGAAGCTGGGAAGGTTGTAAAAGACTAGGGCGCATAAATAGGTTCTGGTACCAATTCTGACTCACAGGTTTAGTCCTACAAGACTGCTTTCTCTTCCTCCTCCCCTGCCCCAGACCAGATGCCACTTACAAGCCCAGGTTACCAGGTTACATGTTGAATTAAACAAGGCATAAAATTCCCCTTCTCTTCCCTGTTTCTTACCTACTGGCTACAGGTTGGAGGTTTCCACGGCCTCCTCCTTGGACTTGAGACGCTAGTCGCAAATCCAGGTTGTTACCTATATTCTGACCAACTGGTTATAATTCAGAGGTTTCTAACACCACCTCCTCTGGTTCAGTTAATTTGCTAGAGCAGCTTATAGAACTCAGAGAAGCATTTTACTTAATAGATTATCTGTTTATTATAAAAGGAATGCCACCCAGGAACAGCCAGACTGAAGAGATGCACAGGGCAAGTCATAGGGAAAGGGTGCGGAGCTCCCGTGCCCTCTCCAGGTGCCCCACTCTCTCTGAATATCCATGTGCTCACCAACCCGAAGCTCTCTGGACCCCATCCTTTTGGGTTTTTAGGGAGGCTTCGTTACATAGTCATGATGGATTAAATCATTGACCTTTGGTGATTGATTCAACCTCCATCCCCTCTCCTCTCCCCTGAAGTCAGGGGGGTGAGACCGAAAGTTCCAACCCTCTAATCACAGGGTTGGGTCTTCTGACAACCAGCCCACCTTTTTAGGTGGGATCCAAAAGTCATCTCACTAACATAACAAAGGACACCTTTGTTGCTCTCATCACTGGAAATTCCAAGGGTTTGGGGAACACTATGCCAGAAATAGGGACAAAGACCAAGTATACATTTCTTACTATAAATTACAATATCACAGTGCATAACTATAAGATCTTAAACACGACCATGTTATATAGGGTGAATTCTGCTGCAAGAAACAGAATACTGTACCCAAAGTGACTTAAACGATGAGGTCACTGATTATCTCATGTTACAAGAAGTCCGGAGGTGGGGCAGTTTTAATGGGATGGTGTGGGTCAGCATCCTGGCACCTTGTCTCTGCCCTCTTCAGCATGTTGGCTTTTCCCTTGTTTTCTCATGGTCCCAAGATGCTGCTGTAGCACTGGGCATAACATCCTTGTATAACCTGCTTTATAGGCAGGTAGAGCAGTTTTTCCTTATTTGGAGAAAAACCTTTCCTGGAAGATATCAGCTAACTCCCGCACCCTGGTCTCAGTGGCCAGGACTCAGTCACTTGCCCACACCCTGGATTCCTGGGAGGTTGACACTGTCCTGCCTTTTCAGTCTCTATGGTTGTGTTCTGGGGTACTGGGGCAGCAAGGAAGAAGTGTGGGGAGGGAGGTGTCTCTTGGGTGGGCAACTAGTTGTGAATTCCACAGTCTTTCATCCATGATTTGATTGATGCAGAAATGCCTTCAGTTCATTCCTGGACAAATGGAGGCTTGGGTACATCCAGTTCATTATAATAGATGGCAGTGAAGTTTCATTATTAGAAATTTTGCCCGAAGTTGGCCCCTCTAAGTCTATTCATGTGTGCTAGTTTTGCATCTTGGAGTGATATAGAGCTACATCACCCCCCTTCAATATGGTACCTCTTCAGAATTTAAGGATAGGTTTCATATTCTAATTTACATTGTCCTAAAGTCTAAGTATTCTTAAGCATCCTAATGTGACATGGTTTCCAGATCCTTTAATGTTTTTAGTCTGATGGAGAAACCACTATTAGCTTGTCTTAAAATGGGCTGTCCGAGCAGATGTGAACCTTGAATAACTGCTTAGCACAGCTTGTAATACATGCCTCAAAAATGATGGTTTATTTCCCCTTCTCTTCCCTGGTGCTGCTAGTGGCTGGTTTTTTTTTGGTTTGTTTTTTCAGTCACCACAGGGACAGTCATTTCCTATAATCTAGATACATTTCTGTTAACATGAGCTGAGATCACTGGGCCTCTAAGGCGTTCACATTGCACCTTCTCATATTGAGGGCAGAGGTGGAGTAAGTCTCCAAAAGGTCATTGAAAACATATGATCTTTGGTTTCTACTCCTCTTCTCTGAAAGATTAAATAGAAACCGGCTCTTAAGATGACAGGAGGCGTGTGCCATTGCTGGAGTGATCCTGTGACCCCTGGTTATTTACCTAGAGTGTCACAACATCCCATTCAAAGTACCAGAAAATTTATCTTGATGCGAAGACAAATATTCATAATTCACTAGAAACACTTTGAGCCAAGTTTCCCCAAAGAATCAGCAAGGACAAGCTGTGCTTACCTGAAAGTCTCTGAAAATACCCAGATCTTGCTTTGAGAAACCCTGGGGCAAAGCCCTGGATAAGAGGACAGACTCCTCAGCTTGAATCCCAGCTCTACCTTTTGTTAGCTTTGCTGCCTGGAGTAGTTATTTGAAACCTCTGCGAGCTCAATTCCTGCATCACTAGAAAGGATAATAACAGTGTATACTCACAGGGTCGTTGTGAGGCTTCCTTGACTTAATAATGCACATAAACCATTTAGAGAAGGGCCTGGCATATGGCCAGCAACCACTGACTGTTCCTCTTCTTGTTCCTCCTCACTGGTTTTGACCGACTTTCTCAGCACCTCTAAAGTCTGTCCCCTTTTCTCCTTTCCACTGTCATTTGGTTCGGCTTCCAATACTACCACAGCCTGTTCTCTGGACTTGCCTCTCTTTATTCTTTCTCCTCAGTGAACACAAAAGGGTAAATATAATCATGTCCGTCCCATGCTTTAAGCCCCTCACTGGCTCTCAGCTGTCTTTTGGGTAAGGTCCAACTCCTTAATCTATCCTGCAGGGCTTTCCAGTCACTGGTCCCTGTGGCTCCCTGCCACACTGTCAATTGTTCCCCCCGACTAGTGCTTGCTATTCCAGCCACACCTAACTACTTATAGTGTGCAAAGTGTGTTCCTCCCTTTCTTTGTTCTCCTTTTATGCGGAAAACTCCCGGGCACAATGCTGTTGTTCCCCAGGAAGCCATTCCCTCCCCATTGGCTTAGGAGGCATCCTGTGAATTCCTGGGATTGTGTTGGTTTACCTTCATATTAAGAGCCCAGTCCAGTGCCTGGCATATAGGAGACTCAGTAACTACATGTTGAATTAAACAAGGCATTAACTTAGGAATGTCTGTACTTGTTCTTTTCTGCTGTTATCTAACCAAATATGTTTTTCATGATCTACAAAGGGTTTACGAAAGTATAAGTGGTTTCTTATAATGTTTAAAATTTTTATTTAATTATTTTCTTTATTCATTGACACTACGATTTTGTTCCTGTTTTTCATACTTTTAATTGTAAATGTATGATCTTATTTTGTATAGTTACTGTATTTCTCAGTTGCCTTTATTTTTGATGAGTGCTTAAAAACACATACCTCTTTCTTGAGCCAAGTGAAACAATAGAAGAAAATGACTGACATTTGGTAACATCTGAATTTCAAATCAGGTTTGATGCTATAAGTGCTGAGCTGTTGAACTGGATCTTGAAATCAAAGACTGCCATTCAGGCCACAGAGATAAAAGAGTATAAGAAGATGCAAGAAACATCAGAAATGAAAAAGAAGTTGAAGGTAAAACATAAAACAAAAATATTGCAGTGAATAAAATATTTCATCAGGATGGATTTGCTGTTGGCATAAAGATGTGATGGGATCCAAAGTCTTCCAAAATGTAGCCGTAAGATACCTTTTAGAATGCTGTAGTATATTTTGTTATTTTTCTGTTTTGGTTTTTTTTTTGCGGTACACGGGCCTCTCACCGTTGTGGCCTCTCCCGTTGCGGAGCACAGGCTCCGGACACGCAGGCTCAGTGGCCATGGCTCACGGGCCTAGCTGCTCTGCGGCATGTGGGATCTTCTTGGACCGGCGCATTAACCCGTGTCTCATGCATCGGCAGGCGGACTCTCAACCACTACGCCACCAGGAAAGCCCGTAGTACATTTTGAATCTATGCAAGCTGGCTGGCATCAGATCCCTGTGTGGAGGAGGAGTTTTGTTTTTGTTTTTTTAATTTGAAGGATAGTTGATATACAATATTTTATTTGTTACAGGTGTACAGCATCGTGATTCAATATTTTTATAGATTATACTCTATTTGAAGTTGTCATAAAATAATGGCTATACTTCCCTCTGCTGTCCAATATATCCTTGTAGCTTAAATCTTTTTTTTTTTTTTACATCTTTATTGGAGTATAATTGCTTTACAATGGTGTGTTAGTTTCTGCTTTATAACAAAGTGAATCAGTCATACATATACATATGTTCCCATATCTCTTCCCTCTTGCGTCGCCCTCCCTCCCACCCTCCCTATCCCACCCCTCTAGGTGGTCACAAAGCACCGAGCTGATCTCCCTGTGCTATGCGGCTGCTTCCCACTAGCTATCTATTTTACGTTTGGTAGTGTATATATGTCCACGCCACTCTCTCGCTTTGTCACAGCTTACCCTTCCCCCTCGCCATATCCTCAAGTCCATTCTCTAGTAGGTCTGTGTCTATATTGCTGTCTTACACCTAGGTTCTTCATGACATTTTTCTATTCTTAAATTCCATATATATGTGTTAGCATACAGTATTTGTCTTTCTCTTTCTGACTTACTTCACTCTATATGACAGACTCTAGGTCCATCCACCTCATTACAAATAGCTCAATTTCCTTTCTTTTGATGGCTGAGTATTATTCCATTGTACATATGTGCCACATCTTCTTTATCCATTCATCCGATGATGGACACTTAGGTTGCTTCCATCTCCAGGCTATTGTAAATAGAGCTGCAATGAACATTTTGGTACATGACTCTTTTTGAATGATGGTTTTCTCAGGGTATATGCCCAGTAGTGGGATTGCTGGGTCATATGGTTGTTCTATTTGTAGTTTTTTAAGGAACCTCCATACTGTTCTCCATAGTGGCTGTACCAATTCACATTCCCACCAGCAGTGCAAGAGTGTTCCCCTTCCTCCACACCCTCTCCAGCATTTATTGTTTCTAGATTTTTTGATGATGACCATTCTGACTGGTGTGAGATGGTATCTCATTGTAGTTTTGATTTGAATTTCTCTAATGATTAGTGATGTTGAGCATTCTTTCATGTGTTTGTTGGCAATCTGTATATCTTCTTTGGAGAAATGTCTATTTAGGTCTTCTGCCCATTTTTGGATTGGGTTGTTTGTTTTTTTGTTATTGAGCTGTGTGAACTGCTTATAAATTTTGGAGATTAATCCTTTGTCAGTTGCTTCATTTGCAAATATTTTCTCTCATTCTGAGGGTTGTCTTTTGGTCTTGTTTATGGTTTCCTTCGCTGTCCAAAAGCTTTGAAGTTTCATTAGGTCCCATTTGTTTTTGTTCTTATTTCCATTTCTCTAGGAGGTGGGTCAAAAAGTATATTGCTGTGATTTATGTCGTAGAGTGTTCTGCCTATGTTTTCCTCTAAGAGTTTGATAGTTTCTGGCCTTACATTTAGGTCTTTAATCCATTTTGAGCTTATTTTTGTGTGTGGTGTTAGGGAGTGATCTAATCTCATACTTTTACATGTGCCTGTCCAGTTTTCCCAGCACCACTTACTGAAGAGGCTGTCCTTTCTCCATTGTACATTCCTGCCTCCTTTATCAAAGATATGGTGACCATATGTGCATGGGTTTATCTCTGGGCTTTCTATCCTGTTGCATTGATCTATCTTTCTGTTTTTGTGCCAGTACCATACTGTCTTGATTACTGTAGCTTTGTAGTATAGTCTAAAGTCAGGGAGCCTGATTCCTCCAGCTCCGTTTTTCGTTCTCAAGATTGCTTTGGCTATTCGGGGTCTTTTGTGTTTCCATACAAATTGTGAAATTTTTTGTTCTAGTTCTGTGAAAAATGCCAGTAGTTGTTTGATAGGGATTGCATTGAATCTGTAGATTGCTTTGGGTAGTAGAGTCATTTTCGTAATGTTGATTCTTCCAATACAAGAACATGGTATACCTCTCCATCTGTTTGTATCATCTTTAATTTCTTTCATCAGTGTCTTATAATTTTCTGCATACCGGTGTTTTGTCTCCTTAGGTAGGTTTATTCCTAGGTATTCTATTCTTTTTGTTGCAATGGTAAATGGGAGTGTTTTCTTGATTTCACTTTCAGATGTTTCATCATTAGTGTGTAGGAATGCCAGAGATTTCTGTGCATTAATTTTGTATCCTGCTACTTTACTAAATTCATTGATTAGCTCTAGTAGTTTTCTGGTAGCATCTTTAGGATTCTCTATGTATAGTATCATGTCATCTGCAAACAGTGACAGCTTTACTTCTTCTTTTCCGATTTGGATTCCTTTTATTTCCTTTTCTTCTCTGATTGCTGTGGCTAAAACTTCCAAAACTATGTTGAATAAGAGTGGTGAGAGTGGGCAACGTTGTCTTGTTCTGGATCTTAGTGGAAATGCTTTCGGTTTTTCACCATTGAGGATGACGTTGGCTGTGGGTTTGTCATATATGGCCTTTATTATGTTGAGGAAAGTTCCCTCTGTGCCTACTTTCTGCAGGGTTTTTATCATAAATGGGTGTTGAATTTTGTCAAAAGCTTTCTCTGCATCTATTGAGATGATCATATGGTTTTTCTCCTTCAATTTGTTAATATGGTTTATCACATTGATTGATTTGCATATATTAAAGAATCCTTGCATTCCTGGAATAAACCCCACTTGATTATTTGTATGATCCTTTTAATGTGCTGTTGGATTCTGTTTGCTAGTATTTTGTTGAGGATTTTTGCATCAGTGTTCATCAGTGATATTGGCCTGTAGTTTTCTTTCTTTGTGACATCCTTGTCTGGTTTTGGTATCAAGGTGATGGTGGCCTCGTAGAATGAGTTTGGGAGTGTTCCTCCCTCTGCTATATTTAAGAAGAGTTTGAGAAGGATAGGCGTTAGCTCTTCTCTAAATGTTTGATAGAAGTCGCCTGTGAAGCCATCTGGTCCTGGGCTTTTGTTTGTTGAAAGATTTTTAATCACAGTTTCAATTTCAGTGCTTGTGATTGGTCTGTTCATATTTTCCATTTCTTCCTGATTCAGTCTTGGCACGTTGTCCATTTCTAAGAATTTGTCCATTTCTTCCAGGTTGTCTATTTTATTGGCATAGAGTTGCTTGTAGTAATCTCTCATGATCTTTTGTATTTCTGCAGTGTCAGTTGTTACTTCTCCTTTTTCATTTCTAATTCTATTGATTTGAGTCTTCTCCCTTTTTTTCTTGATGAGTCTGGCTAATGGTTTATCAATTTTGTTTATCTTCTCAAAGAACCAGGTTTTAGTTTTATTGATCTTTGCTATCATTTCCTTCATTTCTTTTTCATTTATTTCTGATCTGATTTTTATGATTTCTTTCCTTCTGCTAACTTTGGGGTTTTTTTGTTCTTCTTTCTCTAATTGCTTTAGGTGCAAGGTTAGGTTGTTTATTCGAGATGTTTCCTGTTTCTTAAGGTAGGATTGTATTGCTATAAACTTCCCTCTTAGAACTGCTTTTTCTGCATCCCATTGGTTTTGGGTCATCGTGCCTCCATTGTCATTTGTTTCTAGGTATTTTTTAATTTCCTCTTTTATTTCTTCAGTGATCACTTCGTTATTAAGCAGTGTATTGTTTAGCCTCTATGTGTTTGTATTTTTTACAGCTCTTTTCCTGTAATTGATATCTAGTCTCATAGCGTTGTGGTCGGAAAAGATACTTGATACAATTTCAATTTTCTTAAATTTACCAAGGCTTGATTTGTGACCCAAGACATGATCCATCCTGGAGAATGTTCCATCAGCACTTGAGAAAAATGTGTATTCTGTTGTTTTTGGATGGAATGTCCTAAATATCAATTAAGTCCATCTTGTTTAATGTATCATTTAAAGCTTGTGTTTCCTTATTTATTTTCATTTTGTATGATCTGTCCATTGGTGAAAGTGGGGTGTTAAAGTCCCCTACTATGATTGTGTTACTGTCGATTTCCGCTTTTATGGCTGTTAGTATTTGCCTTATGTATTGAGGTGCTCCTATGTTGGGTGCATAAATATTTACAATTGTTATATTTTCTTCTTGGATCGATCCCTTGATCATTATGTAGTGTCCTTCTTTGTCTCTTCTAATAGTCTTTATTTTAAAGTCTATTTTGTCTGATATGAGAATTGCTACTCCAGCTTTCTTTTGGTTTCCATTTGCATGGAATATCCTTTTCCATCCCCTCACTTTCAGTCTGTATGTGTCTCTAGGTCTGAAGTGGGTCTCTTGTAGACAGCGTATATATAGGTCTTTTTTTTGTATCCATTCAGCCAATCTGTGTCTTTTGGTGGGAGCACTTAGTCCATTTACATTTAAGGTAATTATCGATATGTATGTTCCTATTCCCATTTTCTTAATTGTTTTGGGTTCGTTATTGTAGGCCTTTCCTTCTCTTGTGTTTCTTGCCTAGAGAAGTTCCTTTAGCATTGATGTAAAGCTGGTTTGGTGGTGCTGAACTGTCTCAGCTTTTGCTTGTCTGTAAAGGTTTTAATTTCTCCGTCAAATCTGAATGAGATTCTTGCTGGGTAGAGTAATCTTGGTTGCAGGTTTTTCTCCTTCATCACTTTAAATATGTCTTGCCAGTCCCTTCTGGCTTGCAGAGTTTGTGCTGAAAGATCAGCTGTTAACCTAATGGGGATTCCCTTGTGTGTTATTTGTTGTTTTTCCCTTGCTGCTTTTAATATGTTTTCTTTGTATTTCATTTTTGACAGTTTGATTAATATGTGTTTTGGCGTATTTCTCCTTGGATTTATCCTATATGGGACTCTCTGTGCTTCCTGGACTTGATTGACTATCTCCTTTCCCATATTAGGGAAGTTTTCAACTATAATCTCTTCAAATATTTTCTCAGTCCCTTTCTTTTTCTCTTCCTCTTCTGGAACCTGTATAATTCGAATGTTGGTGCATTTAATGTTGTCCCAGAGGTCTCTGAGACTGTCCTCAGTTCTTTTCATTCTTTTTTCTTTACTCTGCTCTGCAGTAGTTATTTCCACTATTTTATCTTCCAGGTCACTTATCCGTTCTTCTGCCTCAGTTATTCTGCCATTGATCCCATCTGGAGTATTTTTAATTTCATTTATTGTGTTGTTCATCGTTGCTTGTTTCATCTTTAATTCTTCTAGGTCCTTGTTAAATGTTTCTTGCATTTTGTCTATTCTATTTCCAAGATTTTGGATCATCTTTACTCTCATTATTCTGAATTCTTTTTCAGGTAGACTGCCTATTTCCTCTTCATTTGTTAGGTCTGGTGGGTTTTTATCTTGCTCCTTCATCTGCTGTGTGTTTTTCTGTCTTCTCATTTTGCTTATCTTACTGTGTTTGGGGTCTCCTTTTTGCAGGCTGCAGGTTCGTAGTTCCCATTGTTTTTGGTGTCTGTCCCCAGTGGCTGAAGTTGTTTCAGTGGGTTGTGTAGGCTTCCTGGTGGAGGCAACTAGTGCCTGTGTTCTGGTGGATGAGGCTGGATCTTGTCTTTCTGGTGGGTAGGTCCACGTCTGGTGGTGTGTTTTTGGGTATCTGTGGACTTATTATGATTTTAGGTAGCCTCTCTGCTAATGGGTGGGGTTGTGTTCCTGTATTGCTAGTTGTTTGGCATAGGATGTCCAGCCGTGTAGCTTGCTGGTCGTTGAGTGAAGCTGGGTGCTGGTGTTGAGATGGAGATCTGTAGGAGATTTTTGCTGTTTGATATTATGTGGAGCTGGGAGGTCTCTTGTGGACCAGTGTCCTGAAGTTGGCTCTCCCACCTCAGAGGCACAGCATTGACTCCTGGCTGTAGCACCAAGAGCCTTTCATCCACATGGCTCAGAATAAAAGGGAGAAGAAGTAGGAAAGAAAGAAAGAACGAACGGAGGGAGGGTGGGAGGGAGGGAGGAAGGAAGGAAGGAGGGAAGGAAGGAAAGAAAGAAAGAAGGAAAGAAGATAAAATAAAGTAAGATAAAATAAAATAGTTATTAAAATAAAAAATAATTATTAAGAAAAAAAATTTTTTTTAAAAAGAAAAAACCAACAAAAAAAACGGACGGATAGAACCCTAGGACAAATGGTGGAAGCAAAGCTATACGGACAAAATCTCACACAGAAGCATACACATACACACTCACAAAAAGAGGAAAAGGGGAAAAAAATCATAAACCTTGCTCTCCAAAGTCTACTTCCTCAGTTTGGGATAATTCGTTGTCTTTTCATGTATTCCACAAATACAGGTACATCAAGTTGATTGTAGAGCTTTAATCCGCTGCTTCTGAGGCTGCTGGGAGGGATTTCCCTTTCTCTTCTTTGTTCTCGCAGCTCCCCGGGCTCAGCTTTGGATTTGGCCCCGCCTCTGCCAAAGGCGTCTGTTCTTCGCTCAGACAGGACGGGGTTAAAGGAATCGCTGCTTCGGGGGCTGTGGCTCACTCAGGCCGG